>NC_137931.1:4111185-4549296 GCF_963969265.1 Rhamphochromis sp. 'chilingali' | reverse complement strand
ATCAGCTGTGATTATCTGGCAGCAGCACTGAAGTCCAACCCCTCCCATCTGAGAGAGCTGGAGCTGAGCTCCAACTACAACCTGAAGGATCCAGGAGTGAAGCATCTGTGTGGTTTCCTGGAGAGTCCAGGATGTAAACTTGAAACTCTGAGGTCAGTCAGCATGTTTTAGTTGTGCTGAGATGAATATGATGTGAAAGTTGTGCTGACACTAAACTGCAGACATCAGGCTGATATTATACTGATCCACACTGAGGATCTTCATGGTAAAGTCTGTTTTCTTCTTCTCTGGTTTAGTCCATTGACTGCAGCAGAACAATGTTCACATTTCAAACCTTCAAAGAAGAAGAAAAATCCTCCACTGGAAAATTCACTGTGAAACTCTCAAACTCTTCATTGCACCTTAAAGTCTGTCTGACACTGAAATCCAAAGCAAAATGTGCGTTTGCTTTACAGACAGCAGTCCAACACAAACATACACACATCATCCAAAACACAGTCCAACATCCAAATCTCCTCCACTGCCAGCATGAATGATGGGAAAGAGAAGGAGGAACACTCTGACATTCAGGGTTAGAATGAGTTTCATCAAGCAGACTGTGAAGATCAAAGCTGCATTAGAAAGCTTACATGAATGAATGAGTGGACAGAAGTGGACAGAGATCATCTGAAGCACTTCAAAGGCTTTAAATCAGCACATTTCTCTTTATTCTTTATCAACTCTGTTAGTTTCTCTCAGTTTTCTGTGGAATGAAGCTAACAGCAGGCTAATAAGATGCTGACCAATAGGTTTCTATTAAAGGTTGTAATTTGTATATGAAAAAGTGCTTTGGCTCAGCAGGGATCAGCTTACAGGTAGAATACAGCTGCTGGATGGGATTAGCATGTCATAGCTATCTACCAAACTGCTAACTGGGGGATTTCAGGCCATCTATGGATCATTTTTGCTAACTGTTTATTCAGCTTAGGCTCACAGGGCTGCAGCCTGTGCCCTAGCTGTCATAGGGCAAGAGGCGTGGTCCACCTGCACAGGTGAGCAGTCCATCACAGGGCCAACAGAGAGAGACAGAGAAGCACTCCCTCACATCCACACCTACAGCCAATGTAGAAGCACCAATGAACCTAAGCAGCATTTCATTGGACTGTGGGAGAACATCCAACCTCCACAGAAAGGCCCAGCTGACCAACAAGCTTCAACCTACAACCTTCTTGCTCTAAGGCACTAGTGCTAACCACTTTTGCCCATTTCAGCCCAAATCCTGCATCTTCCTGTTTCTGACTCCAGGCCAGCTCCACTAACACTTTCTCATCAGACACTGCCACCTAGTGGAGGAAGTCTTAGTTCCATTTGAAGCTTCAGATTACAGTTAGTTCCTTTACAAAGAGGTGGAGGTGGTGGGGCCACAGCACCATCATCACTGAGTGCCATAGGACACTTAACCTTTGTTTCCATATGCTGGGAACTTCCTGTTGTTCCAAGGAGGACTGGAAAATGTGTGAAAATCTCCCAGTCAGTTCCTCACAGCACACTTCAATCATTTCCCTCCCACAGCATCAGGACCAGGGCTTTTTCTCTCTTTGGTCCCACTAAGAGATTTCCACACAAACACCTCATCAGTGGGACTCTCAGAGCTACCAGCCCTTTGCTACAATCACAAAGCTCTTCATTGAAATCAATGATATCAAAGCTGGAATCAAATGAGTCCAAGTCTTCTGCTGATTCAGCATCACATTCATCTTTGCTCCTTGTCCTGCATCCCCACCATGGACTTCATTCCTTTCCAAGCCAGCCTTGAGTGTCCTTTATTCAGCTCATCCTCTGCTTTACTTTTACACCTGATTTTAGCTGCTTTATCTCTCTTTCAACAGGTTTCTGTGCCTCAATCTTTTTCTTCTCTCCCTCATAACAAGACAGCTTCTTCTGCCTGAGAACATGTTGGAGTGATTTACTAATCCAGGGCTGCTTATTGGGGAAAATACTTCCTGTTTCCAAAGTAATCCCCATTTTTCCCAGAAAGAAATGTCAGTAGAAATCGATGATCTAAGTGAGAACATGAGCCTTTAAAAAGTCCCAGTGGGTGCAGTCAAAGCAGTCCCTCAGTCCCAGTATAGAGTCTTTGGTCCAGACTGGAACAGCTGTGTGCCCAGTTTGAGCTCTCTTCAGTGCTGTGACCTGACAGACCCAGAGGGGCCATCACGTCACATTTAGAAGCTCCCCTGATGGAGCCACAACACATGTCCAATACTTAGTCTGTCTTGTTGGACCAACTGGAAGAAATGATTCAAGGACTTAGTCACAGAACAGAGATTCAAATCTCCAAAATCCAACTGGCTGCATCAGGACATATAGTCTGAAACTCTGCACAGTTTCCTGTTTGAAGCTGCTTCCTGTTGGCTTCAGCTGTTTGGAGTTTCCATTTTCTAAACTTCTACATTCTGAACCTTCTTCAGCTCTGAACAGATGATGAAACACTGAATGATTTCAAGCACTTTGTCTAATAAACTTACATCTTTCATTCTTTATACAGATTGATGGACTGTGGTTTGTCAGAGATCAGCTGTGATTATCTGGCAGCAGCACTGAAGTCCAACCCCTCCCATCTGAGACAGCTGTACCTGTACTACAACAACCTGAAGGATCCAGATGTGAAGCAGCTGTCTGATCTTAAGAAGAGTCCAGACTACAGACTGGAGACTCTGGAGTAAGTAGAGTGATGGAGTGAGTGGGTGGTGCTGTCAGCAGTATTGTACTAAACACAGTCAGTATGAAACAAAGATCCAGTGTTTCCTGTAAAGCTGCAGCTTCTCAGTGAAGCTGTGAGAGGAGAACGGTGACAGGCTTCAGGATTGGACACAAACACTTCCTGTTTCTCACCTTTATGGTCACCATAGTAACGGCTGACACGCTCTGATCAAACACTGTCAACAGCCAATCAGCTCTCTGAACAAAGCAGCACGCAGACCAATGACTGCATTGATTTCCAAGTTTAAAGCAGTGAAGAACACAGTCTGTAGGTGAGGAAGAATTTAGTGAGAGCAGATGTTTGGATGGAATTCCTCCAGTTAACAGCTGGAACCGTCCATCTGGATTGTTGGGCTTGTTGTTGGGGTTCCTACAGAGCTCAGAGTGGACACACCAAGGTTCTTCTAATGAATGAAAGTCCAAACTCAAACTAGGAGGGAAAAACATTTTCAGCAACTTCAATAAAAATCCAAAGATTAGAAAAAGTGAAGCAACAATGAGTCCTAGTACAGTCCCAGCACTGACGTCCCTGCTGCTCTTTATACTGGATGTGCTGCATCACTGACTGACAGCTGATGAAGAGTCTCTGGAAACACTCGTTTATCTCCTCTGCTCTTCCTCCTTCTCTCTGCAGGTGGCAACCATGATGGTAAACAGGACAGTGTGTGTGCTGAGAGAGGAGCAGCTGTGTCCTGATGATCCAGAGAGGTTGAAGCAGCAGCAGCTTGTGTGTAGAAACTAGAGATGGACCGATCCGATATTACGTATCGGTATCGGTCCGATACTGACCTAAATTACTGGATCGGATATCGGAGAAAAATAAAAAATGTAATCCGATCCATTAAATATCATGAAAGCACCTCACAAAACTTGCAACACGCCGTAACTCGCCTCAGAACGTTAGCACTCGGAGCAGTATGCATCACGTGATAGAGCAGCTGTGGCATGCGGGACCTGTCGGTGGTCTGGATAGCATTTGGAGCTTCGCTAGCAACCCGACATTTCATCTCCGACAAAGTTATCCCCGAGAGAAGTAAAGCAGGTGTGTAAGTCCATCTCTGAATGTTTGTAAAGCATTCCCACGTTAAGCTTAACGAGCGACTGCCTCTCGCTCTCGCTGCTACTTCAATCATGAAACTGCTTAAATGATCAGCTGATCGGCTTTTCTGTCGCGAGTCCGTGTCTCTTGTTTGTTTTTGGTCCACTTTGCGCCAGAAAGAGCAAACCAGCGGCTGAACAACAGCAGCCCATTAAAGCTTGATAAGCTGTTGTTGGAATTTATTTAATATTACTTTCTACACCAGGATCCTTTTTCTATGCAGCTGACGGCTGGTAACTGTGCAGGGGCGGATCTAGCAAAGTTTAGCCAGGGGGGCCGATAGGGCATGAACAGGGAAAAGGGGGCACAAAGACATACTTTTCTTTCTTATTCTCATTTAAAATGTCTAGCTTTTAATAAATAATTATCTGACACCCAAAGTTTTAATTTGATGCAAAATAAATAGAAGTCCATTACTGTATATAGTGACTATTAAGTCTAATATATATACCCTAGTAAGCTATAGTACTTTTTCCTTTGGGAAGGTACCATCTGTGCAGTCTGCAATTTTGTTGAAGAAAGATGTTGAATCTATTTAATATTTCTTGAAAAAGAATTGATTTCTGTGCATTTTTTTTTCACACTGCATCAAATTAAGGTTGATTACGTCGATTAAGCATCATGAGGTGGCGCGTGAGGGGTGGTTCCCTATTTTTTATTTATTTATTTTTGTTGTTGCTGGGAGTTGGAACCCTATTAGTTAGGTTGCTTAATATTTACGCTAAGTACTCTTTAAAATACCAGAATAGGGAGGATGGTGTAGGTTTATGTTTATTAGATTGATCAGTATTGCTGAACTATGAAATATTTTTTATGTATACAGGTATAACAGAATAGCTTTAGTGTAGTTGTTGTTTTAAACTTGAGTATGAACTTGCAGACTTGCAAAATGCAGCAAGATATTTAAAAAACAGTTTTGTTGATTAAAAAACACTATATTGGATTCATATCGGTATCGGCAGATATCCAAATTTATAATATCGGTATCGGACATAAAAAAGTGGTATCGTGCCATCTCTAGTAGAGACGCTCTGACTGGGCCATGTTACTGGGAGGTGGAGAGGAGAGCTTCATCCAGCAGTGACTGACAGAGGAATGAAGTGCAGATGACTGTCAGTGCTGCAGAGTGAACTGCTCTGAGAACAGCTCCACTGTCAGACACAATGTAGAGTCCAGCATCAGCCCTGTGTGTCCCTCTGGATCTGACAGAGGATCATCAGTGTATCTGGACTGCTCTGCTGCTGCTCTGTCCTTCTACAGTCTCTGCACAGTCTCTGTCTCACTCTGGAAAGATTTTACAACTTGTTGTAATTACAGAACGTTAATATAATATTCAAACATGTGATCTTCTCTTTATTTCTGAATCTTTACCAAATAAAGAAAAACCAAACTAACAAACAGAAGCTGTCGTGTCCTTTTTCACCACATCTGTGAATCTTTTCTGTGTTTTTCCTCTTTTCCTCCTTCCTGCAGCTCCATCTTCATCATTCTGTGTCCAGTATATGTGAACACGTCCAAAGCATCTGAGCCTCATGTTACCCGTTTGTGTGAGTTACGCCTGTCATTGTGTTGTGGTGTATAAATAAGGGGCAGGAGACAGCGCTGGATCTCTGAGTTCTTTACTCTCAATTTCTGCAACATCTGCAATATCTAGAAATGCAAACCTGTGAGCTGTGTGTGTTGTGCGTCTGCTCGGCCACCTCTCCTCCGGCCGTGCTGGAAGCAGCTGTGCGTTTGACAGTTTTATCGACTCGACAATAATCGAACAAATTAAATGTTCAAAAATATCAACTTAAGCACTTCAAAGTCAACAAAAAGCTTAAAACAATGAAATAATATTTCACTGACAAAACAACAGCTCATAAGAACGATACACAAAATAATACAGAAACAAACAAATAAAAGTTATTAACCAGGATCCATGTTTTTGTCACAAACACTGAATCAGCTGATTCACTCTTTATGTTTCTGAGTTTGTTTTGTGATTATAGTTCTGGTTTCTGTTTCTGTGTCTTCACTGTGTCCCACGTCTCCTTACTTTGGACTCTGTGTTATATTTCCTGTTTTACTTTGACAGTCCTGTGTTACTGTTTCCTGTCTCGTGTGTGTAATTGGTCCCAGCTGTGTTTCCCTCCTGTCTCCCGTTCCCTGATTACTAAACTGCGTCCACGCCGCCGGCGCTCCTCTCCACAGCTGGATTCCAGGATTTCAGAGCATCCAGCTGTGGTGAGTGATGGAGACACTTTCTCTGCTCCCTCAGTAATCAGGACAGTTTATTGAACATCAGAGGACATAAAGGACTGTTTTTCACCTGCCCGTTCTGAACCTGGACATTAAAGACTGCTGGCTTCAAGGACATTAATCCCAGTGTCAGCCAGCCAATAACAGCCTGTGTTTTTCAGCTCTTTAGGAGTCAGAAATGAGAAAGACACAGACTGCTAACCTCTCCCTGCAGGAAATAAGCTCCGCCTCTTCCTGTCCTGTATATGAGTGATTCTGACATGAGACACAATGAGTTTCCTGTTTATTGTGACTTAAAGCGAGCAGCAAAGACACTAAACTGTGTGTTTCCAGCTGAAGCTGCTTTTTGTGTTGCTCCCACAATCCTGTCTAAAACAGTCAGTGAGGAAAACTCAATGTGACTTCAGAGTGACAGAGGTAAGCGACTCATGTTGTAACTGACGTCAGACGCCGGAGATTTTGGCGGAAAATTAAAGTGAATGGTAGTTTAGAATTGAACAAATTCCTTTAAGCTTCAGTATTACCAAATACACTTATCAATAGTCTTCTAACTAACAATATTTGTCTAAATCATCTCCAACACCCTGGAGAACAACGGGGAGAGTTTAGAGGCTCTCCAAGATTACATTGATCAGTGCTTCCAGGATCTTGTGATGAAGAAGGCTCAGAGTGCAAAACCTTCATCAAAACCCACCTGAAGCTGCTGGAGGACACGGTGAAGATCATCGCCTTTGATAGAGTGCATCGCATCGGCCCCATGCGGGCTGCGACCAGGAGACCACGTCCTACTGTGGCCAAGTTCGGCCACTTCAAACAAAAGGAACAGGTGAAAAGTCTCCGTGTCCATCGGTGTGTCTCCACGTCTCTCTGCCTTCTTCGTGTCATCTCTGTGTTTCCCTGCTGCCCTCATGTTTTCTGCTTTGTCTGTTAGTTTGTCCCAGTTTAGGTTGATGTTCGCTTCTTCCCTCACCTTTGTTATTTTCACTGTAAATAAATCTCCACTCGCATCTCCACCGCCGTCTGCATCTTGGTCCTCATTCACTCCACCACACGACTGCTGCCCCAGCCGTGACAACTTTTGATGTTTCCTCTACATTTACCTTTAAAAATTATTTACTTTGCCTTGTTTGGTATCTTTTGGCATCAGATGGCCGACTTCTAAATGGCCACCATGGTCACCACCGAACTTGAGGAGTTTGCCCCTCACATATACTAATGTGCCACAAACAGGACTTTAACATCACCAACCATTCCTATGTTATTACGGTGTATCCATATAACTGGCCCACCCTGTACAGTTATGCTTTCATGTTGACATACTGTATTAACACAATTCAGGGAGGATTCTAGGATCAGAGCTTCGGGGGGCTGAGCACCCAGAGAGCTGCCCAGCCAGCCAAGATACACTTTACTCGTCACAATGAGACTTCTTCCCCGTCTCTGTCGGTCCCTGCATCCTCCCTGTCCTCATCGTCTGTTGTCTTCGCCTCCTTTTATCAGTCATCATAATTTTACCGTCTCTGTGCAAGTCTGCAAATTTCTTTATTAAATCAAAAGATTATTAAATCCATCAAGTCTCTCTGTGCCTGGGTCCTCGTCACAAAACATGCCATCACTGTTTTGTACTTTTTAACAATTTAATCCCACATTTGTGAAAGAAAAGCAAAACACTTTTTTGAAAAGTCTGTAACAAAACCATCAATTCTGATCAAGGTTATTTAAATGCTGCCAAAGAAGAATGGATTGGAATAAAAAAAATACATATCCTAACCTTAATTACTGGAGGAGAATAATGAATGATGCTCATAGTGAGTAAGAAGTAAACTGAGTGCATATTTTGGACAGAGATTCACTTTTAATGTGTTTGTATAATATAATACAGATGCATAAAAACACTCCTGAAACAGAATAAATTATTACAAATAAATTATTACAAAATATTAAAAAAGCCTTCTTCTTCATGTTGAGGACAGCTTTGACTTCCTGTGTTACCCACGGTTTGTTATTAGGATAACACCGTACCGTCTTAGCAGGGGCGACCGTGTCCACACAAAAGTTGAGGTAGTCTGTAAGACAGTGTGTCGCCCCCTCTATGTCCTCACCATGTGGGCTCAGGAGCACATCCCAGTCTGTGGTGTCATAACAGTCCCTCAGAGCATCCTCCTTTTCTGGGGTCCATCTCCGGATGGAGCGCGTTGTGACCGGCTGCCTTTGGACGAGGGGTGTGTATTGTGGCTGTAGGTAAACCAGGTTGTGGTCTGACTTCCCTAGTGGGGGGAGGGGGGTGGCTCTGTATGCATCTCTCACATTAGCATATAGTAGGTCAATTGTCCTGTTGCTCCTTGTGGGACAATTCACTAGCCTAGTTACTGCATATTATTGGTTGTTGCTGTGGGTTCCCCACTGTGTTGGTTTTTCCTTGTGTTTTTCAGCAGATGATGAAATAGATTTTCAGTATTTTTTCTCTCTTCCTCTCCATCTATTTCTCTTCTTCTCTATTTTTCCCTCTTCTTCTGTTAACTTTCTCCCCAGCTTATCTTTTTTCTTCTTTCCTGACCCCCGTTCTGATTCTAATGACTCAAAATAAAGTAAAATCAGAATCAAATTCTAATAAAATATGACTATCAAGTGGACCAGTATAGCAAAAACCATGATGGTCGCAGAGGCCACAGAGCCAAGTGGCAGGATTTTCAACGTTCAAACCAGATAAAAAACAGAAATTAAATGGTGTTAAAAGCCATGAATTAAGGCAATTCATTCACAACATCATTACAAGTTTTACTGGACGTTAATATTTTTCTCTTTTTTCAATGCAAAACAAAATAACAGTACACATGATGCTGGCAAGTTAAAATGTCAGTGTCTTTTATAGATAGCATGTCTAGCATCATAGTTTTATAGATCACGTAGTCAGGGTAAAAACTCCATCTCTGATTATTATTGTACATGACTGTGACATGCAGCGGCCTCAGCATCATGATGAAGGCGACCGGAGGAGATAGTTTGGTAGACATCGATGTTTTGCCGATGAAGGCTCATGTAGCGGTCCTCTTTGTCCTAAACAACAATTTACACTGTCATTTACATTTAATTAAAGTGCAGCTTAAAACACAGACATAATGCACTGCAGCCTCGGCACAATTAAGTGTAAAACAGAACTATGGAAAACTCACAAACATCTGGCGAGTTTCAGATCCTGTTAAGTTAGTTAGACCTGATCTGTTTTCTCTGTTAGGATAAAAACATCAGAGGTCATGGGGTGAAAAATACCTCAAAAACAAGACCAGCTATGTCTACAACTAATGTGTGGTGTTTGAAAAGAACCTATGAGATACTTTGAACACCACAGTGGCTGCTGTATGCAGTAATGTGCTCAAGTGATTTCAAAGGGTCATTTCATGAGTTTAAGTGCGTCAGTAAAAGTTTTCACCTGCGAGGATTTCTCCTCAGGCTGTAACCACAGGTTATCACAGCCACACTGATGAGTGAAGCAGCAGCAGAAATGATGGGAACTGTAGCCATGAACTTCATGCCAGAAGAATCTCCATCGTCTGTTGAATGTTGCCACACACACAAAAAAACTTCATTTTGAAAACATGAAAAGTCACAAAATTTGCATTAACCTGTTATATTAAAGTGGAAAACATGTTTATCTTTTCATTACATTAGAGTTACAATTGCATCATTCAAACATTTCACTGATGAAATAACAACAAAGTTGTGATTGGAGCAGTTTTATAATGAAATTTAAACAAATTAGCCAGAAGAACAGCTTAAAAACATTCCAGATGTTCATCTCCTGACTGAAACCTTTCATTAATCCGCTGCAGGCGGGAATGACGACCTCAAACCATGTATGACAGAAAAGAAAGTGTTAACGCAGTTCCAAACATCCACCTTGAATCTGCGGTGTGGGTATAAATAGAAAATGTTTTTACCTCTCACAGTCACACTGAGATGGAGAACATACAATCCACCACGAAATCCACACTCACAGGTGTAGTTCCCACTGTCTTCAGATGTTAAGTTGAGCAGGTGGAGAAACACAGTCTCATTTTCTTTGATCAGTGTGAACCTGGAGTCACAGCCATGAATAAAGCCTCGGTCGTAACGATAGAGCAGACGACACTGTTCTCCTCGGCTCCTCTCTGTGCTGATCTCACACAGTATCATCACAGTAATATTCAGAGTTGTTTTGCTGCATATTTGAGTGGAATCGGGTTTCTTTCCAATTGTCTTCACAAGAGTCTCTATAAATTGTTCCAGTTAAAATGAAACAAAATCGGGATTATAGTTTCTATATATTTGTTGTTGTGGGAAAATCAATCACATATATTATTTCACTAACCTAACTAAAGCTTTCTTCTTAAACACCTGGCTTTACAGCTTTTCTTTTTTAATTATATATATTTACCTTCACTGCTAAAAACCACAAGCAGAAGCAGGAGAAAGCAGAGTTTCTGTGCAGTCATGCTGGTGAGGAAGTAACTGTGGTTGACAGTGTGAGGTAGACTATAGTGAAAGCAGGAAGACTTGCACCCTCCTTATTTCACCTCTTGTGTCTACACTGAAACTTTTACTATGTCTAAAATAGAAGTGCATAAAAGTGGAAGGACAGTAGAAGGTAAACCACCAACATTGTTTAAGCCAGACTGATCTCTCTGTTTATCTGGATGGACATTGTGTTCAAATTATGATGAGATGTTTGTTCAAAAACAAAACTAGTCTGATACAAAGAGTCATGTTTGCCACAGTTTATTGTGTTTGTATTGTATTAAATCTGAGAGCCTGAGTTGGAGTATTATGACTGAATGGTCTCCATTACTGGGAAACAACTATCCAGTGTGAAAAGATGGACGTTTATTATAATATATGAATATTATTATATTAGTATGTCACCTAAAGTTTTATATACTTTAAAATGTTTCATAGAGCTTTATTATCCACTCCCACAGTTCCTGTGCTTCTTGCTGAGCGTGTCTTGTTGTCGTGTTGATGGTTCACTGAGATGAGAGTCTGGTAGGAATCACTCGATGGCTGCTGAAGGTTTGTATAGGGCTGATCTGGCTCATCGTCATCCTTTAGAAAAGTGAAATATTTTAGGTATTAATCAAGTTCAACCCGGTCTACCCACACACTCTATTGATCTTTAAATCTCTCCATCTGTTGCCTGGATTATTTAATGTTTCTGCTCATTTCTGTAAGAGCTTCTTCACAAAATAAAGGACACTGAAGTTGGCACTAATAGTATTATAACACTAATCTGTAATTATCTATATAAGTAGTTAACATCCTAAAACATAAATGTACATGTTTTATGTTTACTGGCAAACTTTTAACTAGCTGCTGTAGATCGTAGCAATAAATTGCTCACCAAACCGTTGGGATTTTCAGGTACAGACACTCCAGATGTTCCTGACCTTAAGCAGCCACGTTGATAAGAAAGGATGTCAGCATTAGTGTAACACTATTCACATTCAAACAGAGAAAAATCAAGTAAGAACATCTACATTTATATTATCTTCTCTCTTAATAATGATAATTATTTTTGGAAGGATAAAAAGTGTTCATTCTAGACATGATGTTTAACATACAGCGAATTCTCATTTATTGAAATGTGATGTTTCCTTTTACTTTCTCTACATGTCACGGACCGCCGGGGCAGACCGTGTGGAGTGAGTGGAGGACCCAAGAGCAAACAGAGGTGAGGACACAAAACCGGACTTAACAGAAGGCGAGCCTTTATTTAGGGCCGAAAACATAAGGAACAAGGCAGCAAAGGAACTGAGGGAAAACCTGAACATAGACTGGGAAAACTATGGCTAAACAAGGTACAAACTAGGACTAGTTGAGGCTGGGGAACTATGACAAGGGGTAGGGGAGATAACACAGACGACGCGACACAGACTACATGAAACACAGAGACTAAATACACAAGAGGGATGATCAGGGGAAGTGGCCACACATGGGAACACAGCTGACACAGATAAACATAACAAGACATGGCAGGAGTAAACAACACTGACGGGAGACTGTCAAAGTAAAACAGGAAGTACACAGAGGTGCAAACAGGAGGAGAGAGAGAGAGCACGGGCATAGTGGGCTGGGGAAACATGGAATAAAACATAAGGAGAGACGAGGGCTCACAGATACACAGAGGGGCACACAGGGGGCAAAAGCCACGAATGGAAAACACTAAGGGAACAACACAAGAGGGCAACTCAGAAAACATGGCCTAAAATAAGGAACGAAATACAAAAATACAAAGAACTAAGAATACTGGGCCCACATGGCCCAGGACCATGACACTACATCTATATCATCTTTGAATTACTACAGCAAAAATAGTCTCACCCATTACTTTTCCTCCAGTAGATAAATCCCACGATAACTCCAGTTATAAAGATGATCACAACACCGGGCAGATAAACGGAAAAAGATTTGTCTGCTGAAGTGTGGGCCTCGTTTGTGTCTAAATCATTGAAAAGATGCATTTGTCAGTAAAATCATTTACTTTCATTCCCTGGAAATCAAAACACAAATCAAACACAGTTTACGTCTACTGAAACTCTGAGTGAAGTAATGAAACCCCAGTTTTATAACCACAGAGCTTTAAATATTGTCACTGTACTCTTTTCTTTTGTCTTCTTCTTCTTCTTTTGCATCTTTTCTGAATATTACTATGAACTGAAATTGGTCCAACTGCTTATATACATTCACTGGCCACTTTATGAGGTATACTTGTTCAGGGTGTAACACAAATATTTCAGTGTTCATTTCATTTGTCAATCACATGTCAGCTTCATCTTCCTGGTTAAATAAAGGTTAATAAAATAATAAAATGTCAGCAAATCAATGCTCAAACAGAGCAACATGGCACATGTTACTGGTCCCAGTGCTTCACAAACTGCTGATCTGCTGGGATTTTCCCACACAATCATCTCTGTTCACAGACAATGGTCTGAAAAATAGAAAATATCCAGTGAGCTGTGATTCTCTGGGTAAAAATGCTGTTTACACATCAAACCTTGAGGCAGAGCGGACCACACTGGATATCACTGCTGTCCTCTAACAACAGCAAGCTGAGGCTACAGTTTGCAAGTCTGGACAACAGAAGACTAAAAAAACGATGCCTTGCCCGATGAGTTGATTTCTAACAGTTCAGACTGCTGGTGGTGTAATGCTCTGTGGGGGATTTTCTTTGCAAACTTTGGACCCTGTAGTAACCACTGAGCATCATTTAAACACCACAGCCTGCCTGAAGGTTGTTGCTGACCACATTCATGTCTTTATGCCCAAAAAATACCCATCGTCTGATGGCTGCTTCCAGCAGGATACCACACCATGTCACGGCGCTCAAATCATGTACGGCCTGCGCAGTCACCAGATCTCAATCCAGCAGAGCACCTTTGGGATGTGGTGGAACGGAAAGTTTGCTTCAAGTAAGAGCAGCTGACGAATCTGCAGCAACTGTGTGATGATGTAATTTCAATATGTCTTGAGAATCTTTGAGGAATGTTTTTAGCGCCTTGTTGTGCCACAAAAAATGAAGACATGTTTGATGGCTGAAGGTGGTCCAACTCGGTTCAAAGATGTACCTGATAAATGAGTCAGTGAGAGTATTTAAACTGCTGTAAGTGAAAATAAGAAGAAAAGAAATGAACAAATTACAAGAATAAAAAACACATAAGCAGGTCAATACAATGCTGACACAGTGCTGAATAACTGTGTCAGATAAAGAAACCAAAATGCATTTACCTTCCACAGTGACACTGATATGGACAATATATGTCCCTTCAGTGTTTGTACACTCACAGGTGAAGTTCCCACTATCAGCTGGTGTTAAACTGGTCAGCTCCAGAAAGGCAGTCTGATTTTCTTTTGTTATTGAGAACCTGGGGTCACATTCATGAGTAACGTTCTCTCCGTGTCGATACAGCAGATGACACTCTCCTCCTGTGTCCCTCTGTCTTTTGATCTTACAGATAATCAAAACAATAGTAGTCTGACTTTCCTTGTTGCAAATCCGAGTGACATCGTGTTCTCTCCTGACTGTCTTCACAACAGTCTCTGTAAACAGGGACAGCAAAATACGGTAAATACAAGATTCAGCCTGTGTCAGAGAGGACTTTAGTTTCTATATTTTGTGAATGTTAAACCATCTTTTTAATCCCATAATAATGTGTTTAGTTTAAACTAAAAGCAAGGAGGTTATAAATTTAAAAATATTAATAATGCATAATGAAAATAGTTTCCTTGTATTACCTTCAGCATCATGGGACACAGCTAGTGGTAACAGCAAAATCAAGCAAACTTTTGATACGTCCATGCTTGTTAACATGTCTGTGAGCCACCGACAGTGAAGAGGAAGATGTGCGGAAAGAAACAAGCTGAAGCTTTCCTGGCTAAGCAGACGTCAGACTGTTGCCCTTCACGGGGCAAGTGTGAAATGATGTAAAAAGGAAGTGTACTGACAGGACTTTCATATTAAAAGGCTGTAAAGTTGAAACACTGTGCGAGCTCCCACACAAAAAGAAAACAAGCTAATTTTTCTTTATCACAGAGGAATTATTACACTGCTAACTGTCATGTTCGCTGAAACTGAAGGATGGATAATATTGTAAAAGTAACAACAAAACTACCATTTATCATAACATTATAAGCATTTTAAACTAAAATAGCGTGTGTTATGGTTCAAAATATTGGGGATGGAGACAAGAGGAAAAACCACAATAACAACACTGGTCCGGTCGGGTTGAGTCAAACGATGATTTTAATGAACACACGCGTGGGAGATGGACACTGATGCAGACAGCCTCAGATCTCAAAATGGTGGAGCATTGCTCAAACTCTTATAGCCTCTGGTGCCTCCACCTTATCATAAAAAGCCTAAACATTCACATGCTTTCTCTCACACAGCGCCTAAGCTACGACCTTGGCTCCCCGTCTATCTGCTCCTGCTGAGATGGGGCAGAAAACTCCAGTATATTCTGTTCTCTTCTAATCAGACAAATAAGACAATAACTTTCTGCGAACAGTATTTCTTATAACTCAGCAGTATAATGCATCATAAAACAATATCATTCATTCATAACAAGTCAGCAGTTTAATGTAATGCAAATCAGTTTAACTAATGCAATAGTTATCAGCTTCTTCTAATTCAGGAGAATAATGCCAACTAAAACTACATAATAATTCACCATCTTTAATTAGGGGTCTAACATGGCATAAAATAATATTATAATCTAATAATTCCCCCTGATGAGCTCATTAGAATAATGAGCTCACCAGCACCCCATAATCCAGTGTGGCCGGGTTCATCTCTTCTCACTCCTGAGGTCCTTTGTCCCCCTGAGGGGCGAACCATATGTGGGATGACCTCTATGTTTGCGCAGTTCAGATGCAAGACAAACTATTATTCCAACAATAGCAGGTACAGATGACACTCCCCAGGTCTCCCACAGCTTTATTTGGTGCTACCTTATACCCTCCAGACGTACTCAGACTAGAACCTCTGTCCAAGGAGCTTTTAGCCTTTTATGTTATTGCTGCAGCTACCAGTGTCGTCCAGTTGGGTGATCCTCTGCTCTTCATTCTTCAACCTCAGGGGTTAGACAACCCTTCAGTCGTGGCACAGATCAGGGGATTATTCTGCCCCGATTTCAAACAACGATCTGTGTATCCTCCAGAAAAGGGAACAGGAAGGTGTCCCCCTTTTTGCCCAAGAGCCTCTCGAACTTCGTTGGTCTGGTGTTCCCGGATTTCCGCCAACCCCTTCATGGTTATTGCTGTGTTTATGGGATCCATCCTTTTGTGGTGACTAGCTGGAGCCCAAACGCCATGACCCTTGGACCCAGTTGGTGTCTTGGCAGTCACTGTGTCTGTCTCTGCTGCGGAGGATCCTCGTATATCTGTGACCTCGTCTGGTGTCTGTTCCTTTCTCTGTAAGAGACAGAAAACCAAAACACCTCTCTTCCTAACCCTAATAATCTAATGTTGTTATCTACTGACCTTCTAGTGATTCAGAATTGGTTTAAAAACATTCAGAATGTTCCAGGGACTTATTCTAATCATATCCTATGTGTGTGTAAGCGTGTTTGCATTTAGCCCTCTGCACTCAAAGTCAATACCTGCAATATATCAGTCCGGACCATCACGCCGAACGAAGCTTATGACCTTCAAAAGACCAAGTGCCAACTCGTTATAAGCACATTTGCAAGGTGTGTCTGAACATTATTGAAACCACTCTTTTTAACAAAAGACAAAGAAATTAACAAATCTTCTAAACGCTATTCAGTTCATTTCAATGATTGATGCTTACACATGGAAATAATGATTTATGCTTCTTACTGATTCTCTACAAAAGACCGGAAACTTCTCGGGCCGCTATTAGCTTAAGTTTTACCATTCCTAAGGTATTAAAGACACAAATGAAGTTATAAAATGTTCAAATAATCCTTGTTTGATGTTAAAGCTCAACTTCCCCCCCCTTTTTTTTTTTTGACACATCCCCATGTGTCAAATCAACGGAGCTAGAACATTAAAAGAAAAGGTTAGGCAGCTACAAGGTTTCCCAGATCGTTAAGGTGATCTGCGTGTAATGTTCTGACTCAGGTATTTAATATTTTAATAAATGTCGTTTAATTAACTGCCACTATTTAAACTAAACTTAAAGACATAATTGAAGAAAAGATCACAAAAAATAACATGATATCAGTGTTTTGTAAGCGCGTGCGGCCTTCTATGCTCGAAGCCTTTTCCCTCAATAGATCAGTCAGACATTCGCGCTGACTGTAGCTTTTAACCCTTATTAACTTGAGCACAACTCCACAATGAGCAACAAGTTGCAATATGTATAAAAATGATCATGGTTACACCTGCAATAAAAATTATATCATTATCCTAACACCTGTAAATAGAAGATTCATCAGAGGTTATAACCATCACAGGAACACAGATGTTAGTATAAGGTCAAAAGCTTCAATAAATGATCATCGATGCAATACTTGTTGCATGATTCTCATACAATAATAATGCTGATATTAAAATAACAGTAAAACACCCCCTTTTGTCCCGTTTCACTTGACACCTAAACGTTTATAAATGCCTCTTTTAAATTTTATTTCCCCCTGTTCTCCCCTTCCTGACCACAGCAGGGGGATCTTAGTTTTGAATCAGCCATGAATCCAGCTCACCTGATTCATCAGTGAGCTCCACCATCACTGGCGTCTGACAGGGTGGCGCTGCATATTCTTCCTTTAATGTCACTATTTTCAACCTGTTAATTAGAGTGCTTAAACCTGAAGTCGACTACGTCCACAACAAGTCAATACAGCTGTAAATGTGGCCAATTATCAATCTATTACCAATCAATAACAACAGATAACTTCTATTTTATGCATGCTTTTAATCAACCACTCACCCAGAGGATCTCCAATCCCAGGAAATTCCTTCTCCTCAGTCAATGAGTCTGTCCTCCTTCCATGCCCTGGTAACTGGTCCATCCAGAGCCATATGATCTCAAATATACATAAAACAAGCCAAACCACACCTTGGTCACACCAACTCTCTTCCGCCCCGAAGATGTCCAATGCCATCCTAGTATGGACTGAAAGTGGCTTTAACGCTGACTGTCCTGACAATCCATCTTATAACATTTCCTGGTCAGATCTGCCAATCTCCGCCCCAGGGTTTTAACTATTTTGCAATTTTCATTAGTTTCTATGTTTTTTCTAGTTTTGCCTCCAGATTTTCAATTTTTTTTTACCAGTTGGAATCAGTTTTTACCAATTCTTTGCTAGTTTAGTCTAGTTTTTATTTTCCTGAAAATCCTTAGTTTCAGTTTAGTTTTAGTTGTGTTTTGCAAAAATTAAGTGTAACAAAATCTCAGTTCCATCATATCAATCATGCTCTTCTGGTTATCCTTGGGTGTTGAGACTAATAACTATTAACTCTTGCCGCACCGAGTGGTCCTAATTTTGGTTGAAGTGAATTGATAACCTTTTTGAAGGCGATTGTTTCACACATTTATTTAGATGTCCCAGTCCTGTTATCTCGGGATACATCACGCTGCCTTATCTGGGGTTAGCTGTTTTCGGGGGATGCGGGTTGAGTGGGGGAGCTCTTCAAGGTAAGCTAGGTTAACCTTCTTGTGTGAGCTTTTCAAGTGCACTTTAAGGTTTGTGGGATTTTTCGTGTCATAAATGTCCCTCATAACCCCCTGATGGCCCAGTAATTCATTTTTGCGCACTGTAGTACACATTTAGTTTTTGCTTGTAGCTCTCATACTCTACTTGCCACTCCTCTAAGTCCTGATGTTTCTTAGCGAGGACAACAGTACCTTTAAAATTATATCACATGTGTGGGGGTGTGGCCTTGCCAATTGTTTTTCCCACCTTTTCAAAATGGCTGACGTGCCCACAAGCACATTTTATGGAAGAAAGAAAGGTAAGCTTGATATTTACATTTAAAATGTTTTGTTAAACTCAGATTTTTATTAATTTTCAAAGAATAAACATCTAGTAAATGATTTGAGGGGTCTTTAAGAATTAGGCTCATTTAGTTTCACGGAGAACATGACAAAATATGGTTCACTCCACTTGCCTGAAATGGTTAACAGTCCAAGGCATTTCAGTTGTAGAATGGGTGCAACAGTAAAACATATGTGAGATGTGGGAAGTGCCAAATGTTCCTTTGTGTCTCCAAATAAAAATAAAAATCACAGTACTTCCTCAGATATCATAAATGAATTGACTTTTGTGAAATAGAAAGCCCAGTGCAATCACTTATTCCTGAACCAATGGCTTACAGCTAGTGAAGTGTCAGTGACTTCTAAGTTGATCCCTGATCTACATTTTTATGATATTGTTATATAAATAAGTTTTAATATCCTGCTTACAAAAATTTCAGTGGAACATGTAATCTTCTTAAATAGCTCTTGAATGTTGTTAGTTTCACATTCGTGATCAATGAACTCCCCTTGTGCACTGTAGTGCACATGTTGTAAAATTTAAATAAAATTAGTTAAAAACAATTTTGTTTTTGTAATGTGTTTATTTTACCGTCCCAGCACTTGATTTATCTTAAAAAGAAAAAAGAAAAAGAAAAAAATGAAAATACTTTTCCCTTTTTTCTTTCCCTGGGTCTCAGGAGGACATTGTGTCTCTCTCCACTACAAGACTCTTGCTATATCTAAAAAACAGTCATATTCAAAGTAATCCTAAATTGGACTCTGGCGCTTTCTCCCGACTTTTCCTGACATGATTCTGCGCGTGGACGGAGCAGCAACACAGACGACTCGACTAACGTACTGCCTTGACTTTACTATTGCAGGGCACGCACACATCAATGCAACTAAACACATTTTGCTATAAATCTAGTTAATTTTAGTTAGTTTTGTGAACATTCAGTACAGTTTTAGTTAGTTTTCCTTTTTGTTTTGATTTTATTACCGTTAACGCAAATTTTTCCACTTCTAGTTTTCGTTATTTCATTTGTTGTCTTTAATAATAATAATCTTCTCTGCACCCTGGAATAAACATAATCAATATGATCAACATTTTGCTGCGTATCAATTCACCTTTTTGATTCAAATGCTCCAGCCTTATGTGGTTTGTGACATGTGTTGATCTAAACCTCCACTCTGTCTCTAAATGTTTGAAGAATTTTTCAAGTTCGGGGTCAAATTTTGAGAATTTGACCATAAGTGAAAGTTATGGCGTTATCACCCCCTTTGGGGATTACCTTTTCCAGTTTTGATGATATTCCTCCCCATTCTCTATTTTTTGCAAGTACCCCTCTTCGGTGGCGAGAAACTGTTGGTGTGATCAAGCGGGTGCTGTAAAAACAAAAGCTCAGGACAGAACAGTCACCAGTCATGTACTTCATTCAAAATGAACAAATATCAAGCTTCATATTGATCCTCTTAGTGTAATGGTACATTTTAATTTGCACTTCTCAAAACTGAAAACAATATTCTCTTTATTTTACTCTTGTTCTTGTGCAGCACCACCCCTCAGCACATGCCCCTGTTATTTTATCTTACTTTTAAATTGTTGACTACTTCAAGAAAGCGCCCAAAAGACGGGGACCAGTGTTTATCATTACATATCTCCATTTTGAGTGTGGCTGTCTATCATTCCCCTGTTATTCATAGACCTCGGTGGAGGGTTTTTTTTTTTCTTTTTTACCTCTATAAAAATTAATTGACTCTTTACAGTGACCCACTATGGTTAATAATAACATGTTCAGTCATGAGTGGAATCAAACCTTTTCTTCACTTTAGCATTTAACATTCCCCACCATATAATATGATACATTAATCGAAACACAGCTACTAAAACACAATTTTCTTAATGCAAACATCAGTAACTCAAAATTAGCAACCAAAGGGTTAAGCCTGCAGTTCACACTCCTGTGAAGCTACAGCTCTTTAGTCTCTGTCATCCTTCTGTTCTTGCAAAAACAAAACATCCACCCTTCTTTTACAGGCTGGGTGAATTGTCTGTGGACATTCAATAATCCTAAAGTCGGTACCGTTTTTGTCTCAATATCAAGTCAGTTAAAACTTTTAGTCGTCAGTCCGTCACAGTCCAGTCACATGCATACATCCACACACATTCATACCAGATATTGCTGATAATGGAGTCTCACGCGCAACCTATTCGAGCCTCCATCACCAGCAAGATGACGTCATCATTTTAAAGGAAACAGTTCCTTGTTTGTTTTTTTTTCTTTTTTGGACTGGATCGACTCGCTGCAATCCTTTTAGGCTCAGGACTTCTCATGTGATCAATGTCCCATATAAGTGAATTTCTCCCAAGCCCATTATAATCATGGAGAAAAATACTTTGCGACTGTTTTCAGTAAGAATATTTTATAGCGCTTTAAAGTTCAATCTCTCAGGCCTGGATTAAAGAGCTGATTTGTTAAATCAGGAACTCACAAGATACCAAAATATCACCACCGGTGGATCACACCTCTCTGATGTTCTTATCTCAGTGCACTGTAACAAAAGCAAAAACAAACGTAACCAATAAAACACTCATATAATAACAAATACTGGGGCCCATTACAAACATGTCCAAAGATCAAACCCTCTTTCTCTATGTTAGAGAAAGAGAACAATCCAAACCTCACTGATAGTATCAACCTAGTGTCAAACAAAACCCAAAAATCAACCAAAACTTCACACACTATATTGTGTAGGCATACAGGTACCGTAACTCCTTTTTGCACTGACAAATACATGTTGGATTGACTTAATTCAATAGTGGACACTGGTTGCACACAAATGTTTTGCTTTGGCAGAAACTTAAACAACTGAGTCAAATCAACACAACCTTTTCATATTCTCTCCGAAATAAAACTCACACCGTTAATTCATCATTTTCACTCTGTACCACTGCTCCTTATCAGGCTGTGTGAAGCACAGTAAACAATTCAGTGGAGGCCTTGAGCCATAAACAGACATCACGCACAGACATTGTTTTCACAACCAAACTACTTTAGACCTTGTCCCCTAAATCTACACAGATGCCCTCTGTGTGGCATGAAATGCATTTAACCAATAAACAATCAATGGCTTCTTGTTGTTGTAACCGACTCCATATTTGGATGTTTGTGTGCAGCATTTGTTAGTAAAGCATTCTTCATTGCAACAGCGTGTGTGTATCACTCTTTATTGCACAAGCTTGTAAATGTGTGTGTGTGGATCACTCCTCAGTGAGTTGAATCAGCATTTCGATTTTTTTTTTTTTGCACGTGTGTGTGTCATTTCTCACTCAATCAACGAGTGCATATGTTCATATGTGTGTTTCTCTTCATTCTGAGTCAGTGCATGTAGATGTGTGTGTTTGTGTGGGTGTTTGTGTTCATCACTTTCCTGTTCTGGTGTTCTGGGTAAACCACGGCCTGAAGCATGCCCTGGGGTCCTGCCCTCCTCCTTTTCAGTCTGTTTGCATCCGTTGGTGCTGCTGCTCAAAGTTCTGTCCATACTGGTTCTGGCCCCAATTGAGGCAGTGCTTTTCTCCAGTGTCCTGCAACTTCTCCCTGTTCCACTCCTCCTTAACTTGACCCTTTTTCTTCTGTAGCTCCTTCAGGGCTTGCTCCTGCTGTTGGAGCTTCTTCGTCAGGTTTGGCGACCTACTGCTCCAGCAAGCTCCGGCCTGATTCCAAGTCCTGTGTCTGGGACTCCAAGCCTGATGGGTTCGATTATCAGCCAGCTCCTCCTGTGCCATGGTCAGTTTCTGCTCTGATGCCTTGAGCTCTTACTGAGGGCAGAAACCTCAGAATCTTTTCCGTCCACTTCAGATTGAAGTCCATCGATGTTTTCCTTGCTTTGCTCCACGGCCTTTTGCGGCTCTGCTGTTCGGCTCTTCTCAGAGGTCAGCTCCTGGCCGAGCCCCGACACCTGTGCCTTCAGCTTATTTTCTCCTGGTGTTTTGTCCATTCTGAGGTGCCTCCTGACCTCAGTTACTCCTCCTGTCTCTGGCACGCCCTTTTTGCTGCCCGACGATCATTGTTGGTCCGTCACTGTCCTGCACAGTTTTAATGCAGAGTGGTTAAGGTCAGCATTGTTTTGCTCGGCCTCACTTTTCATCTGGGCTTAATGGGCGTCTCATCACAGCTCTGTCAGCTGAAGCTGTCTTTTTCCATATGGCAAGAGTGTGAAGAGTGTGTGAGAGGGGTGTGTCCGATCAGGCACAATGCTGTTGGCTTTGCGAATGCCTCGTTTTCCAAATCCAGATGTTTATTTGTCACGTACACAGCAACAGAGAGAACAGTCTGTTGTTGGGATGGCTGAGGTCCTTCACGATCTTCCTGGTCTTGGTCCAGCACCGCCTGCTGTAGATTGAGTGCAGGTCAGGGTGCTCAGAGCGGATGGTGCGCTCAGCTGATTGCACAACCCTCTGTAGAGCTTGTCTGTCCGGCATGGTGCTGTTCCCGAACCAGACAGTGATACAGCTGCTCAGGATGCTCTCGATAGTTCCTCTATAGAAGGTGGTCAGAATCGGTGGTGGGAGCCGGGCCTTTCTCAGTCTTCTCAGAAAGAAGAGACGCTGACGGAAATCTCCCCGTGTAGTGAAACGGGCCTTGGATTTAACGCTCTCCGTCTCCGCTGCATGAGATCGTTTTCCTGCAGCACTGTTGACATTTTCAAGTTGTTGTTGTGGGTCCAGCTGCTTTAGCATTTGGTCAGGGTCACATCAAAGATGGTAGGGGGGAGAGCAGGAGTCCAGGGTCAGCTTCGGCTTTCAGGGCCGACAAAGCAGCCTGTAATCAAGCATAAAGAGAAAAAACAAAACAAAAACAAAACAAAAACAGATGAACAGGAAAATGATGTTATTTTGGCTGCGTTATTCAGAGAGGGGAGAAACAACGGGACCAGGCCCTGTGTCAGCCTTCTCTCCCCCTTTTTTTGTTTTTTCTCACCATATAATCCACTCATGACCCACCAAGCTGACAGGACATCACAGGTACATGTTAAAATTCTTAAGATCGTGTTTAAAAGCACAAAAATTGGAATTTTCTTTCATCTGGTAATCACTTGTATTAATCAATCAGCAGAAAACATGTCACAATTTGACTTTTCTAACCACTAAATTTGTCGTGTTATCACTGGTTGGTCAGACCAGTGCCTTTTTTTTTTTTTGAAGTTAAGTTGTTGTCCTGCAACCCAGAGAGTTTATTTGTTAGTAGTGGATAAACTTTATTATTTAACGGCGGGTGTATGTTAAGTTTCACTGCTTTAAACTTGCTGGAAAATCTTCACGTGTTCATGAGTGTAAGCTGTTTCTTCATTGCGTGTATGTGCGTTTGTAGGTGGGCTAATTTAACGTTTTTTCCTCAAACAAGGCATTTCTCTAACATGTGCCTCTCTCTCACATTACTCTGCTTGTGTGTGTTTTTGTTTCACCTTTTGTTGTGATGCTCCGGAAGCCTTCCCAACCTCCACAAGTCTGTTGGTCCCAATTTTATGTGTTAAAGCTTCTCTTAATTTCTCCTTTAATTCTCTGCTAGCTGCTGTCTTTTCCACAGCTGCTGATTCTTGCTGAGTGTGGTTTCCATTACTATAATTTGCTTCGGCCGCTGTGCTTGTGGGGGCAGTTGGTCCAGGCCCGTAGCCACCTGTATCAACACACTGAGAGATTTATTTAATATCATTTTCCTCACAATCTTACTCTGCCGGCTGACGTGCCGGTCTTAATCATGCTCGATTTGTCTCTTCTATATCAAAACCCAGCCGAACATCAAACATTCAGCGTAGTCATTCAAAACCTTATCTGTAGTATTATAATCAGCAAAATCAGCGTTTTAATTACAGGCATGTATCATTATTTGCAAATCATAATTATAAAACTCAAAAACACGCTAAACAGCAACAAAAGTCCTCTGTGCGCTCCACAGCTCATTTGCATGTTCACACACAGTCTAAAAATAGCTCGCAGCGCTGCAGTGCGCTGTCGTCACACACAGGGTCACACAAAGCTCAGGCAAAACTCTTTTATTTTATATTACAAAGACGTCTTATATTTACAACCACTGACAGGCCTGACAGATTCAGCGCCTAACAATTTCGACAAATTTAAGTTAACGGGTCCAACCGAAGAAAGTCCAACTTTTTTGTAATCAATCAAACAGTATCTGTTACTTCTGGAACAGTTTCTGACCTAATTTCTAAAGAGCACCTACACAATTTCGACAAATTTAACCATAACGGGTCCAACCGAAGAAAGTCCAACTTTTTTGTAATCAATTAACCAGTATCAGACTCTAACTTTATCTGGCCTAATCCCTAAGGTCCCTAACTCAATTTAACAGTATTCAAAAAAGCACATCACACCGTTCCAAACGGTGAGGAGACTCTAACTCCTAGCTTATTTCAGGATGCCCTGTACCCCACAGATAAGCCAAACTGAACTGACCCTGTTCGCCGACAGGTCAAGACCGCGCGTCCACGGCCAGGAGGGAGCGTAACCTCCGGGCTATGCGCTTCTTAGCGGACTCTAACCGCCGTTCTATAATAATTTATAACAATTTCAAACACCAGTCAACGCCCTAAAACAAGAGTATGACTAAGGCAAGTGCCACCTAGAGGTCAATGGGGACTCGAACCCACAAACTGACCACTCAGGTCCACTCTATAACCAATTTGGACTCTAACCAACAAAATGACCAATTCCCTATCAAACTACTTGAGACTCTAACTCAATTCCTTGGGACTCGAACCCAGCATTTCTTTCAATTCCTTTTTCAACTTCATTAAAGACTCTTAGCCGACTTTAACTGCATAACACACACGGATCCTCATCAAAATCAAAACAGACCCTCTACCAGTAATTTCAGTGAGTAGACTTTAATTTAGTCATATCCAATTTGGCACACTTTGGAAATAATTCAACAGGTAGTGCCTTACCTTTAGATAAGCCGGCTTATGCCCACTCACATAAGACCACTGGCTCGTGCCTGTCCGTTCGACAACCTCGGACCGTCCAAACTTTTAAATTCCACCCCAATACCACAGGACGAGCCCCCAAAATGTTATGGTTCAAAATATTGGGGATGGAGACAAGAGGAAAAACCACAATAACAACACTGGTCCGGTCGGGTTGAGTCAAACGATGATTTTAATGATCACACGCGTGGGAGATGGACACTGATGCAGACAGCCTCAGATCTCAAAATGGTGGAGCATTGCTCAAACTCTTATAGCCTCTGGTGCCTCCACCTTATCATAAAAAGCCTAAACATTCACATGCTTTCTCTCACACAGCGCCTAAGCTACGACCTTGGCTCCCCGTCTATCTGCTCCTGCTGAGATGGGGCAGAAAACTCCAGTATATTCTGTTCTCTTCTAATCAGACAAATAAGACAATAACTTTCTGCGAACAGTATTTCTTATAACTCAGCAGTATAATGCATCATAAAACAATATCATTCATTCACAACAAGTCAGCAGTTTAATGTAATGCAAATCAGTTTAACTAATGCAATAGTTATCAGCTTCTTCTAATTCAGGAGAATAATGCCAACTAAAACTACATAATAATTCACCATCTTTAATTAGGGGTCTAACATGGCATAAAATAATATTATAATCTAATACGTGTTACGTCATCAAACCGCTTCATCCAAGCACTCAGATACTTACAAAGTTTTGACTGCATTACCTTTAAAATTTGTACGAAGATGAGCATAAAATGAATAAAACTGACATGCTTGCATTTGTTGTGTAGTGCAACAGGTGTATGTGGCTGAGGGATTCCCATGATGCAATGCGTATTTCTTCTTCAGTCACCTTTCCTACTCACTGTGTGTTAATGCAGCTCTCTGCATTGAATCATATCTGTTATTAACCTCTGTCTCTCTTCCACAGCGTGTCTTTATCCTGTCTTCCTTCTCTCATCCCAACCAGTCGCAGCAGATGGCCCCGCCCCTCCCTGAGCCTGGTTCTGCTGGAGGTTTCTTCCTGTTAAAAGGGAGTTTTTCCTTCCCACTGTCTCCAGACTGCTCACTCATAGGGAGTCATATGATTGTTGGGCTTTTTCTCTGTATGTATTATTGTAGGGTCTGCCTTATAATATTGTTGTGATTTGTCGCTGAGAAAATAAAATTGAATTGAAAATTGAATTGTGAAGGCCACACCAGAAGCCACACAATTGGGAAGTCAGTAACGTCAGACACCAGCATCTTTATTTTAATTTAATGCACATTTCCACAAACATAAATAACAACACATGTCCCATAAACAATTTCTGGTTAATGTTTTACTGGTGCTGGAGGTCTGTTGGACTGCTGAGGGTAACTGGAGAGAAAATGATGTGTTGTTTTCACTGGACGTTAAGGCGTCTGGGAAGGGATCTCAGACCATTTACATCCTGGGCCATCTGACCTCAGGAAATCACATGATAAGGTGGGGCCAGGTTTCACAATGAGCTCACCCGAAACCCTGGCTGATTAGGACCCACATCCGCTTTCACACCTTGGCTCATGTGATTAGGTAGAGGATCATCAGGGGGTCCTTTGTCCCTCTTTGGGGGGAAACTCCCACTGGTTTTAAGTCTGGGACTCCCCACCATTGACCCTTAGAACTGAAGAAGCTTCTCGGATGAGAGGTGAAACGTCTTCAAGCAACTCAAGAAGTCCAGACGCTTTTCTTTCCAAGCTCCTTAGACTACGATGACCTGGATGACTGAGAACCTTCACAGACTTAAGTATTAAATTAATAGTTGGTTTTCATTCTTTGTTTTTAGATATTTTTTTTCTATTCGTATCCCCTCGTGTATTTAACTGGCCAGTTCAGTCCAATTTACTTTGGGAAATATTTAATCTGAGGTAGGGATGCACCGATACCGGTATCTGGTATCGGCCTCGATACCACATTTTCTAAAGTACTCGTTAAAAGTTCCCCGATATCGAGGACCGATACCACGGTCTGAGACCTGTCTATGTTTGAGCGGCATGTAAGGGGTTAATCACAGGCGCCGAGTGCCCGCCCCCAGGCCCCGGCTGCGTCTCAGAGCTGGGAGAAGGCAAGGCGAGACAAGTCAGCCGTGTGGAACTATTTCAAAGTGAACGAAGACACGAAAACAAAGGCGGACTGCAAATTGTGCTCATCGAAATTGTCCAGAGGAGGCTCTAAAGGTAGCGCATTTAACACAAGTAATTTAATCAAGCACCTAAAATCCCAACACGACAACGAGTACAAAGAGTTTACCCACGCTTATTTACCCACGCTTATTAGCACAGAGGAGCATAGCTGATGCTAAAGCAGTGGGACGGAAAATAGTTGGGCATTTTAAACATTCCGCCTTAGCCTACTCCCGCCTCGAGGACATTCAGGGACAGCTCAACCAGCCAATAAAGAGACTGCAGCAGGACATACAGACACGCTGGAAGAGCACGTATTACATGACATCAGTCCTATTTTTCCACATATTAATACATTTATGAATTTTGTGCAGGTATAAAGATCGCTTCTTCTCCAACAACACTGCTCCAGAGGCCAAGCTGCACCTGAAGCAGGAGCTTCTAGAGGTGAGGCAGAGGGGAGTCGGGCAGAAGCTGCAGAACCTCCTGCTAAACTGTTCCTCAAGGCCCAGGCTGCCGCTGGCAGCAGGTGCTGCCATTGAGCTCGACACATACCTCGGAGAGGCCTCAAGCCCTCGTGAAGACAGTCCTCTGAAGTACTGGGGTGTCAACAAAATCAGGTTCCCCACTTTGGCTAAAATAGCCTGTAAATAGCTCTCAGCCCCATGTAGCAGTGTGGACAGTGAAAGGCTTTTTAGCTCAGTGTCACACATTATAGATGAAAACAGAAACAGTCTGACTGCTGATGATGCAGAAAAGCTACTTTTCTTAAAAAACCCTGCCACTCACTGTTTCTCTCCATTTAGTGAGTCATCTTAGACTTGATGTTAATACCTACCTCAGTTGCACTGACTGCCACAGTTCTATGTCAGTGGATGTTGTTAGTTTATTCACATATTGTGCACTAAATGGCAAAGATGTTTATTAATGCCCCTTGTGTTGTCCAAAGCGGCAGAGTTTAAAATAAACTGAAAAATACTTGAGTTGCACTGTCACTGTTTAAATTTTTTTTATAATTATTTATTCTGTAATATGTTGCATACAACATGCTTTTCATTTTAAATAAATGTTCTTAATTCCAAACCAGTCCCTTGTTTGTTTGTTGTTAAATTATAGGACTAAAGCTGTTACCTGTAAATTTAAATCATGTTTTTATTAAGTACTCGGTATCGGCGAGTACTGAAATGCAAGCACTCGTACTCGTACTCGTTTCCAAAAAAGTGGTATCGGTGCATCCCTTATCTGAGGTAAACATTTTGCTTTTCATTTGACCCCTGACCTGTCTGCTGTAATGCAGGAGGCAGGTTTATGACCTATACTGCAGACAGACACCACAGGAAGCCTTCCTCCATGTTTTCTTTACAGTAATTGATTCAGCTAGTTTAAGTCTCCTTTGTTTTTGTGCATTAGATCACTGTGTGGGTTGTGTTGAGTGGTTATGTATTTGTAAGTAGCCATTATGACTTGACTAGTGGTGTTTATCTCTTTTAAGGGTCTAGTATCATCAGTTAATTAGTTTTTACACTTTGCAGGCACTTTGCTGTAAATACAACAACACTGCTGAAAACTCTAATTTAAATAATTACTACTGATGCACCTATCAAATAAACTAACATTTGCATAAGTGTTGAAATGCTGGACTCTTCCTCTCCTAAATCTGTGGCAGAGAAAAAATGTTGCAGGAGTGTTTTTTTTACATGATATGTAAGAAAAATAAGAAAAAGAAAGAAACCCTGTGATTTTAATGTGAATGCATTACTGACATCTTATGCAAACACACATTGTGCACACCACTTTATCCCCTATTACAACTGCAGCTTTTATTAGTGCATGTTCACGGGACTTCTGATTCTATAGGGTCTTGACAAAAGTCTCTGCAATCAATTGATTACAATCAAGTGATTCAATTGAAACATGGAAATCAGCATTTCACCATTTTATACTATACATACATGTTTTGCTTTCAGGACTGGACAGGAGTGGCATGTGGGCGGCATTGTAGAGTGTGTTGACAGGAGGAAAACTTACACGCTCAGTAAATCACCCCCGTCACTACCTAAACCTCAAAGTCTCTAAACAGGAAGTGCATCTGCATGAAAGCTTCTGTTTTATATGCAGACAGATGACCTTTTGATGTAAAACCTTTCTCTGTATCTAGAGAAACACTTTAACTATATATTCAACTATATAGTTTAACATTTGGTCCGTAACTATCATTTAAAAACAATAAAAAGGTTTAAAAGAATATACATAGGCGGCTATAAAGACTGCAGGTCAAACATCGTGCAGATACAGAAGGACCTCCTGGGGTCCAAAATGTCGCACTATTACAGAGCAATGCTTACAATAGTCTTGCATGGTTAGCCAGTTAGACAGATGCAAATGTTAAAGTGCTAAAACAGACATGTAAATAAAATACAACATCATGTTAGCAGCTTATTGGTATTAATGTCTCTTAAAGCTCTCCATGACCTAGCTGCATCTTAACTCTCTGAGCTGCCACAGTCTTATAAACCCACCCGCTGTCTCAGGTCAGCTGATCAGCTGTTCCTGAATGTTCCCAGGACTGAGCGTAAACTTAGAGGACATCGTGCTTTTGCTGCAGCATCTCTGAAACTGTGACACGATCTGCCTTTAGAGATTAGACAGGCTTCTTCTCTGCCTGTTCTTAAATCACTCCTGAAAACTCATCTCTTCACCCTGACCTTTGACACCTTGTAAGATGTTGGTTTTTAGTTTGAGTTTTTTAGTTTATTTTTGCTGTTTTATCTTGTTTTGAAATATAGGGCTGTTTACATTTTTTATGTATTATGTGTTTTATTTTTTTACTGTTATGTTTTATTCTATTGTTCTTAACTCATTTACTGTACAGCACTTTGGTTTTGTCCTGGGTTTTTTAAAGTGCTTTCTCAATAAAGATGGATTGGATTGGACTGGAAGATAAACACTTTAGTTTGCAGTACTGTGGTGAGTTCACAGTAAAGCACTGTGTTGGACTGGCGCACAGTGATTGTGGCGTTCATGGTCAGTGTTAGGTTACCTCAAGTACAGTGGATTCATTTGCATTTAAGCTGATGATGCTTCGATTAAGTCATCAAATTTCACCTTTATATCAGCTCTATAAGCCAATTCTCAGGATACTGTTAGTGTAGGAAATGGAAAGACAACCAAGATATCTGTGAAACGTCTGCTTACATCTTGAATTCAGCTCCGGCGTATGTGGTAAGTTGTTAATGAGTGACTTTAATTTATTATTTGTTCACATGTGGCTATACACTCTACTGAGAATAAGCATACTGTCATGATATGAGTGGATCTTCAAAATAGACATCGAAATAGGTCATGGAGAAAATAAGTAGAAAAAGTAAAGATCTTATTAGGAATAATACTTTTTGGATAATTATAACCATCATAATCAACCAAATCATCTCAACGTGTATTTGCTCAAAAATGTATTTATTACCACAAACACGTATTTAATTATCAACACAAGGACAATCAACAGTTTCTAGAACTCCAACAGGGGCAGGACTTGGAGGTACTGGGATTTCAGGAGGCAGCAGAATGGTACACTGGTCAGTGTCATTATTATTGACCTGTGATGGTGGATGGCCTTGGAGGGAGCTGAGAGGTAACTCAGACCTCTTGTCTTCAGGACACGTAAAGCAAACATACTCCTTCTCAGCAGCTGGAGACTTAGAGACATCCCAACTCATCAGCCTCATGCGTTTGGGCATCAAATGTTCCTCTTCATCATTAACAGAAAAAGCAGTAGAATACCTGCGCTTTCTGCAGAGACCTACCTCTGCAGTGGGTGGAGGTCTCGGAGGCAGAGGAACATCGCTAGGACACATGAAAAATGTCACTTCATCATCCAGGGATGAACGATCGTTTTTCAAATCTGGATGAATGATCTTGTCAGTGTCCTTTGCATGAAAGCTGGCATCAGCAGGTGGAGGATTTGAAGAAACTGGAACATCAGAACTAATCAGCCTCATGCGTTTGGGCATCAAATGTTCCTCTTCATCCTCCACAGAAAAAGCAGTAGAATATCTGCGCTTTCTGCAGAGACCTACCTCTGCAGTGGGTGGAGGCACTGGGATTTCAGGAGGCAGCAGAATGGTACACTGGTCAGTGTCATTATTATTGACCTGTGATGGTGGATGGCCTTGGAGGGAGCTGAGAGGTAACTCAGACCTCTTGTCTTCAGGACAAGTAAAGCAAACATACTCCTTCTCAGCAGCTGGAGACTTAGAGACATCCCAACTCATCAGCCTCATGCGTTTGGGCATCAAATGTTCCTCTTCATCATTAACAGAAAAAGCAGTAGAATATCTGCGCTTTCTGCAGAGACCTAACTCTGCAGTGGGTGGAGGTCTCGGAGGCAGAGGAACATCAGTAGGACACATGAAAAACATCACGTCATCATCCAGGGATGAACGATCGTTTTTCAAATCTGGATGAATGATCTTGTCTGTGTCCTTCGACTGAAAGCTGGCATCAGCAGGTGGTGGACTTAGGAGCTCACATGCAGGTGCGCTGATAGGTCGGAACATGAAAGCGGGAACTTCATTGTCCAGAGCACAACGGTCTGCACTGGATGAGCGTGGGAGCTTCTCCTTTGCCTGTGGAGGAGGCAGACTTTGACTTTGTGTTGCAGAGGAACATTCAAGTCATCTGACGTTTTGCTCTGTTACATATTATTATTGTTGTTGTTGGATTTTTCTTTAAAAATTCACACGATTTAATGTTTAGAAACAGACACAGTGAAGGGTAACTTACCACAGCTCGAGCCATTTTAGGCGTCTGTCAAGGCAAAGACGCAGGATTTGGTTTCTCTGTGTAAGATTACAGGACAGTTGTCAGTTTCATTTTCAAGTCAGTTGGATAAATTCATATCAAACTTCTCAAACTGTATCATTAAAGCATTGTTTAGGTGGACAAATATGAAAGATATGAAGATAAAAACAGTAACAGCTGGCAATCAAGGGAAAACAACCTTATGAAAAAGGTCTTAATCATTGTTGTTTTAAAGTAAATCTTTCAGTCCTTACTTCAGTGATTGTTTGAAGTCTCTGTGCTTGTTGTCAGTCGCAGATTTGTGTAAAATATTTGCAGTTTGTGAATAAAGTTTGCAGGAGCTCCAAAGTTTGTCTGTTCAATACCAAAGTAATGAGGAGACTGAGTGCAGGTTTGGAATCCTCAGTGACAGAAGAATGCAGCAATGTTTGAATTTGAATTTGTTATATTAACAACAACTACCAGGATCATACCATAGCAACACAGTGATGCCCAATCAAATGTCAGGTACAAGGGATAGCCCACATACACATCCAACAGCACAGTAAAGCAATGGGCACCAATGCCACCAGTCAGGCCTTAAAAATACCTGAGTTATATAACAGCACACTGACAGTGTCTCATCCAAAAATATAAAATGTATAAATACAGTTAATATCATTTTCATTTAAATTTTATTTAATTCTCTTCATATAGTGCCAAACAGATGTCTCAAGTCGTCACTGTTACAACATAGATAAACATGAACATGAAATCCATTATTTAATTCTCTTCCATTCACTCCAGTTCAATTCAATAGCTATATAGATGGATAGACAGATACTGTATTATATACTATATTGATTCCAAATGGAAAATTAATGTGTTATATCACCAGGATAATGAATTCAAGTAGTACAATCTCCAATAAACAGACAACACACTTCAAGTTCAAAGTGCAATATGTGCAGGATCCAGGCTTTATGTTGTAAGATGCAAAATGTTTATATATACATAATATTGTTGAAAAAATAAAGAAAGTTAAAAATCAAAATAAGTTTATTGTCACGGTGGCTGATGTGATTGCAATATGAACCCGGAAGCAGACAAGGGAGAGATGGAACTGAATCTTAACAAAAAAACAAACCATTTATTAGGTTGAAAAACACGAACACAAAACAAGGCCCAGCAAACAGGGGCGGAAACTAAAACTAAAACCTATCCTGGGAATAACTCGGTATGACTATGACAACTATGACAAGAAAAACATGAACATGAATCCGAGGAGGTGCATGCGAGAAACTCTGATGAAAAAACATGAACATGAACATGGACCTAAACAGAATCAGGAGATAACCTGAAACCCGGAATAACGTGAACGGAGGAAAACGCACCAACACTGCCCAGAGGAAGACAGCGGACTTAAATACACAGAAGAGAAAGGAGGGAAGTGGAAACACAGCTGACACAAATGAACCTGACACCACAGCGGAAGCAACATGAAACACACTGAACATGGAAACACAACCCTTTCATAATAAAAGACGAAACAAGGAGAGACGTGGACGTGTGATGGGCTGAGTTGCCAAATGGCTGGTAGGCTTTTAGCTAGGCTTTAGCTTCAGCCAAGTGGAAGCTAAATTGGCTAGTCATTCATATGTAAATTAGGTTGTTACCTGAGAATTCTGGAGGGGAGTGGGGGTGTGTGAATGATTGCTGATTTCTAACTGCCAACTGCCTCTTTGTTTGTCTGGGGGGGGGCTGCTAAAAGCGGTGAACTTCCTTTTGTGTTCGTCTTGATGCATTCTCAATCATCCAGGAAATTAAATCTCCAAAAGTCACCAACTTGGAGTGGTTAGTTTCCTGAGCCACAAGGAAACTTGTGTTTCAGTTTGCCATCTTAGGGAGAAATCAACACACATGGGTGTATGTCCTTTGTTGCTGAGATTTATTGATAAAAACAGTACAAAAAACCAACCATTTGTACACATATTTACAAATAATAATAAAAAGTGAGTGAGTACATTTCAACATTTTCAGCAATCACTCACAATCCTGGCACTGCCATGGTATCTGTAGTATGCATTTACCACATGTGTATCTGTAGCAGTGAACACATCGCACAGTGGCATGATTGTTCTTGCATTTGTGTTTGACCTGACACATGGCTCTTTTTCCAGGGCTCGGTGTGGAGGGTTGTTTCCGAAGCAACTGTTCTTTTCTTGCCTTCTTCCCAGCTACATGAGAGTGAGCCAGCTCTCTTGCAAGCTCCACCAGGAAGTCCACCGTCTTTCCTGCGTCCCGGTGCATGCTTGATACAGCACATGTGCATTCAGTGCTGCCATGTCAATCATAATTATCAAAGACCAGTGGTCTGATTGATACCACAATGGACCTCTGATCAATGGTCCACTGTTCTCCCCGTGTTTGCGTGGGTTCCCTCCGGGTACTCCGGCTTCCTCCCACCGTCCAAAGACATGAAGCTTGTGGGGATAGGTTATTTGGATAATCCAAATTGTCACTAGGTGTGAATGTGCGAATGAATGTGGGGGGCGGTCAGCCTGTACTCGTGTCCCGTCTACAAGAAGCCTTGACGCACCGACCTGAACTTCATCTTCTCCCTGCAGCTGAGGAGCGTGCAGCCGCCCGAGCACTGGACGCTGCGAGGCGCCGCGCTGCTCTGCGACTGCAAGTGATCCAAACGTTGTTGTTCCACAGACACGGACAGACACTCACCGTGGGGCTCTGCCGTGTCTCACTCAGACCTCCCCACAGGTTTCACTTTTTTATTCTGATGTTCTGATATTTTCCATTTTTCTTCAGCACCAAACATGTTTGTAGGTTTTTAGTCTGTTAAATTTATGAAAATCAAAATGTTTCCACCTCTTCTCTCTGCAAGTCTCTAATAATAATAATAATAATAATAATAATAATAATAGTAACATTAATGATTTTGTATGGGACCTCACACAGTAAAGCTGATGTGAGGATCATCACAGTTTTGGTGGTTGTATGAACTTAGAATGCATAAACTAATAATTTGTTTTAATTAAAAAACTTTCTCTCTGTCATTTCCTGAGTGTTTCAAAATAAAAGTCCTCTCTTTCATGTTTTGAATGTGAGGCTGTTCCTGTGATGCCTTCAAATCTGTTTCAGTCTGCAGATTTTTACAGTTCAGACCCAAAGTGACTCAAACATTTACTTAAAAGAGGTTTTTGTTCGTCTGGGTTTTCCTGCTCAGCAGCTCTAAACAGGCAAAAGCAGAAACACACAAACAGAAAGAAACAGGAAAATATGTGTTTCTGTGAACAATGCAGCAGCAAAATGAAAGACCAGGATTTATTTTTAATGATTGACCAGTGTTGGGTAAGTTACTTTAAATTAGTAACTTAGTTACATTGCTAGTTACTTCTATCAAAAGTAACTCAGTTACTTCAAGTTACTCGTTACTTTCAAAGTAACTAGTTACTAGGGAAAGTAACTTTGGTTTTACTCAGAATTCTCTTGTTAATGTGTTGCTTCCATAACTTTGCCAGTCTTCTAGCTTGCTTACCTGCCACAAGTGCACTGTGCCACCTACCAATAGAAAGGAAAAGATAATGTGCATATTTCCACGAGAGAAATCCCACGCCTGGACCGCCGTTGACCGCCACCATGATTCTAGCCTACGTCACAGCATCATGTGCGCCTTTTACATCCAACACAAGAACTGCAGTCGTGGTGCTTTCGATTGTACTCAGAACTCAGAAATTCTGCCTTCTGAATAGGAAGATGTAGGTAACACCAGACTGCAGATGAGCTGCATACAGGGCTGGACTGGGACAAAAAAATCAGCCTGGGCATTTTGACTAGAGACCGGCCCACCATTATAGCAAAAATCCTAAAGCCTTTGAATGAAAACAAACGCTGCTGTGACAGTGATGCTCACTGTCTTGATGGTATATATGCATCAATCTATCAATCGTTTGTTGTAAGATTCAGATAATTATTTTTTAAAAGCGAGACATTTTAAACGAGAATAAGAAAGAAAAGTATTTCTTTGTGCCCCCCTCTCCCTGTTAATGCCCTACCTGGCCCCCCTGGCAAAACTTTGCTAGACCCGCCCCTGCACAGTTACCAGCTGTCAGCTACCTAAAAAAGGATCCTGGTGTTATTTGTCTCTCAGAAACAGTTCATAACTTCCCTTCAACTCATTCATGTCACCTAAAAGGTAAACCTGTTTCTCCATCACAGCTCTGATGATTCAGTAAGGACATCTCCTGGTTTCATCTTCATGTTTCCCTCTCACCACATAACCAAACCGACATCATGACCAGCAGTTTTTTTGCAGCTGTGGCTCCAGCAAACATCAGCTGATACTAGAAATTAATATGAAATAAATTCTAACAACAGCTGATCAAGCTTAAACGTGCTGCTGTTGTTTAACGTGAACTCCGCTGGTTTCCTCTTTCTGATGCAAAGTGGGAGATAAACAAACAAGAGAGACGATCAGCTGATCATTGATCAGTTTTCATGATTGAAGTAGAAACGGGAGAGGGAGGGGGAGAGAATGAGAGAAGAAGAGGCAGCTGTGCAGCAAAGACACAGAATGAATCCAGCTTTGTGCCTTTTTCATTGTAGCTGAATTACGGGACTAACTGTTCCTTTTCACCTCAATAAGAAATGCGTAATATTTTCTCTGAATACCAGATGAGACGGTTGGCAATTCTAATAACTTATGAACAAAATAAAGTTCAACATCATTAACTTCATAGCACCCACCCAGCTGTATAGAAACTCTGTCATGCTAGCTAGTATGCAGTACGGAAAAAGTCAGAATAACAAAAATAAACTCCACCTAAACTTGGTTCATATCTGACCCAGAGAGACTGCAGGTCATAACTTCTTACCTGAAGTTCAGTTCACACTTGGACCGGCGGCCGCCTCGGGTCTCTTTTCCTTCTGAGTCCCCCTTTCCCTCCTCCACCTGCTGGCTTCCACCACTTGCTAATGTTACTGAATCTGTGGAAGCTCCGCGACAGCCACCACACGAAGTAACGAGTAACGAGCCTATCTAAATCCCAGTAATGACTAACGCGTTCCTGATTTTAGCATAATAACTAGTTACCGTGCTCGTTACCACAATAATAACGTAGTTACTGTAACACGTTACTTAATAACGCGTTAGTCCCAACACTGTGATTGACAAAAACATTAAATGATCATGTTTATTTTCACATAAATGTTCCATCGGTCCGTCTTTTAGAATAAGTTTAGAAATGAAAAATACTAATAACACACCAGGAAAAAGCCAACAGCACGAGTCCTGAAAGGCTTAAAGAGAAAATAAACGCACAAAGAATGAAACAAAAAGGCACAAAACCTCAAAACAAGAGTGAATTAAATCTGAGCGACACACAAAGATGCTAAAAGCCCCAAACATGAACCTGTGAGGTCATTAATACCTGTGTGTGTGCATGTTTACATGTCTTTGTGGGGACCAAAATGCCCGTCCCCACAAGTTTGAAGACATTTTTGAGACTCAGAATGTGGTTTTAGTGTCAGGGACAGTCAGGTCAGGGTTAGGCATTCAGTCTTAATGGTTAGAGTAAAAGGCTGAGGAGAGCATGATGTCAAATAGATGTCCCCACAAGGATATGAAAACACAACCGTGTGTGTGTGTTACTGTGAATTTGTGAGACAAGTGAAGATTTCAGAATCAGTGAGAAATGTTTCACTTCCTGTTGGTGAAGAAGAGCAGACTCCTCTTCAGCCACAGAAATGAAGAAGCTTTTATTTTGTCAGCCTGACAAACACGAGCTCAGCCACGAGCAGAGGCGACCCTGCAGAGGTGAAGGTCACAGTCAGAATCAGCGCCAGAGAACCGCACAAGGACGGCCTCATTGGTCACGGCTGAGTTCATTATGTGATGGTAACAAGCTGATTATTACAGAACAGGAAACACACGTCTGCTCATCAAACACCAGCTGCTGCTGCTTTTATCAGTCTGACAACAAAACCTCACAAGAAAGAAGTTTTTGTGAGTTTGCAGCGTTCCTCTAAACTGAAAACTAAAACAGCCTGAAAATGGGAACATGCACCCACACTCGAGAGTCAGGCAGCTTAAATGTGTTTGTCTTCATCTGTAGTTACGTTTCATTGGCTGGAAATGTGCTAACTGGAATCATTCACGAGTCCAGATGAACAAAAACAAGTGTTTACTGCTCCACGCTGCACGAATCTGAATCAAAATCACTCAGACGCGCCCACGTAGGCATTCCACTAAAACCATGTGACCACCTTCACCTTTAAACCTGTCGTGAATATAAATTTAGACTTTTCACTTTATTTTGAAAGAACAGATTTGCAGGAAGTGCGGCTGCTGCAGAAACTCTTCACTTTTCACTGGCTTTAATCTTGAAGGTTTCTCCAGATGTGGAACATTCATGCTAAACATTCAACATCTGACGACCGTCTCCGTGTAAAACACTGACAAACTCAAACTTTATACGGTAACTGACAGATTTATTCCTCCATTTTCAGGCATTTCACAATGAACTTGGATTAGTTTGATGATTTTATTCACGTTGGTGAATAAAACCAGCCAAGAGGCTGATTCCTGCAGAGGAGGAGGCAGAGTGGAGGAATCTGCAGGTTCTGTCTCTAACACACAACCAGAGCTTCAATCATAACGAGCACATAATAAAACCATGATCCCCCCTGATCGACTCTTTTAGCCTGTTTCCTCTGGATCGAACAGGATCTAACAAACCCCAGCTTCTGCTGGGACACTGGTCATCATGGGAGGAAAAAGATGGCTGCCGTGTTGCCGTTTCCTGTCTTACACCAGGGTTATACTTCCTGTATCTGTGGGTCTGAGTTTTTAATCAGAGGATGAACTTAAAGCTTTCAGTCTGCTCTACAACCCACCACCTATCCACACGTCTGCTAAGTGGACTGGAAATCAGTAAAACTTCTACCAGACTTTAGTAAATATTGCATTAAGATGAGCAGACAGATTTTAATCTCAGCATCGTGCACACAGATTTTTCAGGACACTGGAAGAGTTCCTGCCGTGGATTTAGATGTTAGTGTTGTGTGGATGATCCCATTCTGTCATCTTTGTGTTACTAACACTGATGCTTTTACACTTTAGGACCCTCGAGACCTCTGCTGCTCAGCCGTCCTGATCGCTGCCTCCACTTTAACCAGAGGCTGTAACCTCTGATCATTTCACCTGCACCCACAGTAAAACTCTTCTCCAGAACCAAACGTGCCATAAACCCATCACAGCTTCATCATCAGCTCAGTCTCAGCAACATGCAGACGACCGAGCAGCAGAAACTCTGCAGGGAACGTCTGAAGTCTGTTCTTCAGTTTTCCCAGCTCACTGTTTATTGAACATGAGACAGAAAAATAACTTCACCTTTAATGTGAAACTTTTATCGCCTGTGACATGTTTGCAGGAAGTTTTCATGCTGTGATTTAGTGTCACAGCCATAAATATCACACAAGGTAAAAACTACAAGTCCCAGCATCCTCTGTGTTTAGGGAGGAGCAGTGAAAGTGAAAGTGTTGATCCTCCATTCAGAGTAGTGATGGGATTTCCGGCTCTTTTTAGAGAACCGGCTCTTTTGGCTCCAAACCGGCTCTTCAGGTTGTTTTGTTGCTTTAATTAATTTATTATTAACAATAATATAAAATTATGCACAAAAGGAATTACTAACGTAAAAAAAAGTGGTTATGGTAGATATATGCGGTGGCCCCTAGAGACAAAACACGTACAAACTCCAAAACACATTTCTAACTGAACTTCCAAAGCAGAGCCACTAGATCACTTAAATTACACAATTGAAATTGTTTGTGTATTTATACACAGGCACTCATATATATTCAAATAATTAAAAAACATTTTCATTTACCTGTTACTACCACACACCAAATCCGGTCATTGGTACTTGCTGGCTTGTGTAGCCACTAGGTAACAAAAGCTCAACACTGCGCCCAGCATCCTGGAGCACTTCTGTTGTCTTTTGTACGTGTTTTGAGTTTTTACGTGCTTCTGAGTTTGTACGTGTTTTTACATGTTTTGGAGTTTTTACGTGTTTTGGAGTTTGTACGTGATTTGAAGTTTGTATGTGCTTTGTCTCTAGGGGCCACCATCAATATACTTTTATTTATTCACTCCACATAAAATGTAATAAATAAATCATATAATACAAAAATCAACTATTCACATTTCAACTTTTAACTATTTAAATTTTCAGCTTTTTCCTTTTAAACAAATTTAAAGTGAAACAACACAAAACACTGCAAACCACAACACAATTAAATATAAATTAAAATATGAAAACAAAAAGAACATGCACATTCTCTGTCATATGGACCTGCATGAATAAACTTTCTGAATCCTTTATCATCTGCAACTGAAAATAGTTGTGGATGATTACTATACCTTTCTAATGTGACGTTGTTGGCCCTGGCTCTCTTTCTCTCTCTCTCCCTCTGGCTCTGTTCCTGTGCTGCTGAGTAGTGATGTGCGGATCGATCCTGAAATATCGATTCCTCCGATACCAGCCATTTATGTTCTAGAATCGATTCTCACATTAAATATCGATATTTTAGTAATTTAGAGTAAATTTGTAGTTTATCATTAACAGGAACACAGTGGAAAGAAACTATAACATTCGGATTGTCTACATTCAAAGGAACTACTTCCTCTTCCGCCTTTCATAGTCATGTGCGAAATACGGCTGTATAAATGTCTCGCAGCCCCTTGGCGTGCGCAGTGTTGCCAACTTAGCGACTTTGTCGCTATATTTAGCGAGTTTTCAGACCCCTTAGCGACTTTTTTTTTCTAAAAAGCAACTAGCGACAAATCTGGCGACTTTTTCTGGTGTTATTGGCGACTTATTTATGACGACTTTTTGACGTGAAAGGGCGTGTTGCTCTTACTCTCAACAAGCAGCGGTGCGGCCGTGGGCACCTCACCCGTGCTAAAGCGCTCACGGGCGGAGGATAGTCCTCCCCCAGCTGCAGGAGACGTTCACACCTGTGCGTCCAAACTGCAAATGAACCGCGCATGAGCGAAGCCGCTGCTCCCGCACTGACTGTAATGCAGTCAGTTCTTCTTTTACTGTTATGCTGTTTTGTGGATCACAAGATTTAAAACTACTTATACACACACACACACACAGTAACTCCACCAGAGCGCCTATTTTGGGTCACTTTTGCCGGTCCAAGCCCGGATAAAGGAGCAGGGTTGGAATTGTGACATTAAAAAACAATAATTGCTAAAAGAAATTTAATTTGTAGTTCTAAATAAATTCTAAATGCATTTCGGACGTTTTTTGCTCACTTTATGTTTCTTCCACGATGTTATTTCTCTCTCCAACAGCGTAGGTTACAATTACATTAGCATGACCAATTATGCAAATTAGGCGATGGCGTAATTTAGCGACTTTTAGGACAACCAATGGCGATTTTCCTTACTGAGGAGTTGGCAACACTGGGCGTGCGCACTCACAACAATGGCTGAGCGTCATGTGCGGATGTATTTTACCTACACAAACAGCTGAGACGTGGTTTGCGATACATGTGGCAAAAAAGTGCTCCAAGAGTGAGGTGTTGTGGCCATATTAGGGAAAAGGGCTGTTGGGGGGGCTAAATACATTTTACAGGGTTTATTTATCGGATAAAATACGTTAAATGTCACCGTTATTATTGGCCGGTCCGGAAACAGCGGGGGTGTCCAAATTCAGAGGCTGCTTCCACCTGAGGACCCGGCCTTCGCGGTCTAAAGAAAGCCGGGTAGTACGTCACAGGCTCCCTCGGTGGAGTGAAACTGTTATGATATTTTGATACCACGTTTAGCATTTACAGGATATTGTTTTATACAGGAAAACTGTTACTCAATAAGGTCCATCTACTAGTTGTTTTTCTCTTTCTCTCTGACCCAAGAATTAATGTGTAAGACTCACAAGCTGGTACCAGAAGGTCGAAAACACCACAGAGATGAGACCACTTCCTTACTCCCATCCTCCCTTCCTTATCTCTTAGAAAAAGGCTCGTTAAAGGCCAGGTGGTTTGTTTCAGAATTCACTAATGAAAGAACTCTGTATTTTATGTCTAGGAGTGTATTTTGCTGGGATGATCATAAATTGTAGCTGAACTGATAAACTACACACAGGATACTTCTTTGCTCACAAGGCAGGAAGACGTTTCCTTATTTGGTCTGTACTGGTTTGAACTGAGAACTTGCTGACACACGAACCTTTTTTTTCTCTATATAAGCTGTTATGTACTAAATAAACCTTTGAGTCGATTTGGGAAGACAACCTGAAGCAGTCTGTGTTTCCTTGTTCTCCCAAGCTGCTCCCGACGTCGTAACTAACCCAGCTGAATGGCATACCTGAGTGTTACTTTAAATAATTAGGAATCTTAGAAGGAAAGGACAGAACTCTGCTTATCGCTCGTGCCTTGGAGGGAAAACCGGGATGGACATTTTTTCCTTCAATTTGGCGTCAGAAGTGGGATTGACTGACAGAAGGTAAATATGCGTCTTTCATATTTATATAAAGACCGTATTATACCTCTCTCAGTGATCGATCCATAAAAAAACGGGATATGCTGACGAAGTTTCACTTAGTGATCCAGAGAGATACACTGACGACTTCCTCAGTCCCCGAATAAAGTAGATTAACCCTTGTGTGGTGTTGGTGGACACAGGAAGTTGCCTGTTGTCTTGAATATTTTAATTTTGTTAAAAAATAATAATAATAATAATAATTAATTGTTTAATTAAACGTACGTTAAAAAGTGAGAAGTTGCTCACTCAGAAAAAGTGACACAGGAAGTCGCCTGTTGTCTTAAATACTTCTCGTTAAGTGAGAAGTTGCTCAGAAAGAGTGACACAGGAAGATTGCCTGTTATCTTGAAACGTACGTTAAAAAGTGAGAAGTTGCTCACTCACAGAAAGCTAGTAAATAATTAAATTTAATTTTGTTAAAAAAAAAAAAAAAAACGAAAGAAAACTGAAAACGGGTCTCACAGACCCGATTACCATACAAGGGTTAAAAGCAGTAAATTAAAAGCAGAAAGACACAGGAAGTTGCCTGTTGTTTTACGAGAAGTTGCTCGTTAAGCGAGAAGTTGCTCGCTAAGTGAGAGTTGCTCACACAAACAAAAAATTGCTAGCAATAAATTTAAAGTGACCTCAGCTGTGCCGCAGCGAAAATACTAACATAAATCCTTCAAGCGTGTAAACCCCTCTGGAAATCACTGAACATGGGTCAGAATAATTCAAAAACCACAGACAAGTCCGATAAAAAATCAAAATTACCTGTAAAACCAAAAAAAATTTAATTTAAAGTCTCAAACAACAGCTCAGTACGACTCCCATTTCCAGTTACGTGTAACCCACGTCCACGAATCGGCGAAGACTTTCATGATTACGTATCCAGAACATGCGGAAGTGCTTATGTGACTGACTTTGTTTACAACTTACGGACTGTGAGTACAATGCATTCTAATCTCTTTTCGGAGCCTTATCCCGAACGATTATCGCCAGAAACCAGGTCAGTAGAAATGTTGAATATCATTTGTGATAAGGAAAGTAGTCTGCTTAAAAAGTCCTGTAGAAAATATGATAGAATGCCGCGACGTGATGCATCAAATGTTACCGCTATGGACAAAAGGACCGGAACCAGGTGTAGATGCTTTAACATAAAATAAAAGTAGTGCAGGCTCCAGCATAGAAAATAAATGTACTGAGGGAAAAGGTAGTCTTGCATGTTCAGCCATTCAGCCCACAGCCCCACCGCCTTACGAAGATGAGACCGAATTAATAGTTACTGCAGCGGCCGCATGCAAACAACGTGAGCGCTTTGATCCAACCAGCTTAAAAGACAGTGACAAAAAACCTGAATCACATGCAACGGGTCTCAGCCATCTCTTTAAACAGGATCAGGAAAAACAATATATATGCCGCAAGGAAGAATTAGCAGAACATAAAAAAAGAGAGAAAAACTTTTGAAAGAAGAATGTGAGGAACTTATGAAAAACAATTCAGACGACTATGAAGAAAAACTTTTGCATCAGGCAGTGTCCACAATAGACACCCACATGAAACGCCACGATATCGTAGCTAGAGGTTTAGAGGTAGCTAAAGAAAAACCTGTTACCCGAACTTTAATAAAGACTTATCTAAAAGGAAAAAAGGAAAAACAAAGCCGGAATGACAAAGGTCCTTACGCCAACACTCGCGGTAGTAAACAAACAGACCCAAAGCATGATAAAGCATCCACAACTGCAGAGTTTTTGTGGGTAAATAATGACAAAATCACCAATTTCTTTAAGAATCTAAAGAAATTCCTGCTAACAATGTCCAGAGACAAAATTGACTTAAATGCAGTAACTATGTGTAAACAGAAGCCTGATGAATCTATCCTAGTATTCATAAAACGCTTTATGCACTGTTGGACAAGCTAGAGGTGCAAATTTAGCTCAGTTTTCCAGCAGCCGCAGACACCCAGAGCAAAAATGAATTTGTGTATTTCATTTAACATAAAGGGTGAAATGTTTGCTGACACTGATAACAGCTTATGTTTTCTCTGCCCTATGTACCGACATGATGGAGAAGGAACATCCTCTGTGTCAGCTGGACCCTCAGCAGAGAATGAACTCAACATCCTTTTTGTCCGGTACTCTATGTCACACACTGTGCCAAAAAAAACGTGTACAGACGCCACTAACAGGTAATCCCATGACTGGGAGCCACACTTTTGTTTCTCTAAGGTCAAACAGTGATTTTGTTACATAACTCAGACATAGGTTACGAAATATGTCGTCACATAGATCTAACCTACCCTATCGACTGTACTATTTCTGCACTTACGTTGCCAGCTGAATACCAGAATATGACATTGTGGTCAAAAAGTGAGAATGATATAGGATTTATTGACTGTACACTTTATCACGTACACCTATTAAAACACAACAAGCCAGTATATGTCAAGCAACATCCCATTTCTGCCGAAAAAGCCGCAGCCCTAGATGTCATGATAGGAGATTTAGAGACTACAGGAGTAATAAAGCCTACAGTATCTCCATATAATACTCCTGTCAATCCTGTGCCAAAGCCTAACAAACCTGGCGTATGGCGTTTCATACAAGACTTAAGGCAAATTAATGCAGTCAACATTCCTCTGCCACCTCTCGTTTCAGATGTTCACAGCATATTGACATGCATTGCATACACACTTTACCGTGGTGGATTTATGCTCCGCTCCTTTTTCTCAGTAAGACACACAGCCGTTATTTGCATTCACACATAGAAATAAGCAGTACACTTGGACTCGTTTGCCCCAAGGCATGATAGACAGCTCTGCTGCTTTCTCAATGGTGCTTCACTCCTCCAGGGCTGCACCCTGATCCACATGTGGATGACCTCCTCCTCTGTGCTGAAAGTGAAAAACTGTGTCAAACTGCTACACACATGCTTCTCCAGCACCTCCAAAAGACTGGCCACAAAGCATCTGCAAAGAAAATGCAGTACTGTCAGACTTCTGTTCAATATTTGGGATTCACACTGTCTCACGGAAAACGTTCCATGACTGCAGACAGGGTCAAAGCTGTGACCTCTGTCCCTCGTCCCACTACACAGAAGGAAATGTTGTCCTTCCTGGGCATGGTGAACTATTGCAGACAGTGGATACCAGACTGTTCTTTTCATGACCACATTCTGCGTGACTGTTGTAAAAAAAAGACAAGCCTCCTCGAATACTGTGGTCCACAGAAATGACTGCCTCTTTCAATGCATTACAGGGAGTGCTGACCTCCGCCACTCAAAGGTGCTGCCTGAATTGTTCAGGAATGCCGGCCTGCCTGAGGGCAGTAGCAGCTTGCTCTATCATGATAAGGGACTGCGAGAAGCTCACACTCTCACATGACACTATTCTACACACCAATCACCAGGTCACGACCATTCTAGCAAACATAACTACACAACATATGCAAATCTCACTATAAAAGCGAGCAGCACACCTGATTCGCCAGCACATTTATTGATCCTATGCTATGTTCTTCTGACCGACAGGATGGCTCAGACAGGCTTGACGATCATGACTGCATGACACGTATACAGGAATCCACAGCACCACGTCCAGATTTAGAGCAAACACCTATCCCAGACTCAGCCACGGTTTATGTGGACGGGTCCTGTTCAAGGCCGAATGACAACTCATTTCTTTGTGGCTATTCAGTGGTAACAGTGCCTGACATCATACTAGAGGCTCACTCATTACCATTTCACTCAGCACAAAAAGCAGAGCTCATGGCTTTAATACGCGCCTGTGAGCTACATTTGGATAAGCATGTGACGATTCACACAGACAGCCGCTATGCATTTGGCGTTGTGCATGACTTTGGCACATTGTGGAGACAGAGAGGATTTAGATCTGCTGGTGGAAAATAAATTGCTAAATTCTGATTTTGTTCAAAGACTTTTTCAGGCTATACAGCTGCCATCGGCCGTTGCAGTTGTAAAAAACGAAAGGACACAGTACAGCTGACACAGACGAAGCAACAGGTAATGCCTTAGCAGACGTGACAGCCAAAGCTGCAGCTGCATCACAGCTCCCACCTCCGCAGGAAGTATTATCTGTGCCCCTACAGCTGTCACTTGTTAAACTCCCAGACTATTTAGGAACAAATGTTGATTTAAAATTCATACAAGAGCAAGCCTCTGCATGTGATTACACCTATTGGGAGAATAATGACTGTACCTTAGATGACAGAGATGGCTTATACAAAACCTTAAGGGTTTGATTGCCCTCCCATATTCCCTGCTGCCAGTCCTTGCCCGACATTTTCACTGTGTGAGTCATGTCGGACAAAGAGGGGTAATAGGGGCAATAAAATTAAGATTTGTAATTGAGAAAACATCACATGCAGTAAAAAGCATATTAGCAACCTGTCTAACATGTGCACGAACTAATGTAGGTAGCTCAAAAGCAAAACATCAGCATTTACCACAACCAGATTTTCCATTTCATACATTACAAATTGATTTTACACATATGCCAGCGCAAGGAAGCATCAAGTACTTACTGGTAATAGTGGATCAATTTAGTAAATGAGTAGAAGCTTATCCAACCTCAAAAGAAACTGCAGAAGTAGTCTGTCAAAAGTTGAGCAATGAAATAATACCCAGATTCGGAATACCTCACCAGATTAACAGTGATAGAGGATCTTCATTCACATTAGAAGTAATTCAAAAGTGTGCTAAAACTTTAATGACCTGGGTCAAATTACTTCCTCAAGTCCTGTGTGAGATTAGAATGACTCAATCTACAGTAACCAAATTATTTCCATTTGAAATAAGACTATTTCCAACACCATGGTCAGCTTCCAGAGGGGCACCGCTAGTAGAAGGTGATGTATATTGCATTGTCCACTGATGTTCACAACCTGGTAGAAAAACTGAATAATAACTATCAGAAAGTTTGTCTCTCTCAGCCTTTCCCCTCCACAGTTCCACCAGTGGAGACAAGGAGATGCATGTTGGAGAAGCCACTAAAACCAAGGACTCTCTGGGAGGCCGCGCGTGTTCCAGCCCCAGACTGTACTGGCAGTGACGAAGAACCAGCATCCTCACAGACGGACAACCTCAGTGGATTCATGCCAGCAGGGTTAAGACCAGCCCAATCGGACCATCTCAGGCGTCGGATCAAGCAGACGACATCTCCGGCGAGCCAGCGCCCGGAACCAGAGCAAATAAACACACGGGTAGATGACATCTCAGGCGAGCCAGCGCCCGGATCCAAAAGTTACATACACACACGCAATCACTGATTAACACACAACGTCTGAAAGAACAACAACAAGGTACTCAAACATCCAGCAGGAACAGAAAGCCAAAAGTACCACATGATGTCTAACCTGATAAAGCCAGACTCATTCCATCCTGATAATGGAGAAAATGAAATGCCCATTGTCATCATACGACGCTTATTCTGTGTCTCTCGAACCTGGGACCAGGCCAGAAGACGACTGAAGAACTGTCTTTCTTATATATTTAGGTTATTTATCATATCTATCGCATTAACCTTAGGATTTCTCTTTGCTATTTTGTATTGTAAACTGCAACCATGTTCATATTTCTGCAGGTCATATTTTGCTGACGATACCTCATGCTCCATTTTGCAAGACACCTACTTAATGCACTCCTCACGCTCCCTAAAATCAGTAAATGACAACATAGACGCCACTAATAAACCATTTTATGCACTCTCTAGAACAGGAGCTAACGCCTGCTATGAAAATGCCAGAACAGCCGCTCGTGATTTAGGAAACAGTAACTGTTATGTCTGTTCAAAGGCTAATCCAGAACAGGTAATAGTAGGATACCCCATATCCGGTTTCCCCCTCACTGAGGGACTAGAGAAAATCAGCGGAAATAATGCTCTCTTTAAAGACGCTTTACAGTTGACTCTGAGCCCTCTCGACTGCTTACTTAGACACACACACACACCAACTAACCCTGAGACTCCATTAGGCGAATTATTGAAGTTATCTAATGACACCGCAGGGACCTGCGCCCCAATGAAACGCCCTAAGAATAGGTTAAAACCCTCACTGCCCTTAGGACAGATCCCTCTCCATTTTAATACTAGTATGATATGTCTGCGCAGACTAAAGTTAACTGGCCCAGACACACACGTAGATTATACAAAGGATAACTATACATTTTTCTCTGACTCCCCAGGTGCACGCTGTAATGAGACATGGCTAGCTGTCTCTATGGCTGAAGTTTTATCATATCTGGAGGAACACACACACAGTTCAAGTTCGAGCAGAGAATCGATCATTGTTCCCCCAGAGGGTGTCTTAAATGATACTGACTGGGGGGAGTTAGTTGAATCACACATGGTCACGCGCCTAACTAGAGCAATCCCTAACGCTTATTGGTTGTGCAATAATACCCTTAGATTAGCTTTACCTGTTAATTGGACCGGTACCTGTGGTCTAGTAACCGTTGATGTATGCTGTACTTTCATTCCCAATAATACCGCCCCTAACGGTTCATTCACACAAGCTATGAATAAACTTGAAGCATTGAAGATAGAACTAATTGCCAATACAGGCCACGGTCAGTGGCTACATAAGTGGCTACAGGACACGTTTGGAAGATGGAAGGAACTAATTGTAGCCTTTGTAACCGTTGCAGCATGTTTTTGATGATTATTGTCTGTTGTGTGATACCATGTATACGCTCTCAGAATTTTTGATATTAAGCTTGCTCGAAGGACCAGTTACAGTTATGATTTGTCTTTATATTATGTTATTACATTCTGTCTTTATACTATGTTATCATTTCATGATAAAAGGGGAGAACTGTTATGATATTTTGATACCACGTTTAGCATTTACAGGATATTGTTTTATACAGGAAAACTGTTACTCAATAAGGTCCATCTACTAGTTGTTTTTCTCTTTCTCTCTGACCCAAGAATTAATGTGTAAGACTCACAAGCTGGTACCAGAAGGTCGAAAACACCACAGAGATGAGACCACTTCCTTACTCCCATCCTCCCTTCCTTATCTCTTAGAAAAAGGCTCGTTAAAGGCCAGGTGGTTTGTTTCAGAATTCACTAATGAAAGAACTCTGTATTTTATGTCTAGGAGTGTATTTTGCTGGGATGATCATAAATTGTAGCTGAACTGATAAACTACACACAGGATACTTCTTTGCTCACAAGGCAGGAAGACGTTTCCTTATTTGGTCTGTACTGGTTTGAACTGAGAACTTGCTGACACACGAACCTTTTTTTTCTCTATATAAGCTGTTATGTACTAAATAAACCTTTGAGTCGATTTGGGAAGACAACCTGAAGCAGTCTGTGTTTCCTTGTTCTCCCAAGCTGCTCCCGACGTCGTAACTAACCCAGCTGAATGGCATACCTGAGTGTTACTTTAAATAATTAGGAATCTTAGAAGGAAAGGACAGAACTCTGCTTATCGCTCGTGCCTTGGAGGGAAAACCGGGATGGACATTTTTTCCTTCAGAAACTCTGCTGTCTGCTCCTTGCTATCTAACATATAACCGGGCACTGATGTAATCTCTTGACCGTCTCACACTTCTGTTTAATCATTTTTTGTTTGACGTTTATTCAGCTGTATGAAAACCCCGGAGGAACCCTCCTGAGGGATTAATAAATTTCAATTTAATTTAATCTAATCTAATAACTTTAATCTCAGCCAAACCGATTTACTCACGAACAAATAAAACACTGAAAAAGCCAAACAATAACATTTTTAAGTTATCAAAGTGACTTATATATCATGTTTAACCCGAGTAGCAAAAGACCACGGCGGTTTGAAGATGATGCGTCGGTCGGCTCAGATATTTGAAGTTTACACAGCTACATTCTCACCTGAAAATATGTTAAAAGTTTTTTTGCGACCCAGAAAGGGAAATAAGAGTAATATTAAAACTAAATCGCTGCCACCATTGTTGGAAACTGGAATTGGCTGGCCGCGCTATGAATTCTGCAATATGGTTTTGTTGTCCTGGAAAATCGGGAGAAATTCAGGAGAATGGTGGCTCCGGGAGATTTTCGGGAGGGCACTGAAATTCGGTATTCTCCTGGAAAAATCGGGAGGGTTGGCATGTATGGTTGTGGCAACATCACTAACCTTGTCAAACACGTCAGAGTAAATCATATCACAGAATATGACGAGCTTATGTTGAGACGAACTGAAGAGAAGGACAGGTGCTGCTAGGGCAAGACAGACGTCTCTCACGGAGTCCTTTAGTGCTGCAGGCAGGCAAGGTGTTCAAATAGCGCACAACTTCAGTTTTTTTATTTCTATATAATGAACCTTACATTATTAAGTGATAAGAACAAGTAATCTGATGTCCTGTAATCATTATGATGCTATAATTTGAGATACAATAAATAAAATACGTTTTTGTACAAAGTATCGGTATCGGATCAGTATCGTCGATACCACCCTGAATATTACTTGGTATCGGATCGGAAAGAAAATCAGTGGTATCGCACATCACTACTGCTGAGTGTAACTACCGCCCCTCCTCCCTCTGCCCAGCGTAGAGCACAAAGCTCGTGTGCAGAGTGAAGCAGAAAAAAAGTGCGAGAGAGAGAGAGAGGGGCTGAGAGAAAGAAAAAAAAACACGGGACGTCGTTCACGTCTAAGATCCGGCTCTAAGAGCCATTTTGTTCGCGAACGACCCATCACTGGTTCAGAGCAGCAGGAGGAGGAAGGTGGAGCTGAGGCAGGTGAGTGTTAACATGAATATGTTTCTTCTTATGACATAAAATAATTCCACGCTGTTCGTGTCTGTGGGTGAAACGTGAGGCCGGTCGGCTCCTCTGAGCGCTGGTTTCCTGTAAGTAGAGAGGAAGTGAGTTTAGCTGAGAGAGCAGGAGGAGAGTGAGAGCTGTGCTGAGGCAGCTGAGTGTTAACACCGCTCTGACATTACTGTGTCTCTGTGGCGGGAACAACAGGCTCCGTCAGTGGAGGCAAAAATAATCAGACTTTGGTTTTTCAAAGGAAACTACTTTATGTTGGGAGAAGCCGCGCGCTCATTGGATAACGGCTTGTCAATCTCAAGTTATTAGCCAATGAGGGTGCAGGTTCACAGTAAGACCCGCCCTTATCACGACATTTTTAAAAACTAAAATGCGACAGAAACTCTGGTCGTGTCTGTCCCTACCCGATCAGTACCGGAAACCCGATTGGTACCCCGCATGCGCAAATCTTACATCACTTCCTCTCTTTGCCAACATTGCAACATTCAATATATTTGAATGACACGGTTAGCACCCAGTTAGCTCTTAGCATTTCTCAACAGCTCTGCCTCCTTTTCAACTACCGGGACATTTAAACAATGGATAATCCGTATCCGCAACAAATTTTTGCTTTTCTCCTCAACAGAGAGCGTCCCCCGATTGAACAACAGCGCCGTAAAATAAGAAGAATGGTGCCTAATGACAGAGTTAATAATACAGACTTTATAATATGTCACGTGAAGATTCAGCAGCCAGATGAAGTGTTTACTGGCAATTGACAGTGATAGCGGACATTATCATCACTTTTCCAACAATCCTCTCCACACAGACAAGCATAAACACACTCGATTATCACTAAATCAAATTTAACACACGTTTGTAATGACGCTAATTCAGTTTACAATAGGGTTCATTCTCTCAGCCAGCAGGTGGCGGTATCCTCGTACACTGGGGAGTACACTGCCATTAAACGAACAGAAGAAGAAGAAAACCCCTGCACATGCGCGGTACGGATCGGGTAGACCCGATTTGTACGGTCCGACTTTGCACATGCGCAGTAAGGATCGGGAGTCCCGATCTGTCACTATCTTTTTATTTTTTTGTTTTTGTCTACATTATCCGGTTGTTCAGTGATGACGCGACGAATCCTACTTCCGGGTCTAAAGTAGTCTGCGTTTAATATGGCATTTGTGTTGTTAACATGTTTAATGTTATGTATTTTCTTCTATTTGATCTCAAAAAGCTCCTAAAACAGTCAGCGATCACTGTTGACCTCCCTCGGCTTTTATTACCGCTAATCATTTATTTAAGCTCAGTTTTTAAAACCTTAGGATGTAACTACAGCCCAGCCCATGCAGCAGTATATGAATGACTAACCTCGTATTGTGGATGGATTATCTCAGTTGTTCTCCTGGCTGAAGTTTGGTCCGTTTACAGCATCCTGCCATGCGATTACATTTGTTCCTGACCACCGAGAACACTCACGGTAACTTTTATCAAGTGGAAAAAAAGTTAGCTTGTTTATATTATGCTAACATAGCTGTGTCGCTAGCGGTCACGTAGCACATCATTATATACCAGCTAGCCAAACTTCAGTAACCCTACAAACGTCACTGCTGTTTAGCTTTCTGTCTTCATTTATGCTGGAAGTGATAACAGAGCTGTACGTTTTAATTTGTTTCCAAAACCCCGCAGTCAGGACATGCTATATTGTATTTAGATAGAAGCTAGCGAGCTAACTCCCTGCTAACTTCTAACTCCGTTAAATGTCATAAATTCCGTTTTCATGGATGCCTGGATGTTAAACTCAATTGTTACACCTGGTAGAGCAGAACGCTGATCATTTTTATTAAAGATGAAAGAATTTAGACAGTTTTTCAACTCTCAGTAATGCCATAGTGATCGTTTGATATATGGACCTGCAGCGGAGTTTAGACCCAGACACGGCTAGTGACGTCAGACTGAACAACCGGATATTAAATGTTTCATTTTAAGAGATACTTGTTATTCTTAACATCTTAACAGGTACTCTGACCTGTAACTATCGTAAAATGCTTCGACCGGAAGTAGACACCTTTCGCGCATGCGGGGTACCGATCGGGTTTCCGGTACGGATCGGGTAGTGACAGTGTCCAAATTCATCGGCTGCATCCTCCTGAGGACCCTGCCTTTGCGGCGTACGTGGGCTGGGTCCTCAGAAGGTCGGATATGCCGGAAGTAAACGGCTGGGGAAATTGGACGGTCTAGCCTTCTGATTAGGCTCACCGCTGTCTCGGTGGAGTTTAATAAACTCGGTCCTCTGCTCCTTGCTATCTGCAATATAACAGGACACTGGAGTAAATTCTCGACCGTCTCATACTTCTGTTTAATCAGTTTTCTGTTTGATGTTTATTCAGCTGTGTAAAAACCAAGGAGGAACCCACCCGGGGGATTAATAAAGTTTTATTTTATCTAATCTAATCTAATAACTTTAATCTCAGCCAAACCGATTTACTCACGAACAAACAAAACACTGAAAAAGTGTAAAGTGTAATACAGGCATGTGCAGGGGGGGGGGGGGGGGGGGGCTGGAGGGGCTTGAGCACCCGCCCCTTTCCTGATGGGTGCCCAAAGTGCCCTTTTGTTGAGGCAATTTAAAAAAAAAAATTATTTATTTATTTTTATATGTGTGTGCGTGCAGAGTCCTGTCTGTGCCCCTCAACAATAATATTTAACTATTAATCACAGTTTTGCTAAATAAAAGGATCTGGCTTGCATCAGTCACATGATCACATTTAACCAATGATCGCCCTTGACGGCAGAACGCGCTGGTTACGAGCCGGGAACGAGCTCACAAAGAGCACGCGCATTTGTTGCGGTCCGGAGCTGTAGGAGAAACACAAGTTAACTCAGAGACACAGACTGATGCGACAAACCCAGTAAGTAGGTGTACAGCGTACACTGTAGTGTGTAGCACCCAGGAGTATTGGCTTATTACGTACACGTTGGTAAGTTGTCTTGTGGCAATTTGACGAACTGAAACAAACGAGCGTGCTGTGTGTGCAACAGCGTGACAAACATTACCTGTCCTTTTATTAACTGCACATGTAGTGCTGGTCATAGCTGCTGGCTACCTGTGTAAGGCTGTCATGGGTCTGTAGCTCTGTCACCGTTTTAGGGAACATATTTAGTTTTAAAGTATTTAGAAACATATTTAGTTTTAAAGTAAGGCTTTTCCTGCCTTTCTGGGGGGATTATATTTCACTAAAAAACGATCTAATATGCATGTCCACATAATTATGCATTATTATAATTATAATATATTAAAAACACACTGTATTTTAAAGAACATACATTAAGAAGCAGATTATATTAGATTTATATTTTTAATAAGACAAAGTTGGATTTTACAGCAGTAAAATTATTGTATCTCTACAGTTTAAAAATGTAATAAGCTTTGCCCCTGCACAGAGTGGATAGTGAAACAAATGGAATCATCATAAATACATTATTTCATATTTATTACTTCCCCCTCCTCTTTGCTTTATTATTGTAGCTCTAGTAATAAATAATAATGTAAGGATGCCCACAGTATATACAGTATTCTGAAGAAGGTCTAAAATGTCACTGTGTGTGTGTGCATGTGTGTGTTTTATTTAGATGGATTTAAAAAAAAAAATATTACTCATGATATAACATTGTCCAGACATGGCTGGTAAGGACATGAGGAGGAAACAGTAGGAGCTGTGTGAGGCTACTAAAGGCAGTGCTATAACATTTTTCTTCATCATTTTATTATAGATTAAGTGCAAGAGTTGTTAGGTGTGGATAATTTGATTATAGTTTATTGCAATAGCAAGTTGTGCCTTGTTCTCAGATAGACAGCAAGTGGAGAGTGATATATGAAATGATGGAAGGAAGAAGAGAAGCAAAGAGTGATTCACAGGCAGAGCCTAAATTATTTCTCACAGTTTTTTGTTGCCTTATGGTTCCAAGCGCTGTCACCAATCTTTGCATTTTGTTATTATCTCATGACACTTGTTTAATCAGCTACCATCTCTCCTGTGGACTTTTTAATGTCTACAGTCTCAGATCAACACAGCCCTGCCCTCCAGCACTATCAGCAGCAGGAGCAGCAGAAACACCTCAACAGCAACATTGTACCCATCAGGTAAAACATCGGCTACGTTTGCTTTGCCTTGTCGCCACCTCACAACAGTGATATAGTATGATGCGATCCCATATTAGATTGTTGATGAATGTGTGTTGTTGTTATTCAGCCTGGTTCAATGTGCCCCTTTTTAACTTTGAGCACCCACCCCTTTAAACGTCTCTGCACGGCCCTGGACTTATATATCACGTTTAACCTGAGTAGCGAAAGTCCGCGGTGATCTGAAAACGATGTGCCGTTCTCGGTGGCTTCAGTGACCCTCGAGCTCCTGGCTGGCTATAGTGCTGGTGGGTAGCAGACGTCTCCGAAAACGTCGAAGCACTTTTGCAAATATGCGGTATCTTGATAAACCGAGCAGATATTTGATGTTTACACAGCTACTTTCTCGCCTGAAAATATGTTAAAAGTTAATTTGTGACCCAGAAAGATTAGTATGAGTAATTTTAAAACTTAGTAGCGGCCGCCAAATTGAGGAACTGGATTTGGTGGTCATGAAAATGGCATTAAACAAGTCCCCAGGGACAGATGGACTCACTACTAATTTTTATCAATTCTTCTGGAAGGACCTAAGAACTTTATTGTTTGATGCATTAAAGGAATCGATAGAGAAAAAAAGAACTGATGCCGAGCATGAAACAAGCGCTGATAACCCTGATCCCTAAATCGGGTAAGGATAAAAGAATTTTAGACAATTTAAGACCCATCACCTTACTAAACACTGACTATAAGATCCTGTCTGGAGCTGTAGCTGAGAGGCTAAAGAAAGGCATCTCAAACATTATCAGTGAAACACAATCAGGTTTTTTGAAAGGAAGACTAATTCATAACAATATTGGGCTGGTTTTGGACCTCCTTGAGTACAGTGAAATAATCCAAGATGTCACGGTCCTGAGTCTGTGGACTCAGTGTTTTTCTGTTTGTATTAGTTATCTTTGATTTCATGATGTGTTTTGATTCTCTTGGGTTTGATTTTTGTCGCTAGTATTCCTAACTCCCTAGGTCCTTGGCATTTCTTGTGTTCTCCTTCTTAGGTCGTGGTTCTGTGTTACTTCTGTTAGTATACAGTCATCTCTGTCAGTGTGTTTCTTGTTCTATCACTGTATCCCCTAGTTTAGTCCACGTCTGTTCAGTTTCCTGTTTTACTTTGAAAGTCTGTGTACTATGTCAATGTGTTGAGTTTTGCCGCCCCTTGTCTTGTCATGTCTGATGAGTCCCAGCTGTGTTCTCCTCCTGTTTCACATTCCCTAATCACCTCAGTATGTATTTAAGCCCTGTGTTTTTCCCTGCCAGTTGTTGCGTCCTCCACGTTTGTTGTGTGTGTATTCATTGTCATCTACCTTCAGCATCTCCAGTCTAGTTAGTTTAAGTTGTTGTTTATGTATCGCCAAGGGTGACTCACCAGCAAATGAAGCTGTCGTTTAAGTTAATGTTTTTTCTCTGAGTCCTGCACGTGGGTCCAGCCACTGACAGCCACACAACTCATCGTGACACAAGAGAGAGGATACATCCTGTTCTTGGATTTTTACAAAGCATTTGACTCAGTTGAACATACGTTCATATTAAAAACTCTGCAGTCTTTTGGTTTTGGACAGGAATTTATCAATGTTATAGAGATGCTATATAATGACATTAACAGCTCTGTTTTGCTAGAACATGGTACATGTTCAAGGTTTGAGGTTAATAGAGGGATAAGGCAGGGATGTAGCAGCTCACCACTTCTGTTCATCATGGTTGCTGAGTTATCTATTTTGATTAAAAACAGTCACATTGAGGGGTTAACTGTGATGGGTGAACAGATAATAATCAGTCAGCTCGCAGATGATACCACCCTGTTTTTAAAAAATGAGGACCAGATTCCTTTAGCCTTGCAGGTGATCAACCACTTCTCCAAAGCTTCTGGCCTGCAGCTGAATATTAATGAATAAGAAATTCTAGCTCTGCATGAGTGTCCCCTGCAAGCAATAGATAATATACAGATAAAAAAAGAGGTGAAGTATCTGGGCATTGTAATTTGCAAGGATAAGACATCAACTGAAAATAAGAATATCTGTGCCAATATAGAAAAGTGTAAGTCAATTTTAAACAGGTGGCTGCAAAGGGACATAACTCTGTTTGGGAGAATCTTGCTAACCAAAATGGACAGTCTGTCCAGACTAATCTATCCTGCCTTTTCTCTGCCCATATCTCCAAAACTAATTAAATCTATAAATAATCTTAATTTTAGGTTCATATGGAGGAACAAATGTCATTATATAAAGAAAAATGATATGATTAAGAATTATGAAGAGGGTGGGGCTAATGCCATTGACTTTGATGTTATGAATGGTGTACTAAAACTGAAATGGTTAAGATCTTTCATTAGGAACAAAAATTCCTTTTGGAACATTATTCCCAGTGTGATTTTTGGCAAAATGGGTGGAATAGACTTTTTGTTACGTTGTGACTTTGATTGCAGTTCGTTACCTGTTAAACTCTCAGCTTTCCATCAGCAGGTCCTTCTCTACTGGAAGATCTTAAGGGATTTGGGCTGTAGCTCATTTTACGGATGATAATGGGGTCTTATTAAAACATGAGACGTTTTGTGAGAAATTTGATGTAAGATGTACTGCTAACAGATATAAATCCCTAGTGAAAGCCATCCCAGTCCCTTTGAGATCAATGATAAAAGAAGATATTGTGCAGTCTAAAATTTCTCCTGGACTGAGGCAGCTCTGCATAGCTGGAGTTGAATTTGGTGACAGCAGGTTTACAAACAAAGTGATCAGGAATATTTTGATCAACGACATTTGCCCTAATCTGGTTAAAAGAAATTATATCCTTAAAGAATTTGAGACCATGGAGGTTAAGGCGATAAGAAAAAAGTATATTTCACTTCCTCTTTCCCCTAAAGTAAAAGAGGTTCACTTTAAAATCATTAATGAGGTTTATCCAACCAATGAATTCTTAAGACGGAAATTTAACTTAGATGTGAACGCCTGCACATTTTGTGAAAATGATATTGAAAGTCTGGATCACTTGTTTTTCTACTGTGAATCAGTGCACTCCTTCTGGACTGACATGTGGAGCTGGCTACAGTCCAGGAGAATTCAGTTACCACATTTGACGGTGACAGTAATAAAGTTTGGAATACTTGCTGAGAATGCAGATTTTGACCTGTTGATTAGGACGATTTTGTTAATGGGAAAATTTTTTCTTCACAAATGCAGATACTTTAAAGCTAAACCATGTATAAACAGATGGCTGAATGACTTTAGACTCTGGGCTAAATCGCTGAAACTTGTGAATAACAAGAAAGCCCATAAACTTGTTGTTTTATTTAACGAGTTTAATCTATGTTAAAAAAAAAAAACTCCCTATTTTATAATCATGACTGCCATTTTTTGCTCATGGTATTTTTTGCCTTTGGTTCAAATCCTTCAAAATACATACAAAATCAGTATTGATACTGACGTAAATTAATAGAAATAGAGATGGACCGATACGTAATATCGCATTGGTCCATCTCTATTTCCCTTTCTGGATTAAGGAAGGTTGTAAAAGCAGCTCGATGTACAACCTGTTCTTTGGATCCTCTACCAGCCTGGGCTATAAAGGAACTGTGGTCAGCATTAGGACCCTACAACCTGTTTCTTTTAAATACTTCATTGAGTCTTTCCTGAATGTTTTAAATCAGCTGTGGTAGTACCAATCTTGAAAAAGCCTGGACTGGATGTTGACATGGTCGCAAATAGGGCAGGGTATCGTCACTGAATTCTAGAATCGATTTGATTCCGATTCACAAGGTCCTGAATCAATTCGATCCACGATTCGATTCAATTCGATTTGAATCTGGGAAATTTTGCCTCAGATAGTCAGAAATATTATAATTCAGATCAGTACATTTACATATTTTTGTATCTATAAAAAGGAAGCTGACACTCGCAAGACTTTATCAAAGGTGTGAGCATCACAGCAGAGGCCTTTGTGTCAAAGTAGCTGAAGATAAAACAGAAAAACATGAAGGTGGTTTTATAAAAATATTCTACAGTAGATCAAAAACGAAAGAAAACCATTAATCGACATATGAACATTACCTCTGAAGTTACAGCGGTTTTATGACAGACACAGCGTTTTGCAATTTGCATAATTTTAAAAAGTTTAAATTTGTTCAGAAGCCTGTTGAACGGCAGAAATTAGGTTTTCTTTTCGGAAGTAAGTAAAAGGAAAAAAACAGCGGCCGACAGCGCTGTAAACAACGGTAGACTTGTGCGTAACAAGCAAGCGAATAATGCAGAAAACAGATTTTTAGACAGGAAACTGTGTGTGAGAGAGAGAGAGAGAGAGAGAGAGAGCTGTGCATGACGTGTGATTTTATCCTGGTGGAAGCAAAACAGCAAAAGTCAGAGTGAGTTCATGACGATGTTTATGTGAAGCGTAGTTTGGATCTTCTTTTGCTGCTGGTTCAGTCAATATTGTTTGGAGAGAGATAAAACTAACAGCTTTAGAATCAGCGTAAAAAGGACGTAAACACAAAGCTCGGAGCCGCCGAAACATCAGAATCAGCGAGCTGTCGGCTTTCAGCCCCGACCGTGTCCGTGCCATCGGGTGAGAAAGGCGACATCTCACTGATTCTGATGTGTCGGCGGCTCTGAGCTTTGTGTTTACGTCTTTGTGCAGAATCCGTGTTCCTGCTCTCATTTACTGTTTCAGCTGTTTGGTGGTTGTTAAAGTTTTGTGAGGTTTAACCTGAGATTCTGGCGTTGGTGCAAAATGCAGCTGCTCGCATTTTAACAAGAACTGGGAAATTTGAGCACATTACCCCTGTTCTGAGATGTCTTCACTGGCTACCTTGTCAGGTTCGAGCAGATTTTAAGGTCCTGCTGCTCACCTACAAGGCTTTAAACGGATTGGCACCTTCATACCTCTCCGACCTTTTACACCTTTATGTTCCATCTCGTGCTCTCCGATCTCAGGACTCTGGTCTTCTAAAAGTTCTTAGAGCCAGAAAAAAGACAATTGGAGAGCTTTTTCTTTTCATGCCCCGTTTCTGTGGAACAACCTCCCACAAGATATTCGGCAGGCTGCTCTGTGGAGGTTTTTAAAACCAAGTTGAAGACACATTTGTTCACCCGATCCTACATGTCTTAATTCTATGGCTTTTAGTTTTTACATTTTTATTGTTTTTAACTTGTATTGTGTCTTTTACCTGTATTGCTATGTATCGCTTTTATTTAATTTATCTCTTTAGTTGTACAGCACTTTGTTTGAAAGCGCTTTATAAATAAAGTTATTATTATTATTATTATTATTACAAGGTCCACGTTTACGGGAACATCTGCTACAGATATGGGAGAATATTTGATTTCTATTGTAGACAGAAGCCACGGGTGTGTTCAGTCAAACGTTTAGAATAAACTTTGGTCTATAAATGTGTTTCATGATTTATTTTTAACTCCAACTGCTTATTTGTACTATGCTTTCATTTCAGAGTGCAATGAGAAATAAAAAGGATATTTTCAATAAAACTGTCACGATCCTGGGTCTGTGACTCAGTGTTTTCTGATTTGTATTGTTAATCTTTGATTTCATGATGTGTCTTTGTTTATTCTTACGTTTTGGTTCTGTGTTTTGTTGTACCTCTAAGTTCAGTCTTTGTATTTCCTGCTTTGTTGTGAAGGTCCGTGTCTCATGTCAGTGTGTTTAGTTTGCATTTCCTCTGTCTCGTCTTGTCAATCACTCCCAGCTGTGTCCTCCTTCTGTGTCTCATTCCCTCGTTATCCCTCTGTGTATTTAAACCTTGTGTTTGCCTCTGTTAGTTGCTGGTTTGTCTGTGTATCTGTCAGGGTCCTGGGTCTCCTGAGCTAGTGGTTTCAGTTCTTTGTGATGTTTGTGTTATGTCAGTTTAGTTTGTGAGTTATTCTATGCTTCCTAGGTTTTGATTCCCTGCCCCCCTTGTTTCTCTGTGCACTCTGTTCTGTGTTTAGTCTTCTCTGTCCATTTGTTCCGCCCTGTGTTGTTGCCTTCTGTGTCTCCCTCTGTGTAACTGTCTATATAGTGATGTGTTGTGGTGCTTTGCTCCCACCCCTTGTGTTCCGTGTTTTCGTCTTCCCTTCGTGTACTTCTTCATATTCGTGTACTATTAGTTTTTAGGTTTTTGCTTAGTTTCTATGCTCACCTTCGCCATTTCTGTTTGTATCACCATGTGATGAATAAACTCACTTGCATCTGAGCTGCCTGCATAAAGGGTCCTTTGATAATTTACACACGGCTCGCAAACCGTGACAAAAACACTGGAAAAATTGGGCTGTTCTAAAACGTTTGACGGGTAGTGTATATATTTAGTTTATATATTTTCTTTATTTATAATAGTTTGTTTTATATTGTAGCAAAGTGTTACTTGGATACTTCTCTATGTGCTTCTTCATGTGCAGTTTTGTTGCATTCTGAGCCTTAGAAATTTATTGTGATGAACTGCTGTTAGAATCAAGTTAAATTCTGATAAATCAGACAATTACCTCTCCAGCTGTTGTTACAGTCTTTGTTTATCGGGTCCTTACAGGGTAAAAGATGACGACACCTAAAGAAATCCTTCTGGGGACTTTGGAGGATTTGGGACGTGATGACTTTGAAAAATTCAAGTGGCATCTGAAGAACGGGTCTGTAGAAGGTTTACCAGCAATCCCAGTGAGTAAACTGGAGAATGCAGAGAGGACGGACATAGTGGATCTGATGTTTGATACCTACTCTATCAACACTTTTGAAGTCACTAAAAATCTTTTGGGGAGGATAAACAAGAATGATCTGTTGGAGAATTTAAATAAAACCATCCCAGAACCCACAGGTAAGTCAGGGAATGACTAAACAAAAAATACATAAACAATAAAAACATTAGTTAACATTACACAGGTGCCATTAAAATCCATATAAATAATAAATCCAAAACACTTGCCAACACTTTCAGGAGTGAGAGACTGCAGAAAGCCTACAGTTTATATGTGTTTTATGCATCTGCACAAATAACCTCCTGTGTACACATGAATATCTGCTCTTTGGGTTGGTTTGATTAAAATGGGACCAGCAGCAGGTTTTCTGCCCATTTTACAGATTTATATTGTCAGATTGGTTTTAGAGCTGTTTTATCAACATAAACACACACCAATGAGTTAAACTGCAGGAATGTCTTAAAGACAGAAAGACCTGGATGGCCGCTAACTTTCTGCTTCTTAATTCAGATCAAACTGAGGTTATTGTACTCGGCCCTGAAAATCTTAGAAATATGGTATCTAAGCAGATTCTTACTCTGGATGGCATTACCTTGGCCTCCAGTAACACTGTGAGGAACCTTGGAGTCATTTTTGACCAGGACATGTCCTTCAACGCACATATTAAACAAATATGCAAGACTGCTTTCTTCCATTTGTGCAACATCTCTAAAGTTAGAAATATCCTGTCTCAGAGTGACGCTGAAAAACTAGTTCTGTCATGGTCCTGGGTCGTTCAGCGTTTTGTTTCATTTTTGGTATCACCTTGTGTACTTTGTGTTAATTCTGATTTTGTATTAGTTCTTAGGTTGATCTCTACCTGTGTCTTTCCTCTGTGTTCTGTTCGTGTCCCCGAGTTTGTGTTGTAAAACAGTCTGTTTCCTGTTTTACTTTGAAGGTTTGTGTCTCGTCTTGTGAATTAGGATCAGCTGTGCTCCCCTCCTGTGTGTCATTCCCTCATTACCTTGTGTGTATTTATAGTATGTGTCTGCCTGTGTTCCTCGTTGTGTCGTCTGCATTACTGTGTTAATCAGTGTTACTACTCGTCTCTCTATCCAGCCTTCTTTGTGTCATCTCTGTGTATTCCCCGCTGTCCTTATGTTTTCAGGTTTGTCTGTTACAGTGGCAAAAGTATTCGGCCCCCTTGAACTTTTCCACATTTTGTCACATTACAGCCACAAACATGAATCAATTTTATTGGAATTCCAGGTGAAAGACCAACACAAAGCGGTGTACACGTGAGAAGTGGAACGAGAATCATACATGACTCCAAACATTTTTTACAAATAAATAACTGCAAAGTGGGGTGTGCGTAATTATTCAGCCCCCTTTGGTTTGAGTGCAGTCAGTTGCACATAGACGTTGCCTGATGAGTGCTAATGACTAAATAGAGTGCACCTGTGTGTAATCGAACAAGGCCGAACAAGGAGAGCGCTGATCAGAAATGCAGCCAAGAGGCCCATGGTGACTCTGGACGAGCTGCAGAGATCTACAGCTCAGGTGGGGGAATCTGTCCATAGGACAACTATTAGTCGTGCACTGCACAAAGTTGGCCTTTATGGAAGAGTGGCAAGAAGAAAGCCATTGTTAACAGAAAACCATAAGAAGTGCCGTTTGCAGTTTGCCACAAGCCATGTGGGGGACACAGCAAACATGTGGAAGAAGGTGCTCAGGTCAGATGAGACCAAAATGGAACTTATTGTTCAAAATGCAAAACGCTATGTGTGGTGGAAAACTAACACTGCACATCACTCTGAACACACCATCCCCACTGTCAAATATGGTGGTGGCAGCATCATGCTCTGGGGGTGCTTCTCTTCAGCAGGGACAGGGAAGCTGGTCAGAGTTGATGGGAAGATGGATGGAGCCAAATACAGGGCAATCTTGGAAGAAAACCTCTTGGAGTCTGCAAAAGACTTGAGACTGGGGCGGAGGTTCCCCTTCCAGCAGGACAACGACCCTGAACATAAAGCCAGGGCAACAATGGAGTGGTTTAAAACAAAACATGTCCATGTGTTAGAACGGCCCAGTCAAAGTCCAGATCTAAATCCAATCCAGAATCTGTGGCAAGATCTGAAAACTGCTGTTCACAAACGCTGCCCATCTAATCTGCCTGAGCTGGAGCTGTTTTGCAAAGAAGAATGGGCAAGAATTTCAGTCTGTAGATGTGCAAAGCTGGTAGAGACAGACCCTAAAAGACTGGCAGCTGTAACTGCAGCAAAAGCTGGTTCTACAAAGTATTGACTCAGGGGGCTGAATAATTACGCACACCCCACTTTGCAGTTATTTATTTGTACAAAATGTTTGGAGTCATGTATGATTTTCGTTCCACTTCTCACGTGTGCACCACTTTGTGTTGGTCTTTCACGTGGAATTCCACTAACATTGATTCATGTTTGTGGCTGTAATGTGACAAAATGTGGAAAAGTTCAAGGGGGCCGAATACTTTTGCAAGCCACTGTAGTTTTTCCAGTTTAGGTTTATGTTTAGTTCTGCCCTCACCTTGGTTTGTTCACTGTAAATAAAACCTCACTCGCATCTCCACCACTGTCTGCAACTTGGGTCCTCATTTAACTCCACCGCACGACTGCTGCCCCAGCCGTGACAAGTTTATGCATTTATTACGTCAAGGCTGGACGACTGTAATTCATTATTATCAGCAAGTCCTAAAAACTCGCTGAAAAGGCTTCAGCTAATCCAAAATGCTGCAGCAAGAGTCCTGACAGGGACTAGAAAGAGAGAGCAGATTTCTCCTGTATCGACTTCCTGTTAAATCCAGAATTGAATTCAAAATCCTGCTCCTCACATACAAGGTCTTAAATAATCAGGCCCCATCTTATCTTAATGACCTTGTAGTACCATATCCCCCTATTAGAGCACTTCGCTCTCGCTCTGCAGGCCTACTTGTTGTTCACAGAGTATTTAAAAGTAGAATGGGAGGGAGAGCCTTCAGTTTTCAGGACCCAAAAAGATAGTTGGGGTTTTTTCTGTTGTATTATTGTAGGTTCTTTATCTTACAATATAAAGCACATTGGGGTGACTGTTGTTGTTATTTGGAGGAATTAATAAAAAAAACTTTTATACTTGAAATTCTTTCATTTATTCTACATATTTATTCATTACTGGCTCCATAGTGTTGTTTATGTAATATGTGAAATGTTGCTAGTATTGATTTGGTGCTGTATAAATAAACATAATTAAATCGAATGTGTCTCTATAAAACCTGCCCTCAGTTATAACCCAAGTGTCAGGGCTCAATGGCTCATGAAAAGGAATGGAGTCAAGCACAGAACCAAAAAACGGAGGCTGAGTGACTTTTAACAGAAATGTATTTTACTAGATTTCTTGACGGAGAAAGCTGAATCACGGCTAAATTCAACAGCAAGCGAGGTATTATGAGAAGTGCAGAGCTGAGGCCAGAACATAAGCTGAGGCAGGTCAAAGGAACAACAGGGGCAGAATCGGGCGAATAGAAACTATCCAGGATCACTGGAACAAAGGAGATAATAATCAGAGTGGTCCACAGTGTAGTGAATGAGTCCAAGATTTAAAAACTAAGAGGTGTTACGTGGCTGCAGGTGGAGATCAGCTGGAGGAGGAGATGAATTAAATCTGGGTACAGAGTGAGATGTGGGTGCACAGGGAGGCAGGCAGGTGAGGATGGCAGTTTGCAAGAGTGAGTTTTCCCAGCAGTGGCAGGCCAGAATCCTGAGGCGTGACTTATGGCGAGAGTTGGAAGATGTATCCAGGTGCCGACTAGGGAACAGGAAAAGAGGGTTACGCGAAACAAGCTGAGGAGCACAAGACAAAATGTGAGGCAGAGAACTGACTGTGCTAAGCACACAATCTGGAGAAGGTTCATTGTGAGTGCTGCTCATAAATACTGCCGGAGTAATTGGCAACAGGTGAGGAGCAGGGAGGAGTGAGGAGGGCTCCACCCAGGGGAGGAGAGCTGATGCTGTGGAAAGTTACTCAGACTCACTCGGATCATGACACCAAGAGTCCAGTGAACTGAACACATAAGCACAGTAACCAGAATGCAGTTTTCTCATTTGTGTCATTTGCTGTTTATTCATGCAGAGATTCTCACTGAGTGTCAGCTCAAACTCAAGTCAGACCTGAAGCAGAAGTTCCAGTGTGTGCTCGAGGGGATTTCTACAACAGAAAACCCGACCCTCCTGAGTCAGATCTACACAGAGCTCTACATCACAGGGGGAGGGACTGCAGAGGTTAATGATGAACATGAGGTCAGACAGATTGAAACAGCATCCAGGAAACCAGACAGACCAGAAACAACCATCAGACAAGAAGACATCTTTAAACTCCCACCTGGAAGAGATAAACCAATCAGAACAGTGCTGACAATGGGAGTGGCTGGCATTGGGAAAACAGTCCTAACACAGAAGTTCACCCTGGACTGGGCTGAAGACAAAGCCAACCAGGACATCCAGTTCATGTTTCCATTCACTTTCAGAGAGCTGAATCTGCTGAAAGAGGAAAAGTTCAGCTTGGTGGAACTTGTTCATCACATCTTTACTGAAACCAAAAAAGCAGGAATCTACATCTTTGAAGACTTCCAGGTTGTGTTCATCTTTGATGGTCTGGATGAGTGTCGACCTCCTCTGGACTTCCACAAAACTGCAATCCTGACTGACCCTAGAAAGTCCACCTCAGTGGATGTGCTGCTGATAAACCTCATCAGGGGGAAACTGCTTCCCTCTGCTCGCCTCTGGATAACCACACGACCTGCAGCAGCCAATAAGATCCTTTGTGACATTGTTGACATGGTGACAGAAGTCAGAGGGTTCACTGACCCACAGAAGGAGGAGTACTTCAGGAAGAGATTCAGAGATGAGGAGCAGGCCAGCAGCATCATCTCCCACATCAAGACATCACGAAGCCTCCACATCATGTGCCACATCCCAGTCTTCTGCTGGATCACTGCTACAGTTCTGGAGTTTGTCATGAAGAACAAAGAGAGCAAAGATCTGCCTAAGACTCTCACAGAGCTCTACCTACGCCTTGTGCTATTTCACCTAAAAACGAAGGACATCAAGTATGATGGAGGAGCTGAGACAGATTCATGCAGGAAGATCATTGAGTCTCTGGGAAAACTGGCCTTTGATCAGCTGCAGAAAGGAAACCTGATCTTCTATGAATCAGACCTGACAGAGTGTGGCATCGATATCAGAGCAGCCTCAGTGTACTCAGGAGTGTTCACACAGATCTTTAAAGCTGATGAGTGCCACATGTTCAACAACGTTGTTTACTGTTTCATCCATCTGAGCATTCAGGAGTTCTTTGCTGCTCTTCATGTCTATCTGACCTTCATCAACTCTGGAGTCAACCTGCTTAAGAAACAATCTCCTCTCTTTAAAATCTTCCAGAAAACACTTACTGTAAAAGACTTCTACCAGAGTGCTGTGGACAAAGCCTTAGAGAGTCCAAATGGACACCTGGACTTGTTCCTCCGCTTCCTCCTGGGTCTTTCACTGCAGACCAATCAGGATCTCCTATGCATGCTGACACAGACAGGAAGTAGCTCACAGACCAATCAGGAAACAGTTCACTACATCAAGAAGAAGCTCAGTGGGAAACTGTCTGCAGAGAAAAGCATCAACCTGTTCCACTGTCTGAATGAACTGGATGATCGTTCTCTAGTGGAGGAGATCCAACAGTCCCTGAGATCAGGACGTCTCTCCACAGATCAACTGTCTCCTGCTCAGTGGTCGGCTCTGGTCTTCATCTTACTGTCATCAGATCTGGATGAGTTCGACCTGGAGAAATACTCCGGTTCAGAGAAGGCATTTTTGAAGCTGCTGCCAGTGGTCAAAGCATCCAAGAAAGTGCTGTAAGTGAATCTATGAACAAATATGTTTAATAATGCTAGATGAATAAAATAATATGTCTCCATTGTTATTCTTCCTCAGGCTGAGAGATTGTAAACTCTCAAAAAGAAGCTTTGAAGCTTTGTCTGAAATTCTCAGCTCCCCATCCAATCATCTGAGAGAGCTGGACCTGAGCTCGAACAAGCTGCAGGATTCAGGATTGGATTTGCTGTGTGTTGGACTAAAGAGTCCTGACTGTAAACTTGAAACTCTCAGGTAAGGATACAGACGTTTTGACACTTTTTGACTCTTAAATCTGTAAGTTTATCTTGATGCGGACGTTCAAAGTCAGCACAATTTTCCTTTTAAGTTCCTGAGTTTATATTTTTGACTGTCAGGTTGTCTGGACAGATGTTTTTATTTTATTTTGTTTTTTTTACTTGTCCCTAAAGTCAGAACTAAACCCACATGTAGATGACTTTCTGTTACTGGAGCAGCCTTCCTGAAGACAGCAGTGTGTTTTCATGCTTTTAAAGCCAAACTCACCTTTCTGACCTGGCTTTCATTTATTATCTATTTTTGTTTGTTTATTATATATTTATTTCTACTGTTTAACTACTGCTCACATCTGTTATCCTCCTTTTTAATTGTTCATTTCTTTTTACCCAGTGTTTCTATATTGCACTTTGTATTTGTCATCTATATTTATCATGCACTACTTTGCTCATTTATTGTTTGGTTTTAATGTTATTAAATTTCGGTTCTTTTGGTATTCGTTATGGCCAAAAAGACACGGCTCAAAAGTGGTCTTTTTACTTTTTAAGTTATTAAATTTGTAACTGTAGTGATTTGTGTGTGTGACAGAGAGGCACTGCCAGGGATTTTTGACACAAGTTGTTCTTGTAAAATCAGTCTGTGAAGGTTCTCAGACATCCAGGTCATCGTAGTCTAAGAAGCTTGGAAAGAAAAGCGTCTGGACTTCTTTAAGTTTCCTTGAAGATGTTTCACCTCTTATGAGAGAAGCGTCTTCAGTTCTAAGGGTCAAATGGTGGAGTGGGGCAGTCAGTGAAAGGGCAATGGTAGTGGCTCAGGGTTTGTATGTTTGGGGGGTTCAGAGGGAAAAGATGAATGCAGGTCTGGAGTTGCTGTGTGAGAGCAGGGAGTGAATCTGATCAAACATGAGTGTCATGAAGCCTGTTTGCAGTTATTTGCACTGTTTTCGACTCTGGATGTTGTTTCTGTTCAGCTGTGAGTATAAAAGGCTCCATTCTACAACCTGTTTGTGTTAGTTGTTCAATAGAAACATTATTTGGTGCTGATGTTGCACTTCTTTTAGTCACAACCAAAGAGTTTTTGAAGTCTGCATCAGACTGATTTAAATGACTTTTGAATATTACTTTAAATACTTTAGATTTAAAGTTCTGAAAAAAGTTTAAATACAAAGATCAGTATTGTCTAATGTTTTGGCTGCAGTGTGTTTTTGCAGACAGGTATAACAGAACAGCTTTAGTGTTTAGATTTTTTAAACTTGAGTATGAACTTATACAAAATGCAGCAAGATATTAAAAAAAAAAAGTGGCATCGTTCCATCTCTGCTTTGATTAGAGACACAGCTCTAATCAAAGAGGTGGTCCGCTTGCCTCCGCCCCAGAGAGAAGGGTTACATCTCCTGGGTTTAGGTGTTTTCCAATTTGTCATCATTTTGAAAAGTTTACATTTCTTCAGTGTTGAGCAGCAGAAATGAGGCTTTACTGTCAGAGGCCGACAGCACTGAACACAACAGCAGACTGGTGGGTAATAAACAGTGAATGATGCAGAAACAGATGTTTGAAGCTGTTCTTGGAGTACACTGAGAGAGAGAGAGCTGTGCAGGCAGGAACAGCCAAAGTCAGAGAGAATTCATGAGCATATTGATCAAACGTGAAGCAGAGTTTGGATCTTCTTTTGCTGCTGCTTCACTCAGTTTTGGTTGGAGACAGATGAAACCTGCAGCTTCAGGATCTGTGAGCTGTCCACTTTCAGCCCCGACGGCGTGTCCGTGTACGTGCCGTCGAGTGAACGATCCACGCTCTGTGTTTCCATCTTTGTGTGTTTAGCTGCTCTCATTTACTGTTTTATCTGTTTGCTGCTTGTTGAAATAGTTTGTGAGCTTTAACCTGAGATTCTGGCAAAATACATTTATATTAAACATCGATTCAGGATTGAATGAATCAACATCGTTTTATTCAAATTAAAACCATTTAAACGGGAACATGAATTTTTTACAGCCGCCTCTAATGCTGGGTAATGTCAGCTGGTCCATGTGCAGCTGGCTGTGAGGCTCAGGGAGCGTCTACAAAGTGCAACACTGAAAGAACATCATCCATAAATATTGAGTAAGAACTGGACTCTCATACAGCGAGACTCAAATGCCTTTAAACATCAGCTTATCCTGCTGATCCAAGTCCAACACTGAGTTTGTAAAAACATGTTTGTCAATCATTTTGTTTGGTTTCTGAGGAAAAAGATTCAATAACTTGCTGCTAATACACAACATTTCATCATATTTCCTCATAACCCTCTTTTGTCTGACCATTTGATCCCATTTGAATTTGCAATAAAGGATCCACAGAGTTTGGTGACAATAATGACAGTAGATGTTTGTGTGAAAGTGCTGGAAGCAAATGAGTGTGTGATGTTCTTTCAGTGTTGCACTTTGTAGACGCTCCCTGAGCACTGGTCTCACAGCCAGCTGCACATAGAGACCAGTGTTGTTAGTCCAGGTCAGAAGATGACTTGTTGGAATGAAAATGAGCTTGTAGTTTGTCTGCTTTAATAATGTGACTGGAAAAAGGTGTTGGACTTCAAATATGTCCATTTCTGTCACACTTCACCTTTAAAAGTGAAGCCATGTGGTTCCTGGAAGGAAAAACACGACTTTTTCACGTCTTTGTCCTGTTTTTATGAGAAATGTACGACTTTAATGTGAAACATTCAGAGTTTTTTCTCTTGTTGTGTTTGTTTGAAGCTGCTTCCTGTTGGCTTCAGCTGTTTGGAGTTTCCATTTTCTAAACTTCTACATTCTGAACCTTCTTCAGCTCTGAACAGATGATGAAACACTGAATGATTTCAAGCACTTTGTCTAATAAACTTACATCTTTCATTCTTTATACAGATTGAGGGACTGTGGTTTGTCAGAGATCAGCTGTGATTATCTGGCAGCAGCACTGAAGTCCAACCCCTCCCATCTGAGAGAGCTGGACCTGAGCTTCAACAGCAACCTTCAGGATCCAGGAGTGAAGCATCTGTGTGGTTTCCTGGAGAGTCCAGGATGTAAACTTGAAACTCTGAGGTCAGTCAGCATGTTTTAGTTGTGCTGAGATGAATATGATGTGAAAGTTGTGCTGACACTAAACTGCAGACATCAGGCTGATATTATACTGATCCACACTGAGGATCTTCATGGTAAAGTCTGTTTTCTTCTTCTCTGGTTTAGTCCATTGACTGCAGCAGAACAATGTTCACATTTCAAACAGTGATATTCAACGTATGGCCCGCGGCCCACACGCGGCCTGCCCACCTTTCCTGATTCAGAGAGAGGGGACCCTGATTAACTGTGTAGCTTCTTCCTCACAGTTCTAAGTATCAGACACAACAATGAATAATCCACAGCTGACTGTCTTTAGCAGGTCAAAGGTCACGGCACACAGCAGACAGTCAGAAATATTCTAACTCTGATCATTTATCAGTTGTGACACTGTGAGACTTGATCAGAGGTGTGATCATCACAGCAGAGGCCTTTGTGTCAAAGTCACTGAGGATCAAACAGAAACACATGAAGCAGATTTTCCTCTTCTGGCTTTTTATAGCAGATAACCTTCAAAATATTCTGCAGTCGATCAAAAACTGAAGCAAACCATGAAGCAACATGTGAACATGAGCTGATGCTGCTGAAGTGAAGCAAAGTTACAGAGGTTTGATTACAGACACAGCTGAGAGTTTGTAATCTGTCATCATTTTAAAAAGTTTCCATGGAACAGCAGAAATGAGGCTTTACTGTCAGAGGCCGACAGCACTGAACACAACAGCAGACTGGTGGCTAATAAACAGTGAATGATGCAGAAACAGATGTTTGAAGCTGTTCTTGGAGTACACTGAGAGAGAGAGAGCTGTGCAGGCAGGAACAGCCAAAGTCAGAGAGAATTCATGAGCATATTGATCAAACGTGAAGCAGAGTTTGGATCTTCTTTTGCTGCTGCTTCACTCAGTTTTGGTTGGAGACAGATGAAACCTGCAGCTTCAGGATCTGTGAGCTGTCCACTTTCAGCCCCGACGGCGTGTCCGTGTACGTGCCGTCGAGTGAACGATCCACGCTCTGTGTTTCCATCTTTGTGTGTTTAGCTGCTCTCATTTACTGTTTTAGCTGTTTGCTGCTTGTTGAAATAGTTTGTGAGCTTTAACCTGAGATTCTGGCAAAATACATTTATATTAAACATCGATTCAGGATTGAATGAATCAACATCGTTTTATTCAAATTAAAACCATTTAAATGGGAACATGAATTTTTTACAGCCGCCTCTAATGCTGGGTAATGTCAGCTGGTCCATGTGCAGCTGGCTGTGAGGCTCAGGGAGCGTCTACAAAGTGCAACACTGAAAGAACATCATCCATAAATATTGAGTAAGAACTGGACTCTCATACAGCGAGACTCAAATGCCTTTAAACATCAGCTTATCCTGCTGATCCAAGTCCAACACTGAGTTTGTAAAAACATGTTTGTCAATCATTTTGTTTGGTTTCTGAGGAAAATGATTCAATAAGTTGCTGCTAATACACAACATTTCATCATATTTCCTCATAACCCTCTTTTGTCTGACCATTTGATCCCATTTGAATTTGCAATAAAGGATCCACAGAGTTTGGTGACAATAATGACAGTAGATGTTTGTGTGAAAGTGCTGGAAGCAAATGAGTGTGTGATGTTCTTTCAGTGTTGCACTTTGTAGACGCTCCCTGAGCACTGGTCTCACAGCCAGCTGCACATAGAGACCAGTGTTGTTAGTCCAGGTCAGAAGATGACTTGTTGGAATGAAAATGAGCTTGTAGTTTGTCTGCTTTAATAATGTGACTGGAAAAAGGTGTTGGACTTCAAATATGTCCATTTCTGTCACACTTCACCTTTAAAAGTGAAGCCATGTGGTTCCTGGAAGGAAACACACGACTTTTTCAAGTCTTTGTCCTGTTTTTATGAGAAATGTACGACTTTAATGTGAAACATTCAGAGTTTTTTCTCTTGTTGTGTTTGTTTGAAGCTGCTTCCTGTTGGCTTCAGCTGTTTGGAGTTTCCATTTTCTAAACTTCTACATTCTGAACCTTCTTCAGCTCTGAACAGATGATGAAACACTGAATGATTTCAAGCACTTTGTCTAATAAACTTACATCTTTCATTCTTTATACAGATTGAGGGACTGTGGTTTGTCAGAGATCAGCTGTGATTATCTGGCAGCAGCACTGAAGTCCAACCCCTCCCATCTGAGAGAGCTGGACCTGAGCGACAACAACAAGCTGCAGGATCCAGGAGTGAAGCATCTGTGTGGTTTCCTGGAGAGTCCAGGATGTAAACTTGAAACTCTGAGGTCAGCATGTTTTAGTTGTGCTGAGATGAATATGATGTGAAAGTTGTGCTGACACTAAACTGCAGACATCAGGCTGATATTATACTGATCCACACTGAGGATCTTCATGGTAAAGTCTGTTTTCTTCTTCTCTGGTTTAGTCCATTGACTGCAGCAGAACAATGTTCACATTTCAAACAGTGATACTCAACGTATGGCCCGCGGCCCACACGCGGCCTGCCCACCTTTCCTGATTCAGAGAGAGGGGACCCTGATTAACTGTGTAGCTTCTTCCTCACAGTTCTAAGTATCAGACACAACAATGAATAATCCACAGCTGACTGTCTTTAGCAGGTCAAAGGTCACGGCACACAGCAGACAGTCAGAAATATTCTAACTCTGATCATTTATCAGTTGTGACACTGTGAGACTTTATCAGAGGTGTGATCATCACAGCAGAGGCCTTTGTGTCAAAGTCACTGAGGATCAAACAGAAACACATGAAGCAGATTTTCCTCTTCTGGCTTTTTATAGCAGATAACCTTCAAAATATTCTGCAGTCGATCAAAAACTGAAGCAAACCATGAAGCAACATGTGAACATGAGCTGATGCTGCTGAAGTGAAGCAAAGTTACAGAGGTTTGATTACAGACACAGCTGAGAGTTTGTAATCTGTCATCATTTTAAAAAGTTTCCATGGAACAGCAGAAATGAGGCTTTACTGTCAGAGGCCGACAGCACTGAACACAACAGCAGACTGGTGGCTAATAAACAGTGAATGATGCAGAAACAGATGTTTGAAGCTGTTCTTGGAGTACACTGAGAGAGAGAGAGCTGTGCAGGCAGGAACAGCCAAAGTCAGAGAGAATTCATGAGCATATTTATCAAACGTGAAGCAGAGTTTGGATCTTCTTTTGCTGCTGCTTCACTCAGTTTTGGTTGGAGACAGATGAAACCTGCAGCTTCAGGATCTGTGAGCTGTCCACTTTCAGCCCCGACGGCGTGTCCGTGTACGTGCCGTCGAGTGAACGATCCACGCTCTGTGTTTCCATCTTTGTGTGTTTAGCTGCTCTCATTTACTGTTTTATCTGTTTGCTGCTTGTTGAAATAGTTTGTGAGCTTTAACCTGAGATTCTGGCAAAATACATTTATATTAAACATCGATTCAGGATTGAATGAATCAACATCGTTTTATTCAAATTAAAACCATTTAAATGGGAACATGAATTTTTTACAGCCGCCTCTAATGCTGGGTAATGTCAGCTGGTCCATGTGCAGCTGGCTGTGAGGCTCAGGGAGCGTCTACAAAGTGCAACACTGAAAGAACATCATCCATAAATATTGAGTAAGAACTGGACTCTCATACAGCGAGACTCAAATGCCTTTAAACATCAGCTTATCCTGCTGATCCAAGTCCAACACTGAGTTTGTAAAAACATGTTTGTCAATCATTTTGTTTGGTTTCTGAGGAAAAAGATTCAATAACTTGCTGCTAATACACAACATTTCATCATATTTCCTCATAACCCTCTTTTGTCTGACCATTTGATCCCATTTGAATTTGCAATAAAGGATCCACAGAGTTTGGTGACAATAATGACAGTAGATGTTTGTGTGAAAGTGCTGGAAGCAAATGAGTGTGTGATGTTCTTTCAGTGTTGCACTTTGTAGACGCTCCCTGAGCACTGGTCTCACAGCCAGCTGCACATAGAGACCAGTGTTGTTAGTCCAGGTCAGAAGATGACTTGTTGGAATGAAAATGAGCTTGTAGTTTGTCTGCTTTAATAATGTGACTGGAAAAAGGTGTTGGACTTCAAATATGTCCATTTCTGTCACACTTCACCTTTAAAAGTGAAGCCATGTGGTTCCTGGAAGGAAAAACACGACTTTTTCAAGTCTTTGTCCTGTTTTTATGAGAAATGTACGACTTTAATGTGAAACATTCAGAGTTTTTTCTCTTGTTGTGTTTGTTTGAAGCTGCTTCCTGTTGGCTTCAGCTGTTTGGAGTTTCCATTTTCTAAACTTCTACATTCTGAACCTTCTTCAGCTCTGAACAGATGATGAAACACTGAATGATTTCAAGCACTTTGTCTAATAAACTTACATCTTTCATTCTCTATACAGATTGAGGGGCTGTGGTTTGTCAGAGATCAGCTGTGATTATCTGGCAGCAGCACTGAAGTCCAACCCCTCCCATCTGAGAGAGCTGGAGCTGAGCTCCAACTACAAGCTGCAGGATCCAGGAGTGAAGCATCTGTGTGGTTTCCTGGAGAGTCCAGGATGTAAACTTGAAACTCTGGGGTCAGTCAGCATGTTTTAGTTGTGCTGAGATGAATATGATGTGAAAGTTGTGCTGACACTAAACTGCAGACATCAGGCTGATATTATACTGATCCACACTGAGGATCTTCATGGTAAAGTATGTTTTCTTCTTCTCTGGTTTAGTCCATTGACTGCAGCAGAACAATGTTCACATTTCAAACCTTCAAAGAAGAAGAAAAATCCTCCACTGGAAAATTCACTGTGAAACTCTCAAACTCTTCATTGCACCTTAAAGTCTGTGTGACACTGAAATCCAAAGCAAAATGTGCGTTTGCTTTACAGACAGCAGTCCAACACAAACATACACACATCATCCAAAACACAGTCCAACATCCAAATCTCCTCCACTGCCAGCATGAATGATGGGAAAGAGAAGGAGGAACACTCTGACATTCAGGGTTAGAATGAGTTTCATCAAGCAGACTGTGAAGATCAAAGCTGCATTAGAAAGCTTACATGAATGAATGAGTGGACAGAAGTGGACAGAGATCATCTGAAGCACTTCAAAGGCTTTAAATCAGCACATTTCTCTTTATTCTTTATCAACTCTGTTAGTTTCTCTCAGTTTTCTGTGGAATGAAGCTAACAGCAGGCTAATAAGATGCTGACCAATAGGTTTCTATTAAAGGTTGTAATTTGTATATGAAAAAGTGCTTTGGCTCAGCAGGGATCAGCTTACAGGTAGAATACAGCTGCTGGATGGGATTAGCATGTCATAGCTATCTACCAAACTGCTAACTGGGGGATTTCAGGCCATCTATGGATCATTTTTGCTAACTGTTTATTCAGCTTAGGCTCACAGGGCTGCAGCCTGTGCCCTAGCTGTCATAGGGCAAGAGGCGTGGTCCACCTGCACAGGTGAGCAGTCCATCACAGGGCCAACAGAGAGCGACAGAGAAGCACTCCCTCACATCCACACCTACAGCCAATGTAGAAGCACCAATGAACCTAAGCAGCATTTCATTGGACTGTGGGAGAACATCCAACCTCCACAGAAAGGCCCAGCTGACCAACAAGCTTCAACCTACAACCTTCTTGCTCTAAGGCACTAGTGCTAACCACTTTTGCCCATTTCAGCCCAAATCCTGCATCTTCCTGTTTCTGACTCCAGGCCAGCTCCACTAACACTTTCTCATCAGACACTGCCACCTAGTGGAGGAAGTCTTAGTTCCATTTGAAGCTTCAGATTACAGTTAGTTCCTTTACAAAGAGGTGGAGGTGGTGGGGCCACAGCACCATCATCACTGAGTGCCATAGGACACTTAACCTTTGTTTCCATATGCTGGGAACTTCCTGTTGTTCCAAGGAGGACTGGAAAATGTGTGAAAATCTCCCAGTCACTTCCTCACAGCACACTTCAATCATTTCCCTCCCACAGCATCAGGACCAGGGCTTTTTCTCTCTTTGGTCCCACTAAGAGAATTCCACACAAACACCTCATCAGTGGGACTCTCAGAGCTACCAGCCCTTTGCTACAATCACAAAGCTCTTCATTGAAATCAATGATATCAAAGCTGGAATCAAATGAGTCCAAGTCTTCTGCTGATTCAGCATCACATTCATCTTTGCTCCTTGTTCTGCATCCCCACCATGGACTTCATTCCTTTCCAAGCCAGCCTTGAGTGTCCTTTATTCAGCTCATCCTCTGCTTTACTTTTACACCTGATTTTAGCTGCTTTATCTCTCTTTCAACAGGTTTCTGTGCCTCAATCTTTTTCTTCTCTCCCTCATAACAAGACAGCTTCTTCTGCCTGAGAACATGTTGGAGTGATTTACTAATCCAGGGCTGCTTATTGGGGAAAATACTTCCTGTTTCCAAAGTAATCCCCATTTTTCCCAGAAAGAAATGTCAGTAGAAATCGATGATCTAATTGAGAACATGAGCCTTTAAAAAGTCCCAGTGGGTGCAGTCAAAGCAGTCCCTCAGTCCCAGTATAGAGTCTTTGGTCCAGACTGGAACAGCTGTGTGCCCAGTTTGAGCTCTCTTCAGTGCTGTGACCTGACAGACCCAGAGGGGCCATCACATCACATTTAGAAGCTCCCCTGATGGAGCCACAACACATGTCCAATACTTAGTCTGTCTTGTTGGACCAACTGGAAGAAATGATTCAAGGACTTAGTCACAGAACAGAGATTCAAATCTCCAAAATCCAACTGGCTGCATCAGGACATATAGTCTGAAACTCTGCACACTTTCCTGTTTGAAGCTGCTTCCTGTTGGCTTCAGCTGTTTGGAGTTTCCATTTTCTAAACTTCTACATTCTGAACCTTCTTCAGCTCTGAACAGATGATGAAACACTGAATGATTTCAAGCACTTTGTCTAATAAACTTACATCTTTCATTCTTTATACAGATTGTGGAGCTGTGGTTTGTCAGAGATCAGCTGTGATTATCTGGCAGCAGCACTGAAGTCCAACCCCTCCCATCTGAGAGAGCTGGAGCTGAGCTCCAACTACAAGCTGCAGGATCCAGGAGTGAAGCATCTGTGTGGTTTCCTGGAGAGTCCAGGATGTAAACTTGAAACTCTGAGGTCAGTCAGCATGTTTTAGTTGTGCTGAGATGAATATGATGTGAAAGTTGTGCTGACACTAAACTGCAGACATCAGGCTGATATTATACTGATCCACACTGAGGATCTTCATGGTAAAGTCTGTTTTCTTCTTCTCTGGTTTAGTCCATTGACTGCAGCAGAACAATGTTCACATTTCAAACAGTGATACTCAACGTATGGCCCGCGGCCCACACGCGGCCTGCCCACCTTTCCTGATTCAGAGAGAGGGGACCCTGATTAACTGTGTAGCTTCTTCCTCACAGTTCTAAGTATCAGACACAACAATGAATAATCCACAGCTGACTGTCTTTAGCAGGTCAAAGGTCACGGCACACAGCAGACAGTCAGAAATATTCTAACTCTGATCATTTATCAGTTGTGACACTGTGAGACTTGATCAGAGGTGTGATCATCACAGCAGAGGCCTTTGTGTCAAAGTCACTGAGGATCAAACAGAAACACATGAAGCAGATTTTCCTCTTCTGGCTTTTTATAGCAGATAACCTTCAAAATATTCTGCAGTCGATCAAAAACTGAAGCAAACCATGAAGCAACATGTGAACATGAGCTGATGCTGCTGAAGTGAAGCAAAGTTACAGAGGTTTGATTACAGACACAGCTGAGAGTTTGTAATCTGTCATCATTTTAAAAAGTTTCCATGGAACAGCAGAAATGAGGCTTTACTGTCAGAGGCCGACAGCACTGAACACAACAGCAGACTGGTGGCTAATAAACAGTGAATGATGCAGAAACAGATGTTTGAAGCTGTTCTTGGAGTACACTGAGAGAGAGAGAGCTGTGCAGGCAGGAACAGCCAAAGTCAGAGAGAATTCATGAGCATGTTTATCAAACGTGAAGCAGAGTTTGGATCTTCTTTTGCTGCTGCTTCACTCAGTTTTGGTTGGAGACAGATGAAACCTGCAGCTTCAGGATCTGTGAGCTGTCCACTTTCAGCCCCGACGGCGTGTCCGTGTACGTGCCGTCGAGTGAACGATCCACGCTCTGTGTTTCCATCTTTGTGTGTTTAGCTGCTCTCATTTACTGTTTTAGCTGTTTGCTGCTTGTTGAAGTAGTTTGTGAGCTTTAACCTGAGATTCTGGCAAAATACATTTATATTAAACATCGATTCAGGATTGAATGAATCAACATCGTTTTATTCAAATTAAAACCATTTAAATGGGAACATGAATTTTTTACAGCCGCCTCTAATGCTGGGTAATGTCAGCTGGTCCATGTGCAGCTGGCTGTGAGGCTCAGGGAGCGACTACAAAGTGCAACACTGAAAGAACATCATCCATAAATATTGAGTAAGAACTGGACTCTCATACAGCGAGACTCAAATGCCTTTAAACATCAGCTTATCCTGCTGATCCAAGTCCAACACTGAGTTTGTAAAAACATGTTTGTCAATCATTTTGTTTGGTTTCTGAGGAAAAAGATTCAATAACTTGCTGCTAATACACAACATTTCATCATATTTCCTCATAAGCCTCTTTTGTCTGACCATTTGATCCCATTTGAATTTGCAATAAAGGATCCACAGAGTTTGGTGACAATAATGACAGTAGATGTTTGTGTGAAAGTGCTGGAAGCAAATGAGTGTGTGATGTTCTTTCAGTGTTGCACTTTGTAGACGCTCCCTGAGCACTGGTCTCACAGCCAGCTGCACATAGAGACCAGTGTTGTTAGTCCAGGTCAGAAGATGACTTGTTGGAATGAAAATGAGCTTGTAGTTTGTCTGCTTTAATAATGTGACTGGAAAAAGGTGTTGGACTTCAAATATGTCCATTTCTGTCACACTTCACCTTTAAAAGTGAAGCCATGTGGTTCCTGGAAGGAAAAACACGACTTTTTCAAGTCTTTGTCCTGTTTTTATGAGAAATGTACAACTTTAATGTGAAACATTCAGAGTTTTTTCTCTTGTTGTGTTTGTTTGAAGCTGCTTCCTGTTGGCTTCAGCTGTTTGGAGTTTCCATTTTCTAAACTTCTACATTCTGAACCTTCTTCAGCTCTGAACAGATGATGAAACACTGAATGATTTCAAGCACTTTGTCTAATAAACTTACATCTTTCATTCTCTATACAGATTGAGGTGCTGTCGTTTGTCAGAGATCAGCTGTGATTATCTGGCAGCAGCACTGAAGTCCAACCCCTCCCATCTGAGAGAGCTGGAGCTGAGCTCCAACTACAACCTGCAGGATCCAGGAGTGAAGCATCTGTGTGGTTTCCTGGAGAGTCCAGGATGTAAACTTGAAACTCTGAGGTCAGTCAGCATGTTTTAGTTGTGCTGAGATGAATATGATGTGAAAGTTGTGCTGACACTAAACTGCAGACATCAGGCTGATATTATACTGATCCACACTGAGGATCTTCATGGTAAAGTCTGTTTTCTTCTTCTCTGGTTTAGTCCATTGACTGCAGCAGAACAATGTTCACATTTCAAACCTTCAAAGAAGAAGAAAAATCCTCCACTGGAAAATTCACTGTGAAACTCTCAAACTCTTCATTGCACCTTAAAGTCTGTCTGACACTGAAATCCAAAGCAAAATGTGCGTTTGCTTTACAGACAGCAGTCCAACACAAACATACACACATCATCCAAAACACAGTCCAACATCCAAATCTCCTCCACTGCCAGCATGAATGATGGGAAAGAGAAGGAGGAACACTCTGACATTCAGGGTTAGAATGAGTTTCATCAAGCAGACTGTGAAGATCAAAGCTGCATTAGAAAGCTTACATGAATGAATGAGTGGACAGAAGTGGACAGAGATCATCTGAAGCACTTCAAAGGCTTTAAATCAGCACATTTCTCTTTATTCTTTATCAACTCTGTTAGTTTCTCTCAGTTTTCTGTGGAATGAAGCTAACAGCAGGCTAATAAGATGCTGACCAATAGGTTTCTATTAAAGGTTGTAATTTGTATATGAAAAAGTGCTTTGGCTCAGCAGGGATCAGCTTACAGGTAGAATACAGCTGCTGGATGGGATTAGCATGTCATAGCTATCTACCAAACTGCTAACTGGGGGATTTCAGGCCATCTATGGATCATTTTTGCTAACTGTTTATTCAGCTTAGGCTCACAGGGCTGCAGCCTGTGCCCTAGCTGTCATAGGGCAAGAGGCGTGGTCCACCTGCACAGGTGAGCAGTCCATCACAGGGCCAACAGAGAGCGACAGAGAAGCACTCCCTCACATCCACACCTACAGCCAATGTAGAAGCACCAATGAACCTAAGCAGCATTTCATTGGACTGTGGGAGAACATCCAACCTCCACAGAAAGGCCCAGCTGACCAACAAGCTTCAACCTACAACCTTCTTGCTCTAAGGCACTAGTGCTAACCACTTTTGCCCATTTCAGCCCAAATCCTGCATCTTCCTGTTTCTGACTCCAGGCCAGCTCCACTAACACTTTCTCATCAGACACTGCCACCTAGTGGAGGAAGTCTTAGTTCCATTTGAAGCTTCAGATTACAGTTAGTTCCTTTACAAAGAGGTGGAGGTGGTGGGGCCACAGCACCATCATCACTGAGTGCCATAGGACACTTAACCTTTGTTTCCATATGCTGGGAACTTCCTGTTGTTCCAAGGAGGACTGGAAAATGTGTGAAAATCTCCCAGTCAGTTCCTCACAGCACACTTCAATCATTTCCCTCCCACAGCATCAGGACCAGGGCTTTTTCTCTCTTTGGTCCCACTAAGAGATTTCCACACAAACACCTCATCAGTGGGACTCTCAGAGCTACCAGCCCTTTGCTACAATCACAAAGCTCTTCATTGAAATCAATGATATCAAAGCTGGAATCAAATGAGTCCAAGTCTTCTGCTGATTCAGCATCACATTCATCTTTGCTCCTTGTTCTGCATCCCCACCATGGACTTCATTCCTTTCCAAGCCAGCCTTGAGTGTCCTTTATTCAGCTCATCCTCTGCTTTACTTTTACACCTGATTTTAGCTGCTTTATCTCTCTTTCAACAGGTTTCTGTGCCTCAATCTTTTTCTTCTCTCCCTCATAACAAGACAGCTTCTTCTGCCTGAGAACATGTTGGAGTGATTTACTAATCCAGGGCTGCTTATTGGGGAAAATACTTCCTGTTTCCAAAGTAATCCCCATTTCTCCCAGAAAGAAATGTCAGTAGAAATCGATGATCTAAGTGAGAACATGAGCCTTTCAAAAGTCCCAGTGGGTGCAGTCAAAGCAGTCCCTCAGTCCCAGTATAGAGTCTTTGGTCCAGACTGGAACAACTGTGTGCCCAGTTTGAGCTCTCTTCAATGCTGTGACCTGACAGACCCAGAGGGGCCATCACATCACATTTAGAAGCTCCCCTGATGGAGCCACAACACATGTCCAATACTTAGTCTGTCTTGTTGGACCAACTGGAAGAAATGATTCAAGGACTTAGTCACAGAACAGAGATTCAAATCTCCAAAATCCAACTGGCTGCATCAGGACATATAGTCTGAAACTCTGCACAGTTTCCTGTTTGAAGCTGCTTCCTGTTGGCTTCAGCTGTTTGGAGTTTCCATTTTCTAAACTTCTACATTCTGAACCTTCTTCAGCTCTGAACAGATGATGAAACACTGAATGATTTCAAGCACTTTGTCTAATAAACTTACATCTTTCATTCTTTATACAGATTGACTCTCTGTGGTTTGTCAAAGATCAGCTGTGATTATCTGGCAGCAGCACTGAAGTCCAACCCCTCCCATCTGAGAGAGCTGGACCTGTATGGAAACAAGCTGAAGGATCCAGATGTGAAGCAGCTGTCTGATCTTAAGAAGAGTCCAGACTACAGACTGGAGACTCTGGGGTCAGTAGAGTGATGGAGTGAGTGGGTGGTGCTGTCAGCAGTATTGTACTAAACACAGTCAGTATGAAACAAAGATCCAGTGTTTCCTGTAAAGCTGCAGCTTCTCAGTGAAGCTGTGAGAGGAGAACGGTGACAGGCTTCAGGATTGGACACAAACACTTCCTGTTTCTCACCTTTATGGTCACCATAGTAACGGCTGACACGCTCTGATCAAACACTGTCAACAGCCAATCAGCTCTCTGAACAAAGCAGCATGCAGACCAATGACTGCATTGATTTCCAAGTTTAAAGCAGTGAAGAACACAGTCTGTAGGTGAGGAAGAATTTAGTGAGAGCAGATGTTTGGATGGAATTCCTCCAGTTAACAGCTGGAACCGTCCATCTGGATTGTTGGGCTTGTTGTTGGGGTTCCTACAGAGCTCAGAGTGGACACACCAAGGTTCTTCTAATGAATGAAAGTCCAAACTCAAACTAGGAGGGAAAAACATTTTCAGCAACTTCAATAAAAATCCAAAGATTAGAAAAAGTGAAGCAACAATGAGTCCTAGTACAGTCCCAGCACTGACGTCCCTGCTGCTCTTTATACTGGATGTGCTGCATCACTGACTGACAGCTGATGAAGAGTCTCTGGAAACACTCGTTTATCTCCTCTGCTCTTCCTCCTTCTCTCTGCAGGAGGTGATGATGGTAAACAGGACGGTGTGTGTGCTGAGAGAGGAGCAGCTGTGTCCTGATGATCCAGAGAGGTTGAAGCAGCAGCAGCTTGTGTGTAGAGACGCTCTGACTGGGCCATGTTACTGGGAGGTGGAGAGGAGAGCTTCATCCAGCAGTGACTGACAGAGGAATGAAGTGCAGATGACTGTCAGTGCTACAGAGTGAACTGCTCTGAGAACAGCTCCACTGTCAGACACAATGTAGAGTCCAGCATCACCCCTGTGTGTCCCTCTGGATCTGACAGAGGATCATCAGTGTATCTGGACTGCTCTGCTGCTGCTCTGTCCTTCTACAGTCTCTGCACAGTCTCTGTCTCACTCTGGAATGATTTTACAACTTGTTGTAATTACAGAACGTTAATATAATATTCAAACATGTGATCTTCTCTTTATTTCTGAATCTTTACCAAATAAAGAAAAACCAAACTAACAAACAGAAGCTGTCGTGTCCTTTTTCACCACATCTGTGAATCTTTTCTGTGTTTTTCCTCTTTTCCTCCTTCCTGCAGCTCCATCTTCATCATTCTGTGTCCAGTATATGTGAACACGTCCAAAGCATCTGAGCCTCATGTTACCCGTTTGTGTGAGTTACGCCTGTCGTTGTGTTGTGGTGTATAAATAAGGGGCAGGAGACAGCGCTGGATCTCTGAGTTCTTTACTCTCAATTTCTGCAACATCTGCAATATCTAGAAATGCAAACCTGTGAGCTGTGTGTGTTGTGCGTCTGCTCGGCCACCTCTCCTCCGGCCATGCTGGAAGCAGCTGTGCGTTTGACAGTTTTATCGACTCGACAATAATCGAACAAATTAAATGTTCAAAAATATCAACTTAAGCACTTCAAAGTCAACAAAAAGCTTAAAACAATGAAATAATATTTCACTGACAAAACAACAGCTCATAAGAACGATACACAAAATAATACAGAAACAAACAAATAAAAGTTATTAACCAGGATCCATGTTTTTGTCACAAACACTGAATCAGCTGATTCACTCTTTATGTTTCTGAGTTTGTTTTGTGATTATAGTTCTGGTTTCTGTTTCTGTGTCTTCACTGTGTCCCACGTCTCCTTACTTTGGACTGTCTGTCCTGTCACTGAAGGTGTCTGCCCGACAAGGACGTGGTGCTGAATGCATCCAGACCCCTGCTGACTGTCTTTGCAGCTTCGGTCAAAGGTACAGTGTCCACTGTGACCCTGAGAGCAGGACACAGCCAGAGGTGAGTCAGCAGTTACAAACTAAATGCTGCTGACATGAATCAAACTGCTGGATAACCCACTGCTCATGAAAATGGCACCTTTCTGTTGCTTTTTGAGATTACTGAGAATATTTGAATTGTGACTCAGATGGCAGATCCAGGCTCTCAGCCTCCAGCTGAAACTTCCAGTCCTCCCCCAGCCAGAAGCTCTGATGCTGGGCTGAGAGACTTTGATCCTTCCCTGGATCCAGAAATCCAGGAGGGAGAAGGAGAACAGGACCTCCTTCCTGATCTGGAGAGGCCTGAGGGAAAGAAAGATGGAGCAGACAGAGCTTTGAACAAATCCAAACCTCCTGAGCTTCACCTCCACAAAGGTGCAGACACTGATGCACAGATTCACATGTGACACCTGCAGCGTCCAGCTTGTGCCGCTGACATTATCTCCACTCTGATACAAGCCTCATTCACTCGCTCACACACGTTCATACAATCACCTTTTCCTCACAGTCACACACATGAATGTAATGAGGGGAACTCGGGGTTCACTGTCATTCCTCAGGATCCTTTGATATGCAGACTGGAGGCTCTGTGGATGAAACACCGACTGTCTGAACCACTCTGAAGTCTTCATGATGGACTTCATCCTGATTAACACTACAATACTTGTTAGAGGCCTTTTATATGTAATAATATTCTTTTCCATTAAAGCTCTGAACATTCTCACTCTTTCTTGACCAGGTGTGACAGGTGAAGGACACCGGCGAATAGGAGGACAGAAGCTGAGAGCCATTAGTCACATGACTTCAGCTGCTGCTGCCTCACCAACCACTGGCCCCTCGGTGAGTCTAGAGTTACAGCAGTGACCACAGGAAGTGCACACGTGTGATCTAAAGCTACATGTGGGCCTGTGACCATCAGTCTTCTCACTGTGGTAGACGGGTTTGTGAGTCCCTGTGATGCTGGGAGTGTCCAGGACAGTCGCTCCTGATCGGGTCTCTCATGGAAAGCTGGTCCCAGGAATTCCTGGAAAATTCCTCCACAAAAGAGAACTGGGAACATAAGTGCAGAGTGACAGAGGTGCTCAGCAACCCTGCTGTTATATGGGAATAGAACCAGAATAGTCGGCAACCACTTGAGTTAAGTTAGCCAAAGAGATGCGACTCAGACTGACTTCATCATGTTGGCAACGTGTCTGCATTGATAAACTCCAGTTATTGACAAATCAGAGAATAATTCCAGTCATTCAGAGACAGATTGTGATTGTTTGGAGGATGTAATCGTTTCCCTTCAGGGAGCGTGTTGGACGCTCAGTGTCCGGGTGATTAGCTGATGCAACTACTTAGAATCAGTTTGTGAATATGAAGAAAATCAGTGCAGTCACTGGACAAACTCTGATTCTTCCTAGTTTCACTCTTGTTTCAGTCCAGTGTGACTGAGGTGGTAAAAAATGATCTGACTTTTAGCCACACAGCTGTCTGCTAGAGAAAAAGCCTTTGTGCACAACTTTCTTAAAGGCAAACGGCACCATGTTCACTGCAGCTGCAGCAAACGCAGCAAAGAGTGAAAGTTGGACTGAGAATGTTGTGACTGTTTCATGAGAAAGAGCAGGAAAACAAGCATCACACACCCAGACACAGTGCTGGGATTAGAATTTGACTTTAGAGCCAAATGTAGGACAAAAGCTTTAATATGAAAGAGGAAAACCCAACAACAGCCAGAGCATGAAGCTCAAATCTATACCAATCACCAAGAAAGCTGACAGGCCTGTGACACGTCAGAGACGCCGTTCAAATCATAAAGAAGTTGGTTTATTGACAAAATGTAAAAAACCAAAAGAATCAAGTCAACCTTCAGTTTCGAGCGAGTAGACCAATCAGGCACAGCAGCAGCTCTAGAATAAGCAACAGTTTGATGTATTACAAACAACCTTTCATATACACACATACATATGGCTCATATGCTGTTTAAAAAGGCCTCAAAGACCCAACAGATTACACAAAGTACAAAAACACTTTCATTCAGACAACAGTCAGCTGTGCACGAGACAGAGAGCCGACTACAGTTAGTAACATGGACTCACTTTGTTTCAGACACGACACAAAGTAACACAAAGCCACAAAGAGCAGAAACATCAAAAAGGAGGCAGAGCAGCAGCAACTCTCCATGAGCTGTGAGGCTAACAGCCACCCACACTTCCTGTGATGCATAATGAAAACAACATTAACCTGAAGGATGATAACAACAGAAAGAAGTCTAAGCTAACGTTACACAGCGCTCACACAGCGCTGACTGTACAGGCCTCACACAGCTACGACCTGCATCCACAACACCTGATTCTACTGAACACAAACAAGTTAATGATATATGAGCAATCCAGGGAAGGCTTCCAGGAAGGTGAGGATCCAAAGACAGCTCTACAACAGCATCAGTCAGCAACAATGTTACTAATCACTGACTCTTTCATCCTTTTATACTCAATCAAAAAGTGCTGTGTTCACATTTGTTTCTGCTGAAATCCAGAGACTGAAAATGCGTCTTTTTAAAGTTTGAATAAACTGACTGAACTTCTCACGAGTCCAACCGTGAGGAACACTTCCCCCCATGACACATCACAGGACAACGTCTCAGTGGAGGGGGGACAGTAGCTCAGTTTAGGCAGTCACACTCAGAATCGATGCCTCCAGTCAGGGTCAAACGTGGTCCTCAGAAACCTGCAGATGTTTGGGCCAAGCTCTCACTGGTCTCTGCGTCTGTAGACTGAGCTGATGTTTCTCCAGGTGTCTGGTAAAAGGACGATGCTGCTGTCCAATGAGGCGAGGAGAGAAGTAGCCAAACAGGCGAGAGCCGTGAAGGAGGAACGGCGGGCAGCTCTGGATGCCCGACATAAATACCTGATGAGCAGGCTGGCCGACGCCGGCAGCCTGGAGGAGGCGGCGGTGGAAGACGCCATCGTCTCTGATGACAGAGTAAGTTCAGAGACGTGATCCTTCCTCAGAGTTGAACCTTTGAGTCATTAATGTCTGATTCTTCCAGTTCAGTCTGATCCATGAATTCTTTGCTGCAAACGGATCCAAGAAGCTGATTTTCTTCTATCAGGATGTCAAACAGGTAACTTTGATCACATTTCAATGACTGACACATGAAGGTCTAACCGCTCTTCATAATCTGCTGTCCTGTTTGTTGCAGCGTACTTTGTATTCATATCTTTTAATATCTGCCTTTCTCCCAGAGTCTGTCCTCCCGTCAGTCTTCCTTTGTGGACGCATCAAACTCAGCTGTGGCTCAGAGGAAACTCTTCCTCACTACGGGGAACTCTGAGGTTGGCTTCAGCTTTTTATGTTTAGTTCATGTGAGAATCACAGAAAAATGCTGATATGAGTGGAAGCTTCTGCTGGGAAATTGGCAAAGAGCAGAATATTGAACAGCGAGGCAGACAGTTCATTTCAGTGATGCCAGTTTATTAGAAACGAGGACTGTGGGGCTGCTGGAAGTCAGGACGGCCGCTCTCTGGATAAACCTGACAGCTGAGGTGGAGAGCAGGATTTATCCACAGACGGCTTCTTCCAAGCAAATGTCCTGAACACACCTGAGCTGAGGGTTACACAGTGTGTCCTGTGTGATCTCTGCTTTATGGTGGTTGAATCTCACAAATGTGACCATCAGACCTGACGACTTATTTGTGATGTTTTCATTAAAAATATCCTGGGTGAGGTGTTTGGGGCCTGTCCCATGAGGAGGAGTCTCCAGGGCAGACCCAGGACACACTAGAGAGGTTATATCTCTCAGCAGGCCTGGGAATGCCTCAGTATTGTCCTGGATATGCTGGAGGAAGTGGTTGTTTAGGGAGGTCTGGGATTCTCTGCTTAGACTGCTGCACCTGTGACCCGGGACCAGATAAACAGGAAATGGATGTTTGAAATTCAAAGAAATCCTCTTTTAATAATGAGGAAAAATGACAGCAGGAGATCCATCGCAACTAACAAAACACTTCAAACACATCAATGCATCAACTTTAATCAACTTCATTTGGTTCAAATGAAGGAATCTAACAAAGCACTCACTAAAATGAAACACCAGTTAGTTTCCCGAGCTCAACAGGTCGAACACCTGAGTTTGGTTTGCGGTGCAGTTTTTATTTCTTCTAGATAACTTGGGTTATTTGCACAGGAAGGTTTTTTAAATGTATTTCTTAAGTACGATCTTATATGGGGGTTGATTTTATAGCATAACAGAATAATGTAATAACTCTAATAGAGTATAAAACATTTGCAGAATGAAGTACAAGGTGAAGAAAAGTCAGAACGTCCCTATTTGAAAATACAGTCTCAGAAGGTCAGAGATGGACAAATTCAGCTACAGAAACATGTGGCCATTTTTTTAAAGCCATAGAGCATATTACAGACGACACAAAGAGCAAACACTGTAAACTTCTAACCACAGACCTCACACAGCTCACACACGTCAGAGTGAAGCTGTCATTTCCTGAAGCTTCCACACAAGAGAACTGGCAACAAGGTGGAGTCCTCATGGATCACTAGCAGAGAAATGTGGGTGGGTGCCAGACCACATGGACTCGACTCACTTTATTTCATACAAAGGAGCAGACTAATGCTGTCATCCTTAAAGACTAACTAGAAACAAGCAGTGCGCTCGCATCGACTCGACTTGTTTTGCAAGTTTGAAGTGAGATGGTACTTTGGAGTCAGCCTCCCGAGATGATGGCTGGTTTTTGAAAAACATCTCATATTTATACAATGAGTAGCAGACTTTCCTGACTTGCAGAGGTCAACGTCCTCCTCAGTCATGCGCCATGAGTGGCACAGATACTATTCATCAAATAACTAACATGGCCTTGATTGTTACTCCAGAGACTTATCTGCGATGTAGCTTTATAGCATTTTCATTAGCAATCGTATGATTTGTGTTACAATGACCTTTGTGGACGGGCCCGGACCCCCAGGCCTCGTCCGTGACGCCGACGGTGAGCGCAACGTTTTTGTTTTCTTGCGCTTAAAATAACCTGATCAGCGTTCTGCGGACGGTTTGTTTACATTTCTCACATCTGTGATTGTTCACACGGGTTGGACACGAGCAGAGAGGGCTTTCAAGATGAAAAAGCCAACGTGAAACTTTAACGGACGACAAAGTTTTTCAATCAAATCTCCGTCACACCCTTCCTTGACCTCATCACGTTATCCACCTTAGTCAAGGAACAGTGGTTCGGGAAAATATGCATTTGTTTTTTGGACCAGTTTAAAACGTATCTCAACTAGTGATGTGCGGATCAATACTGAAATATCGATTCCTCCGATACCCGTCATTGTGTCCGGCCCCTTGGCGTGCACACTCACAACAATGGCTGAGCGTAAACAGTCATGTGCAGACGTATTTTACCTCCACGAACAGCTGAGACGTGGTTTGCCATACATGTGGCAAGAATGTGAGGTGTTGTGGTAACACCGCTGACCTGGTCAAACACCTCAGAGTGAATCATATCACAGAATATGACGAGCGTATGTTGAGGGGAACTGAAGAGGAGGAGAGGGAGAGGTGCTGCCAGGGCGAGACAGACGTCTCTCACGGAGTCCTTTAATGCTGCAGGCAGGCAACAAATAGCCACAACTTCAGGTTTTTCATTTCTATATGATAATTCTGCATCATTAAGTGATAAGAACAAGTAATCTGATGTCCTGTGATCATTACGACGCTATAATTTGAGATAAAATAAAAGATAGAGTAAAAAAAATAAGTTTTTGTTCAGAGTATCGTATCAGATCAGTATCGTCGATACCACCCTGAATTTTACTTGGTATCGGATCGGAAAGGAAATCAGTGGAAATCAAATCCTGCTTCTACAGGTGTCCAGTTCATTCACTCTGACCCCTCCAGATAAGTGTTGCCAGTTCTCACTGTGCTGTAGATCACATTTTCTTGTGTTTGGGGTTATAACGGTTACTTTTGAGGTCTGTGTTATAAAGCAAGTTAATCCTGAATTTAACTGGAGAAGACAAATTCCCACTGCGTGGTGTAGTGCACAGCCAGGCATTCTTTACATTAGTTCGTTTGACAAAACCAAAAAGCCGAAAGTATTTACTTGGAGTTTGGTTTGATGAAATAAGTGCCAGAATCAGTGAATACAAATGATTCCAATGACATGAAAACTGGTCGAAGGACAAATCCCTCAAGAAAAGCACGACTAGCACATTAAGTTTGTTTGTAATCATCATCATCTCTAACACCATGCGCACAACAGTGATTTTGTTACAGAACACTAAGATAGTAAAATCTGGGAAATGATGATATTTCTTTCCAAAACTTCCTGTCTGGAAGACATTAAAGCTGCTGTGCCACCTGCAGCTTCTTTCAATCTACGTTATGTGAATATATCTTTTTTTTTTTGGGGTTTGAACATCCATTCAAACTCACTCTCTGCCTAGCAAGTCTCATTCCCTCATTTCCTTGGGGTCCAGCTTCACATACGTGGCACTGAGCCTTTTCCTTTGTCACCTCTTTCTGCTACATGCCTAGCCTCCCAGTTTCTTGGTCTATTTTCTTCATTTCGCTAACTACACTTCTTTTTCTTTGTAAATCTCTTCCTTCAAATACTTTCAAAATCACTTCTGTGCAGAGAAGACGTCAAACCCCTTCTTGGCAGTTTATCTCAATAAAGCTGTACTATCCCAGCCATCTGGTAAGTCTTCCCTACTACCCAGAGCCTGTTTATACTCCTGCATGTCTCTGCCTTCACTCACTTCCTCTTCTTGATGTCCAAACTCATCCTTCAAACTACCATTTGATGCTGCATAGCTGCATTCTCCCTGACACCTCCTTGTCTCCTGTCTTTTTGATTTCACCTTCTGCATAATATTTAGTTGCCCTGTGTGCAGCTTCCTCCACTTTCATATATTTCTACAAGTTCCTCCCTGTTCTTGAAGTATGTGTGCACCACGGCCATTTCCACTTGGAAAATCTGCCCCACATCTGTCTTTCTAGATTTCTCTCCTAAACACCACACCTACCCAACACCTCATAACCTCTGTTCCCTTCACCTAAATGTCCATTGAAGTCTGTGTCAATCACCACTGTAGTATGTGGTCTCTTGCACACAAAATGTGTCTACCCTCCACCTCCATAATATGAGTCCGCCAGCCCTCCCATTGCCAGTCAGAGTCCATAACAAGTCAAAAACATAAACAGCTCGAACGTATTATTTATTTAAAAAAGAGAGAGAGAGAGAGAGAGCTCAGTTGTCCTTGCTCTAGCATCAAGAGTCAGTGGCTGGCTGTTCACTGCAGGCTCAGCAGTCCAATGGCCGATCAGCAACAAAACAAATAAAAAAATACGACACGTTCTTGATTATGACAACAAACCACATCCAAGAAAATATGACAGCAACACTTTAAGTTTTGTGTGCATTCATCATGTGCAACTCTGCAGAAAGTCTCATGTCAAGGATGTGTGGACAGGGGGGCTATTAAAAAGTTCCAGTATACAGAATAGAAAACCATCAAATGAATGAAATAAAATCTGTTGTCACAGTGGTTTTTGAAGGAACGATTACTTCACAGATGGACAGCCTCATTATATTTTAGTTAAACCTGATGATACACACTTCACGTCACCCTAGTTACATGTTTTTATTTGCCATGTGTATGTTATCCAAGGGAGGAAGAAAATGAAAAAGAAAACTTTTGATGTGTCCAGACATTTCTTCACATCAGCTGCCAGCAACCAGTTTCAGCATGTACAACTGTTGCAGTAAGTGTGCTCATGCAGACCAACTATGCTGGTCCACTGTTCTTAATGGTGCTGCATGTTGAGAAAGAAGTGAAACAAATGTTTTGTTTAACAAGTCCACTAGTGTTAGAATAACTTGGCATTTCCAATCTGTTTCTGCTGTAGTTCAATGAAAGGTTTCAGTTACTTAAGTTTGAGAAAAACCAAAAAAACCGTTGGCCAGCTTCCCTCAGGGTCACTCCACGGTTGATGACATGGTCCACTATTGTAGCTCTGATGTCATCAGCAATTCTATTTCTTACTCTTCTTACCCGTCCTCTCCCCCCTCCTCGTCCTCCTCTTGCTCCTCCTTGTCCTTGTCGTCCTCTTCATCCTACTTCTTCACCTCCACGTCCTCTTCCTCGGCCTCCTCTCACTCTTCCTGCTCCCTCCATTGTACTCCACACACAGAGCTTACCTGTATCATAGTGCTTAGGCTGATTGCAAAGTGAACTAATTATCTAAAAAAGCTTTCACATGTGGCAGTGTGCCAGACAGTTGACAAAATAGTGTAAATAATGGCCATAAATGTGTATAGTTTTGCTAGGAGTGCGTTGATCATTTGGAAATTGAGTGCAAAGCAGTGAGTCGTGTTTACAGTTCTGCAAAAAGAGTGCTGTGCAGTGGATTGTAGCTACAGGTTTGCAAAGTGTGTGTTACAAAATGGCAAACTGAGTGCAAAGCAGTGTTTGTGCTTTTAGTTTTGCACACTCAGTGAGTGGTTTTGCTATAAGTGTCAATAGTTTTAGGAATTGTGCTGTAAGAATCACAGTTAGGGTTTAAGCATTCAGAAAAACCTGTAATAAACGCACACGCATGCGTCTTCAGCATTACTGGGTTTCTGCAGCTCCTTATTATTATTGTGCTTTAGGCTGCACTGATAACGCAGAGGTCTCTTCTTCCTCTGGGCTGTTTAAAGGGCCAGTTTGTCCAAAGCTGTGTATATACCAGCTGCTGTCAGGCTTCAGATGTCTGCATTAGTCCACAGTCCACTGTTTGTAAGCCATTGCTTTACTGCAAAAGTTCCCATCTACTGTAAAGAAATGGAGATAAGCAGGCACATAATATGAAAAGGCATGCTGTAGCTGACTTTGTCTTTTCTGATCCATCGGTTTGTGTGGCTCTTTCCACAGGAGGGACCTAACCCACACTTTATTTACTTATATGATAAGTTTAGTGGAGTGTAGTGCAAAATACACAGTGTTTACTTTTAATTTAACAACATGAAGCTGCATCAAGTTTCCATGGTGACTGCTCAAGAAATTCTGCATTCATAAATAAACATCAGACTGTCAAAAGAGCTCATCTGTGCGAGACCACCGAGCTGAGAGCATTTTCAGGTCCAGATCCCCCGTACGCCATCGTTGGAGAGCAGTTGACGTTTTTCTTCCTGACTTTGATTTGAACACGTTTAAATGGAAAAGAGTCAAGGAATCTATAAGCCTATCAGGGTATGTGACGCTTTTGCTTTTACTGCATTTCAGTAATTTGAAGAATTTGATGTCGTTTTAAAAGTTGACAAACTGAGAATCATTTTAAGTAACAATGACTAAATTGCTATTTCTTTGACAGGTGTTGTTCAACACACCGATTTATGAAACAGCTGTAAAGATCTGCTGGTATCTTCCGGGCTACAAGGCTCAGGTTAGACCCAGATTCATGCAAACCAAAGCTGACAGAAAATATCAGGTCATTTCTGAGGACCTGAGAGTGGTGGTGATTAAATGTCTCCTTTACTTTTAGGTTGCGATAATGACGGAGTTTCTCAGACTTCAGCAGGAAGATCTAATTCCACCGAACCTCACTGCTGAAGATCTGAGAGATCTTTTGGTGGAGAAGAGCAGGGAGACGCTCAGAGAGCAGTGAGTTACTGTCACGCCTGAAAGTCTGTTTGTGATGACGTGTAAGTGCTGAGAGAAAACCTCTGCTTTGCTTTCTTTTGAAGGCTGTGGGAGTTTGAGTTAGAGGATTTTGACGAAGAGGAAGCCAAACCTCTTCTAAGGCTGGTAAGATGAGAAAACCCACAAAACTTTTTTTTCATTACGTGCACATAACCTTTACACATAAGCGCACTGTAAATGTGTTTTCTGTTTCAGGTGTGGGCGGTGAACGTCAGCAATAAAATGAGGGACGTTGAATTTGAAGCCAGGTTGCTTCTTCAGTTCCCAGAGGCCGTACCTCCTAAATTTCAGTGAGTCACATGTAACATACAGTTATTAACCCTGTAAGACCCAACCCATCAAAAAACAGCCAGAAAATTCAGATTCTTTGGAACTGAGATGTTTATCAACCCTTTAAACAAAAGCCACACATGAGTTCTTTGCTATGTCATGTTGTGTATGATTTACTTTTATTGTGTATTTATTTTTTGTATTACATTTGATACACTGGGTGTTTTTGGCAACTTTTTGTTAACGACAATGTTAACTTTAGACTAAAAAAAGAGTTTTGTCCACAACATTTAGAAATTATAGCAAGTATTGATCATGTTGATGAGATCGAGGTCTCAGAAACTCATGTATGATACAAAGGTGGTTACAGGGTTAACAGTCCAGCTACAGTGTTTCAATATTTAAATGATGCTTTGAATATGTTTAACAGATAACTCTTATCATGTTTTTCTACAGAGCACCTAAACTCCTCAGCGCGGTGAAGGATTACGTTGAAATCCTGAAAAAGAAGCAGCAGGAACAGCCTAACAGCAAACTGCTCACCGCGCAGGAGGTAGTGGTCGAGGTAGTTCCCCGCGTTCTCCAGGGCTTCTGGGAGCTTCCTCCTCGTCCCCTCCTAAACATGGCCTCCCAGAGTCTAAGTATCCTCTCCACCAGTGTCACCAAGGCCACTTTAGATCGTGTCTCCAAGAGCCTCACGGCGATGGAAACACAGGCCGTCTTCACCCGCTCTATCCGAGACGATCTGGTCGACAGCATCCTGACGGAGATTAGACAGAAATTTCCTGAAGAAATTCTGTCTATCCAAGTTGCAAACTTTGCACCCCTGTTGCTGAAGACCATTGCTGATGTAGCAAGGATCCGGATATGTGAAATCTTTGAGCCCCCTTCAAGTCCTGATGTGAAGAGCACAAATGGTGAGCGCTCCTCTGACGGCCTTTCAGTGGCAAATGTTCCACCAGCCGAAGGAGCTCTGTCAGAAAGTGTTGCAGAGCCCGACGTTCCCTGTGAGGAACTTCTTTCTGAAAGGGCATCCAGTCTGAGTACTCGAGACCTTACGATCGAAGGAGCTCTGTCAGAAAGTGTTGCAGAGCCCGACGTTCCCTGTGAGGAACTTCTTTCTGAAAGGGCATCCAGTCTGAGTACTCGAGACCTTACGATCGAAGGAGCTCTGTCAGAAAGTGTTGCAGAGCCCGACGCTCCCTGTGAGGAACCCTATGGCGAGTCCAAATCCTGTGTTGAAGGTGAAGATCATATGATCAACAGATCTTGTTCTGAAATTGGGCCGGTTCCTGATGTTCCCTTTGAGGAACCTTTTCCAGAACCTGAAGCCAGCATGAAGTCCGAAGACCGTCAGATCAAGAAGAAGAAAAAGGGCTTCTTCAAAAGACTGAGAAGTCTGTTCTGCTGCTGTTGCAGACCAAAAGTCACCGACTGACACTGAAGCTGTGACCCAGTGTTGTTGTTGCAGTAACTCTAAATATGTAAATATGTTCCTTAATGATTGTTCTTCATGTTTTTGGGGGTTTCTTTAGTTTTCAGTGGGCTGGGTGTTTTTTCTCCTCCGTGTTCTTTACTTGATTCTTGTTCATAGTTCCTGATTTGTTTTCCTAGTTCTTGTTTCTTAGTTTGTAGTTTCTTGAGTCCACCTGAGTTTCCAGCAATAAAAGCTGCCGATTCAAGTTTCATTCCACGTAAGAGTCCTGTGTTTGGGTCCTACTACCTGCCTGTCACAGCACACCATGACAGAAACTTTATAAACTCATTCATATTTCTACACGAGTCTCCAGCTATGTTAAAGATTTTTTTTCTTTCAAACATTTGTAAGAATCTCTTATGGTTCTCAAAATACTTCCACAAGTCCAGTAAGTGTAGTGCAGTAACATATTGATGGTATTATTTTTAATAATTATTTATTATTTTTAATGCACTTTGAACTGAAACTGGTATATAAAATGTACTTCCTGTAGAAAATGCAGTGTGAATGCTAATAGCTGAATAGCTTGAGTTGAATTTTTATAATTGCTGAAATCTGTGGTGAAAAACATGTTACAGTTTTTGCCCGTTGCTTGAACACATTTTGCAAAACGTCGCTCATTGTGCCAAAACTCTAAACACAAGTAAACATGACACATCAAAATATACCATTCACATCTGTGCCAAACTGAAACTCTGCTGTCAAAACCTAACATTCCTCTGTCAAGATGTAACTCTGTTGACAAAATGACACATACTTGCATCACATGCAGATCAGATCAGGGGGACACACTAGTCTACTTCATATAAAACACTGCAGTCTTTCATTGTCATTGTTTATTCTGAAGGCACATTTTCAGGAGACACAAACAACCAAAAAAAGCAAATAGGCCTACTCAATATTGTCCACTGCAGCACCATGAATTCAGATAAAGCAAAACACAAACATAATACAGTAATAGAAAAAACACTATACTGTACACACAAAAAATCATGACAATTGTGCATACGTGGGCTCATGGATCCCGCCGTCTGTTGGGGTCTGGCCACAGGACCTCATCGACATCGCAAGCAGTGTCTTCTCCCGCTGGGCACCGGGGAAAATATCCTCTTGCATGTCGAAACCATCCATGGATTGCTGTCACCTGAATGTAAATAGAAATACAGTGGGGCAAAAAAGTATTTAGTCAGCCACCGATTGTGCAAGTTCCCCCACCTAAAATGATGACAGAGGTCAGTAATTTGCACACTTCAACTGTGAGAGACAGAATGTGAAAAAAAAAAATCCATGAATTCACATGGTAGGATTTGTAAAGAATTTATTCGTAAATCAGGGTGGAAAATAAGTATTTGGTCAATAACAAAAATACAACTCAATACTTTGTAACATAACCTTTGTTGGCAATAACAGAGGTCAAACGTTTACTATAGGTCTTTACCAGGTTTGCACACACAGTAGCTGGTATTTTGGCCCATTCCTCCATGCAGATCTTCTCGAGAGCAGTGATGTTTTGGGGCTGTCGCCGAGCAACACAGACTTTCAACTCCCGCCACAGATTTTCTATGGGGTTGAGGTCTGGAGACTGGCTAGGCCACTCCAGGACTTTCAAATGCTTCTTACGGAGCCACTCCTTTGTTGCCCGGGCGGTGTGTTTTGGATCATTGTCATGTTGGAAGACCCAGCCTCGTTTCATCTTCAAAGTTCTCACTGATGGAAGGAGGTTTTGGCTCAAAATCTCACGATACATGGCCCCATTCATTCTGTCCTTAAAACGGATCAGTCGTCCTGTCCCCTTGGCAGAATAACAGCCCCATAGCATGATGTTTCCACCCCCATGCTTCACAGTAGGTATGGTGTTCTTGGGATGAGACTCAGTATTCTTCGTCCTCCAAACACGACGAGTTGAGTTTATACCAAAAAGTTCTACTTTGGTTTCATCTGACCACATGACATTCTCCCAATCCTCTGCTGTACCATCCATGTGCTCTCTGGCAAACTTCAGACGGGCCTGGACATGCACTGGCTTCAGCAGCGGAACACGTCTGGCACTGCGGGATTTGATTCCCTGCCGTTGTAGTGTGTTACTGATGGTGACCTTTGTTACTTTGGTCCCAGCTCTCTGCAGGTCATTCACCAGGTCCCCCCGTGTGGTTCTGGGATCTTTGCTCACCGTTCTCATGATCATTTTGACCCCACGGGATGAGATCTTGCGTGGAGCCCCAGATCGTGGGAGATTATCAGTGGTCTTGTATGTCTTCCATTTTCTGATGATTGCTCCCACAGTTGATTTTTTCCACACCAAGCTGCTTGCCTATTGTAGATTCACTCTTCCCAGTCTGGTGCAGGTCTACAATACTTTTCCTGGTGTCCTTCGAAAGCTCTTTGGTCTTGGCCATGGCGGAGTTTGGAGTCTAACTGTTTGAGGCTGTGGACAGGTGTCTTTTATACAGATGATGAGTTCAAACAGGTGCCATTCATACAGGTAACGAGTGGGGGACAGAAAAGCGTCTTACAGAAGACGTTACAGGTCTGTGAGAGCCAGAGATTTTCCATGTTTGAGGTGACCAAATACTTATTTTCCACCCTAATTTACGAATAAATTATTTACAAATCCTACCATGTGAATTCATGGATTTTTTTTCACATTCTGTCTCTCACAGTTGAAGTGTACCTCTGGTGCAAATTACTGACCTCTGTCATCATTTTAAGTGGGGGAACTTGCACAATCGGTGGCTGACTAAATACTTTTTTGCCCCACTGTATATGTGGTGGCCCCTAGAGACAAAACACGTACAAACTCCAAAGCACATTTCTAGCTTGAACTGAACTTCCAAAACAGAGCTACCTAGAACAGCGGTCCCCAACCCCCGGGCCTCGGACTGGTACCGGTCCGTGAGTCGTTTGGTACCGGGCCGCGAGAGTTGAGGCTCAGGTGTGAAATGTCTGGTTTTCAGGGTTTTTATTGCTTTTCAGCGTTATTTTGTTATCGTTTTTATCATTAACTCGGTTTTCCTGGGTCTTTTCACGTGTGTTATGAATAAATCTTCTTTTTCGGTACCGGTACTAGTTTTATTTTGTTGTATTTATCCGCGACACCTTAAAGGCCGGTCCGTGAAAATATTGTCGGGCATAAACCGGTCGGTGGTGCAAAAAAGGTTGGAGACCGCTGACCTAGATCACGTAAATGACACAATTGAAAGCATGAAAGCATATGTGTATTGTTTGTGTATTTATGCACAAGCATTCATATATATTCAAATCATTAAAAAACAAAAGTTCATTTGCCTGTTACTACCACACACCAAATCTGGTCGTTGGTACTTGCTGAACTGAGAGACACAACAGCAGAGGTCACTATTAATGCTATAAAAGAGGCCTTTGCAAGACATGCAGTTGCCGAAACTGTGGTATCGGACAACAGGCCGCAAGTTTCATCAGAACAGTTCAAGCACTTTGCTAAAGAGTACCAGTTCACACATGAAACGAGCAGCCCCAGGTACCCCCAAGCCAACGGGGAGGCAGAACGCGCTGATCGTACCATTAAAGACTTGAGAGGACTGTGACTACAGCAGAGCACTGCTAGCGTGCAGGGCCACCCCACTGGAACATGGGCTCTCACCGGCACAGTTGCTCATGGGGAGACACCTGCGTACCTCTCTGCCACAAGCTGCTGCGAAGCTGGTGCCAAAGTGGCCCGACCTACAGGCTTTTCGCGAGAAGGATGAGGAGGGGAGGCGTGAGCAGGCAAAACACTACAACCGCAGACATAGAGTCAGGACAGAAGGTGTGGATTACTACTGAAGGAACCACTGGAGCAGTAGTTGGACCTGCCAGTGCTCCCAGATCTTATGTGGTAGAGACAGACAGGTTTTCTAAGGAGAAATAGGAGCCACCTCACACCAACAGGGACTGTTACCAGATCTGGTCGAGCGGTGAGCCCTCGTGTAAGATTGGATGTGTAATTCTCTGAAGTTATCCATTCAGGCCCTATTCAAAGCTGGCTTAGGCTGTTAGAGATGTTTACAATTATGTGTTTCGTTTAAATGTAAGTGAACAAGTGAGAGATGTGTATCATTTTAACATTTGATAATGCTCTGCATTCCTGTTCTTGTGAGCTGAGTGAGTCATTATGAAGTATGTCTTTAGCTAAAAGGAGGTGTAGCAGGAGACTACTGTACCCATAAGGCTGTGTGTGTGTGTGTGTGGGGGGGGGGTATGATCTAAATTATAATATTGCTGACTGTCTGAGGCAAAATTTCCCCAAATCGAATCGAATCGAATCATGGATTGAATCGATTCAGGCAAGGGCGTCGATTTGGCATGGACGGAGGGGACATGTCCCCACCAATATCCAGCGATTATTGAATTGTCCTCACCAATAATTTGATCTCTTCGAGTAAAGAAAAGCAAACCTGATAGAAAGAAGAAAAAAAGATCTGTCAACGTCTCATTCACCCAGCGGTGCCGAAAGAGTTAAATTACGTCCTGTACTGGAGTCCTACCTCATGTGACAAATATGGCCAATGTGATTGGCTGAACCTTTCAGGGAGCTCTGTTGAGTTTTAGCAGCGGCAAGCCTGCGCTCCCAGGAGGAGAGGAGGACGGCAGCAAAGAGGAAGAACCTGGATATAAGAAAGTATTTTTCAGAGAAACCTGTAAGTCACTTAAAGCCAAGTTCACTCATAATGTCACGGTCTGGCTGGCAGACCGTGGGGGTGTAGGGAAGGAGGACACAGGCGCGGTGCTCTATGTACAAGCAGTGCGTTTATTTACAGCGATGGACAGACATGACAATAAATCCCGTGCTCTCCCGACTCCCGTGACGTGTCCTCTTCCCAGTGCTAGTGCTCCTGTCTCCGCTTCTCCGTGATGAGCACCCCGTGCTCGCTGTCCTCTCGTCTCCCCGTAACTCCTGGGGACATAAGAGAGAGGAAGCCGTCAGACACACAATAATGCAGCAGACTCAAACTAGGAACTGGTCGAGAGACTGACGTGAAGCCACGCAATGATCCAGCGTCGGAGAGAGCTCCACCACACTCTCAAATAGCTCCTCCGACAGGCCTGATCAGCTGCAGGTGTGGCCAATCACCTGCCAGGGTCACACACACACACACACACGCACACGCACACACACACGTCTACAAGCAGGGAGAACGAGGGACAGCAATACAAAATACATACATTATAATATTAGTCCATAACTGCTCAGGGTCCTGGGTCTGACACATAAAATGTGTCCGTCACAATAACGTTGCAGGCTATGCTAGGCTTTGGCCCACATCAGTCTAAAACTGTATGTAACCATGAATAACGTGTTTTGGAAACTAACAGCACAACATGCAGCACTGTTAGTTCTCTCAGTCTCAGAGCAGCGTTTCTAATTCTAATCTAAGTGAAGCTGTCAGAGAAAACAGCAGCCTCGAGCAGCCAGAATATTAGTTTACAGAGGCTGTTAGAATTATATGCCTAACGTTAAAATGTTGGTGACACAAGAATTTCATCTTAATGGCACTGACGTATTCATAGGTCATAGTTATGATTTTGCAAATATTCCACCTTGTAGTGCAGTTTGCACAACTTGTTTTAAAAATGCACTCAGCCTACAAACATTACTGATCAGTCAAGATCTGCACAAAGTGACAGACACACTGAAGCAGCTCCACATTTTATTCTTATTGTCATGTATGTCCTATTTGTCAGGTGACAGAAGAAGCAACACAAAGCTCAGAGAGCAATGGTGACACAAGATCACAGGTGGAATTGGATGATGACGCAGAATGAGAAGAGCGAAAGTGGATCGCTAAATGAAACGGATGAACCAGAACTGGTTTGTAAAAATGCTGCAGCTTCAGTGGTGTGGAACTGGTTTAGCTTTTGTCCGTCAGATACACAACAAAGCACTATTTTTGGTAGAGCATGCTAGTGGGCCGTCGTTATTACCGTGTTGTTTGGAAAATACGGCGCACTTAAAATCAATCCTTTGATTTTTCTGAAAGTCGACAGAGCCCCTTATAACCCCGTGTGCCTTATGTATGAACTCTGGTTGTGTTTACTGACCTCGAAACGATTTTATGTGCACGGCGCTCGAAAATCTGTCAGATGTTTCAGTACGACTTTGCTAAGCTACCACCGCTTGATGGATTGTCGGAGCGTTACGGCTGTCGTAGGCAGGAGCCTCGCGGAGTGAGCCATGTCTCCGTGACGACCAGGACACAGCAGTCACGGACGATTGGCTGTGCGGCGAGAAGTAGGTTCAGTTCATCTATTTTGTTGACGACCGACCGTGCGCTGGTCAGAAAGATGCTCGGGAGCGGTGGTTTGAAAGGCTGCTTCTTTAGCCTGGCCAGCAGGCCCGACAGGCATCCCCGCTTTTGTTTGCGTTCCTTCCGCCGCCTGCGTTTCTTGGCAGAGCCGATAACAATCCACGGAGCACCCGATGTTCTCGCTATCTCTGGGGGGATGTTGTGCACCCTCTGATAATCACTGGTAATGGGGATCTGGCTGTTATATCCGATCTTGCATAATTCCAGATGGTTGTAGGAAAATTTGGCTTCACAATAAGGAAAACAAAAGAAGAAGAAAAAGTGGAGAAACAAAAAAGAAAGGCACTCAAGTGGAGAGCATAGAGCCGCTGCGTCTGTGCGCGCCGCCATCTAGTATACTTCTTCTAGTACACAGCCTGGAGGTGTGTTTGGGGTCATTGTCCTGTTGAAAACTGGTCCCTAAATGCAATTTCTCAACGAGAAGTTTGGGCTCGGGTGAGTCTGCGTGCTGAAGATATCTACCTATTCGGAACCATGGTAACAGGGTTCTGGCTGATCGGAGCTGGCTTGAGAAAGCGGAACCGGCTGTTCAAACCCCCACAAGGCTGCCCACTGGGATTGGAACGATGGGAGAGGCGTGAGTTTCTCAAAATGGGCTCATTGAGTCAGCACGGATAAGATCTTGGAGAGGCTACGGCTGCTGTGGATACTCAGAATAAGATCTCTGACTGCAGACTGGATACATCTCGGAAGGGCTCGCTCAGAATAACATCTCTGGGCGCAAATTGGATGACATCTCCGGGAGGCACACTGCCGTGAGTTCTCAGAATCGGCTCCTTGAGCACAAGAATGACAACATCACAGAACGCAAGTATGGCGAAGCTCGCAGCTCTCCAACGGGAGATTGAGAGACCAGTGTTGGACTGTAGAACTGCTTTGAAATTCATATGAGCTGTTCGCACTAAAGTAAAAAGCACCATCACTTATGCGGAGACCCTCTCGGCGCCAGCTGTGGGCTCAAGGCTGGAGCCGAACAAAAACACCCTGATAACGACTGTGTTGAGTCTGTTCCTTCCTATTCCATGCAAGGCCACCTGGGTTGGCTGGAAGACTGTTTACTTAGCCTGGCAGGGCGAAGGACACTGTCTCAGCTGAACCCTGGACACGCACACACATACAGGGAGTGCAGAATTATTAGGCAAATGAGTATTTTGTCCACATCATCCTCTTCATGCATGCTGTCTTCCAAGCTGTATAGGCTCAAAAGCCTACTACCAATTAAGCATATTAGGTGATGTGCATCTCTGTTGATAGGTTTGTAGCTTGAACCCATCCGCTGGAACGTTGAAGACAATATAATTACACTGCAAAGCAAGACACAAGTAGGCAAAGACTTCATGTTTCTCGTGCACGGGAGAAATGACCGGACAAAGCGCCATTCCTTCGCTTGACCCCAGTCACTCTCGTCCGTCCACCCGTACCACTGTTCTTTTATTGAGGTTACATGAATATGCATAGGTTCATTAACATATGACGTCTACATACACACAAAGAGTACCTTGCCTGTGTGTGTGTGTGACTTGTGTGAGGTCAAGATGTGACCCTGTGAAGACTCCCCAAAGCTGGTGCCAGAAGTCTGGGTCCATCTAACAAAAGGCTCTTATACTTAAACAGATATACGTGTGTTTGCTATACCATAAATCAGCAAAAGAAGATACGACCTCTCCTCTGTAGGGGAGTGAACTCACCCCCTCTTCATGCTACACAGAGTTGTTACAGACCTCCTAGAATGAGACATTCTTTCAATCTACAAATGATTATATACTTCTAAGCATATATAAGTAAATATTTCTAAGCATAAATGACAATCAACAATACAAAACCTATCACTCCCTATTCTGGTATTTTAAAGAGTACTTAGCAGAAATATTAAACAACCTAACTAATAGGGTTGCAAACTCCCAGCAAAAAAAAAAACTAAAGGGAACCATCGCCCACCCTCTGCCTCGTCATGCTTAATCGACATAATCGACTTTAATTTAATGCATGTATTTAAAAAAAATGCACAGAAATCAATTATTTTTCAACAACAGTTAAATAGATTCAACATCTTTCTTCAACAGAACTGCAGACTGCACAGATGGTATCTTCCCAAAGGAAAAAGTACTATAACTTACTAGGGTATATATTAGACTTAATAGTTACTATATACAATATTAGATTTCTATACATTTTACGTTAGATAAAAACTTTGGTTGTAAGATTCAGATAATTATTTATTAAAAGCGAGACATTTTAAACGAGAATAAGAAAGAAAAGTATTTCTTTGTGCCCCCCTTTTCCCTGTTAATGCCCCAGCTGGCCCCCTGGCAAAACCGTGCTAGACCCGCCCCTGCACAGTTACCAGCTGTCAGCTACTTATAGCATTAGGCATTAAAGTAATATTAAATAAATTCTAACAACAGCTTATCAAGCTTAAACGTGCTGCTGTGGTTTATCTGCTGGTTTCCTCTTTCTGGCGCAAAGTGGGAAACAAACAAGAGAGACGGAACTTGCGATCAGCTGATCATTGATCAGTTTCATGATTGAAGTAGCAGCAGGAGAGGGAGGGGGAGAGGAGGCGCGGCAGTCGCTCCATATATCGGTTGTTAAGCTTAACGTGGGAATGCGTTACAAACATTGAGAGAGAAACTTACAAACTTGCTTTACTTCTCTAGGACAGCTTTCACTGAGAAGAAAGGCCGATTTGGAAACATGTAGCGAGGCGCTAAATGCTCCACCAGACAACCGAGAGGTCTCTTGTTGTCACATGCAAGAAAGCATGCTCTGAAGAATATCCAGGTAGATAACTGTGGCGATATGTTGGTTATATTACTTTAAAGTGCAACTGGCTAATTCTTATTTTAGCCAACTCGAAAAGTAAAAATGATGCAACGACCTTGAAATAACACATTTATCTCACTGAAACATGTCATTTAAATAAAAACATTTACTGAAATTAAAATAAATATACTGAATATAATATGGCTCAGATTTAATGGAATATAATGATCCTTTTGTGTTGCTGTTAAAGAAAGGGATAATGTGTGATTACTGTTTTTAAACTATGGGCTACAAACTAAATCCTTTTATTATTTCTGTCCTCGGTTTTAACTCATTAATAATCATTAGGATGAAGCCCCCTAAAAAACAACGTAAAGGTCATGAAAATGTAAACAATTTGGCATTTTGATGATGCATCATCCACATTAAAAAGTAGAGATCATATCAGCCCTGTATTTACTTGTATCGGATACATAAAAAATCTTTCCGTATCGCACAGCACTACAGAAAGCTCTTTTCTAGGGTTGTATTAAACATCTGTAACTACCGTAACTCCTGATCCATTTCCTCAATTAAAAGAAGTCCAATGATTCCTGAGAGCAGCAACTCTGCACTTTTCATTAATATTTGCATCATTACGGTAATCCCAGGTACATTGTTGCAGCAGCCCCGTGAAGGCAAAGGTTGAGAGAATAGTGAGTGAGCGTGATGGAACAATGTTATCACACGTTTGGCTTCTTTTTACCATTGTTTGTTTTGTTCTTTCATGTGTTATTTACCAAGATTTGGATGGTGTTCTGCCTCGAGTTACCATAATGTCCCTAACATCACAAAAAAGCACAGAGTTGCTGCTTTCAAGAACTGCTGGAATTTCTCATTTGCCCCAATGGTTCAAGACTCAAGTTAGGCTAAAAACACTGGGACCAGTTTAAATGGGTTCATCTGTGTCAGCTGCATCGTCACTGCTGCTCTTATGTTATGTGTTTTTGTTGAAAACTAGGTGCTGTTTGGGCTTAATGATGTCAAACTTTTCATTCACTTGTTTGCTCCTAAATACGTTTCTATTGCAGGTCTTTTCCAGTTGAAAATGTGAGTGAGCACTACACAAATTACTGACACTGAAATACACTGAAAAGAAAAACAACTAAACTAAATCCAAACCAAAACAACTAAACGAAGTAGTTACACACGTTATAGAATATATATACTGGGCATACAAGCCTGGCCTAAGCTTTCTGTCAGGAAGACTGCAGCAGTCCAGGAGTTGGGTTAACTGTCTTTAAGTCCCACAGAAGAAATGTTTACATCAAAGTGCTTGCCAGGCTTAATCCAAATTAGGTACAGCCATACTTGAACTTATCATTGTATAGTATGTGGGACTATGAGCAATGGTTTTCTGGAAACAGAAACAGGCAATTTTATCATTAGTAGAGTCACAAATAACTCGAAAAACAATTGAAAACATAATGTACTCAACACAGCAATATCTCACAATATCCACAAGGGGTCACTATAGCTCATATATTGCCTAAATAGCACGTCATACAAATTGCCAATCATAAGGCACGGACATGGCAAGCTAGCCACAGTTAAACTAAACAATAGAAAAGTCCTTTATTTGTAATACCGCTGGATGTAATGACTGCGGGAGATTACAGCCACTGCTATTAACTTAGTGCCAAATAATCCTACCAACATGGTATCAAAGAACTGAGGCATAACTTTAACATGCACAAACAATTATAACAGCTTCATGCGAGTCATCCTGCCAAAAGGACTAACACTCACAGGTTCATAAACACACAACTTAATCACACGAAACAACTGCGATGCTCTGCAGTGGCACCTTTAGTCACTCCCACTCTGCGTGCTGAGCACATGCCCACTGATACGCTTATTTCCTTTGAGTGTGCTTGATTTCTGCCTCTAGACATTCTGAGGCCGAGTCAGAGCAGGAAACTTGAGCACACGTGGTCTCATTAAATCAGACAGCTGGAGTCATTTAAAAAGGATCTTTTAAGCAGTGCTGTCCCTCAGCTTCATAGTAGATCCATCTATGGATCAGTTTGAAAATCCTAGCTGTCTTCTTTCTAGTTATCATGTTACAAGATTTTAAGAAAACTTGAACGCTGATCATGAGTTGAATGCCACTGATCTTCAAAATCATCCAAGCTTTTTGATAAATGCACACAAAAGTCGGGTGTCCATGCCACCCGCATGCAAGGTGACAAAAATACCCCAATCAGCCTTTCAAGCTGACAGCTAAAGAAACCATTTCACCAGATTTAGCTTCTTGGATATTGTGTTCACTATACTGTGTTCAAAATGTACTTCTCATTTAATAGAAGAAATGTAATCATGTCAATATAGAGGATTTCAAATTCTCACTCCGGTAATTAAAAAAAAGAAAAAAGTAGGATAAGACATGAGAAACTCCTTGAAAAGGACAGTCTCCATTATAGCACCTCATGGAAGCTTTGTTAGACGACCTGTCATTAAAAACTAGAAAGACCATCCAGCATCGGGAGCTTTCAGACTTCCAGGTATGACAACAAGCCTATTGCTGGTTTGCCCACTCTGACTGTGTCAGTATTTGCTCCACATACCAACTGCTCTGACCCTAAAGTAAGCCAGAATCCCACACAGCCATATGTAGGCACATTCCAACCACAAAGAATAACTGGGGATTCTTCATCCTGTAAACATCCTGAACAACTGGTTTTGGTGGTTTGATGGGAACAGATCCTCACCTGATCAGGAATACCAACGATCACCCCACCACTCATGTCTTGTTGGGAAATGTTTGCAGTCCTCAAGCTGTGAAAGTCATCAGGTGCAGCAGTCATGAATACCATGTAAACATCCCTGTTGGTAGGACAAACAAATAACAGTGGGATTCATTCGAGAAAACAGAACTTGTTTGATTCCCTGTCTGACAAAAAGAAATTAATGCAACGTAAAAATTAGATTTAAAAAATCAGCAGCATCATATGTAACCAGGTCCTAAATTACATATTGTTATAATTACACAAAATTTGGTCTAAAGCCCAAACTGCTCCTGGTATATCTGACTTTTAGCACCTCCAAGCCTGTAGTCATCTTGGTTATTAGTTAGGCCCCTCCCCCGTGTGTCGCTATGTGTATAGGCACTGTTAATGCTAGCATGAACAGATCATTCTTGCTGGCTGTTGTAGTGGCTTGAGCTAACTCTCATCCCAACTGTTTATATTTGGTTATAGGAGCTGGAGTGGGCATTAATGCTCCACAATTTACAAGCTGGGACCTGCCGCTAATCCATGGTTAAAGCCTTTACCCACATCAACACTGCAGGCAGAGGCTAACATCTGCAATACTATTAATAATTACACATAACTGTAGCAACAACAAAGAGAGGCTCGAACAAGAAAGGCTTGAAACCCTTAGAAAAGACTGATCAGAGTTGGTTCAATGAACTCTGATCATGTTCATTCGGAGTTAAGCTCGTGTGTGTTTAGAGACAGAAAGCCATCATGTTACCAGGATTCTCCAGAGAAACACAGAAATAAAGAGCAGAGCCTCCATCTTCATTTAGTGGACAGAGGAATATGATCACAAATCAGTGTGGGCCAAAATTTGTATCTTAAAAACTAGGAGGGGATAAAGTTATACCAACATACTGTAATATTTTTATAATATACACTAGCAAACTTTCATGCTGTGTGTGATATTAAAAATATTGTATTGTGTGATATCACATTCTATTGTGATCCAGCATTTTAATCTGACCTTTGATTTCTAAATGCTTCATTAAACTGTCAAATATACAAATATAGACAACTGTGGGATTTGTCTAAAGTATTTGCATATGCCATAGAAATGTTAGCACTCACAGTTTACTGGGCAAGGTTTATGCAAAGTTTCAACAAGACCAGTCCACTTATGACAAATGCGATCATACGAGCATTATAGTACGATGCAGTCTCTGCATGATATGACTATCTATTCAGCTGTAACCTGACAGGGACAAAGTCTAGGAGACAGAAACTGAAGATAGACACCATTTACTGATGGACCTGTTATATTAGGTGACAATTCCACGTGAAAGTCAAAAGAAATGAATACATACAGGGCAAGTCTTTATGAGGCAAACATGATGTGCATCTCACACGAAAGCGATTTAGGTGATTTTCTGTGAGAAATGTGTAAAAAGATCCGTACTCTGAATTTCAGATACTATTGATCTGTTTGTTGTGTGTCTGAGGGTTTACGCAGGGACGTTTTGTGTAAGCACTGATTGCTACAGTAGCATCCAATCAATGCTTACAGTGCAAAGAAACTGGCCTACAGTCTGACAGCTGCATTAATGTCTACACAATCTAAGAGTTTGAAAGATGGACACACGTGAGATGATCATAAATCCACAACAGAATCCTTTCTGTCCTAACATACTGATGAGAAAATAACTGAAGCACTCGTGTCAAGAACAACAACAACAAAGGGAAACATGCCTAACTTGGATTTCAGTGATTGTGAAAACAAACATATGCAAATGAATTTCCTCTGTGCGCTTTGCCTAATTCAGGAAATCACTATCAATCAAGTTGAGTGTGAGTCAGTGAGTATGTTATGTTCACATAGACTGTTACCTCAGGGGCTAACTTACCAGATGAAATGAACCTTTATGGAACGGAAACCCAGAATTTGTTTCAAGTCACATTTTAGCTTAACCTGCATGGTGGAAAGTGCCTGTACCAGAGACATGATTGTTGCTGCTTAGGTTAAAATATCTAGTATATGTCAATAATGTAACAAAAAAGAAGAAGAAAATCTGTGGCGGTGTAAAAGTCCCACTAAATGCGTCTCTCGGTGTACATCTAAACTATATAACGATTAACCGCCAACTGTGAGTTCAATTTAAATTTTCCTTTACAAATGTGTGTTTGTTTAGGAAGGAAAAAAATGTGTGCGCACAGTGTTCGGCAATATAGACTCAAAGGCAGCACCAAGACTGGCACGAGACTATTTCCACTGCACTGAGGGTGGGAACTCCAGGCCTCGGGGCCGCTGTCCTGCAGGGTTTAGATGTGTCCTTGATCCAACACAGCTGATTTAAATGGCTCATTTTGAACGTTGACATATACATCAAGGAATAGACCAGCCACTGCACTGATGTTAAACCAGTTCAGAAGTTCATTTATCATCATGAACCACCAATTTATGAGCAGACAAACCAAAGTACACTCCAAGATTCAGTTGCTTGTAGAAGCACGTTTAGCAGCAACAGCTCAAAGTCATTGTTTTCTGTATGACTATCAGTCTCTCACATCATTGGGGAGTCATTTAGGCTCACTCTTCTTTATAATGTTGCTTCACTTCATTGAGGTTTGCACAAATTTGTTTATGCAAAACTCACGACCACACTACTTCTATTAAGCTGATGTTTAAACTTTCTAAAATATAAAACCTGCTAGACACCGGTGTTGTGCCAAAAAGTGATTGTCTGCCAAAAACTGATTTCTGGTATTTGCCAAAAAGTGATTGCTCGTATTTAAACTGCTATAAGTAACTTGTTGGGCTATAATATGTGAAACATATGTCAAATGCTTCCCTCATGGATGACATAAAGTCATCTTGAGCCACAAACAACATTCGTGTAACAAGGTAGAAGCCGCGATCAGTTTTTGGCAGCGACTTTTATATAACCTTTATTTATTTAGTTAAAAAAAAATCTCATTAACATTAAACATGTCTTTTGTAAGAGTAAGTTGGCCAAGAGGACAGCAGCAATGGCAGCAAATATTACAATAGTTCAGTAAAAATATTTTAAGTGAGGATAAAGGAGCGGATTGGTTATAATGTAAGTACAGGGTGGGCCATTTATATGGATACACCGTAATAACATGGGAATGGTTGGTGATATTAAAGTCCTGTTTGTGGCACATTAGTATATGTGAGGGGCAAACTCCTCAAGATGGGTGGTGACCATGGTGGCCATTTAGAAGTCGGCCATCTTGGATACAACTTTTGTTTTTTCAATAGGAAGAGGGCCATGTGACACATCAAACTTATTGGTAATGTCACAAGAAAAACAATGGTGTGCTTGGTTTCAACGTAAACCTCCAGCAGAACCAGGCTCAGGGAGGGGCGGGGCCATCTGCTGACCGGTTGGGGTGAGAGAAGGAAGACAGGATGAAGACATGCTGTGGAAGCGAGACAGAGATTAATAACAGATATGATTCAATGCAGAGAGGTCTATTAATACATAGTGAGTGAACCAACCAACCACAGCATCTGTGGTGAGAGAGTCATCAAGGAGTTCAGGCACTCCATCAAGCTCACAGTCACAGACTCAGGTGAGATTCTAGAGTTGCAGGGCTTCCTCCAGAGAAGCTGTTAGAAACACAGCTGCATCTTCTTTCTCTCACACACAGAAAAGAGTGAGACAGAGTGAGGCATCAGGGAGTTTAATTACCAGCTTTAAGACAAATGAATGAGAGTGCTGAATGATAGCACTCATGAGTGGTGCAGCATGCTTTAATTACTACCCACTAGTGAATGTGTCAGCAGCTGAAACTGTATTAATGGTGATTTAAAGAAACGAGTCCCAGTGTGTAGACCAGGCAAGCTGCTTCACTTGTAACACACTGGCAGAAACCCCAAGTCAGTTAGGATGACTACCTGAACATTTGAATGTTTCCACTGGTCACTGAGGTGGTACGTTACAGGGATCCAGTCTGTTCATTTACAGGACTCTACTAGAGCTGCTTTGCATGACTCACAGTTGAAATAATGCTTCTTTGTCTGATGCAGGGCCTTGGTTCACCCCATCAGTCGTGCAGGGGGTCGTCTGCTCTGCAAAAGTGCACTTTAATGTAAACTGTGCAGCAGTGCTGCAAACTAACCCAGACGAAATAAAAGCACAATGTCAGGAGCTACTGCAGTTCAGCATCAAACGTAGGCCAAATCAATCATTAATATGATTTTCATGATCATCTTGTTTGTCTTAATGTTCTTATGATTCAAAGAAACATCCAGCAGCTGTGTGATCGGCTGTACTGATTTAAAATGAAGTGTGTACGGCCCCAAAGCCTCTGAATGAGCTGCAGATGTGTTTCAAACTCCTGTAACAAAAGCAAACATGTCTGCATACCGGCTAACTTTGTCCACACACTGTTTCTGCTCTGCAGGTTTCACAGATGAAGATGCAAATAGTGGAGGATACGGGGATGGAGGAGATTGGGTTGGACTTTCATTAATATTTTGTCTGTTAGTTTGGGCTGTTTGTTGTTCCTGCTGCTTCCGCTGTCGTCATAATTACCTGCAAGGAACTAAAGCCATTATAGCAGCATCCTCCTGAAAACAACATCTGCTCTGCTTTTCCACAAGAATGAAGATGCAGAGGTCTGGCTTTAGGATCTGAGCTCAGATAACATCTGGATTTTAAAGCATCATTTTAATCTTCTTCTGCACAAAATGGCTCAGTCGAGTGCTGCCAACTCCAAGAGGTTTTCGGAGGATCGGGTGATGGAGATCTATAAAGTAGGAGTAACATTATATAGCTACTATGTCAAAATTCTATAGTATGGTATATGATATGGCACAGCCCTGCTGTAAAGATCAAATGTGTGACAGTGAAAGGTGCTACAAAGAAGTCGGGAGAGAAATGCTGCAGAAAAGTCTCTTTAGCAAACAACGAGCAAACATAAAGCCCGTCCATTTCACATTTAAGGCAGGTAGTATGTTTGTTTTTCTAATGTTGACAAACTGACCCTCCATCCATCCACTTCTGCTGATCCTTTTCAGGGTCGCGGGGGCGCTGGAGCCTAACCCAGCTGTCTTAGAGCGAGACAGACTGAAGACCTGTCCAGTCAGCTGTCCCTACTAAGTGCATGTCCTTGAAACAGTGGAATAAAAACTAAAGCAATGACAAATAATGATCCTCATCATCAACATTACTACTGAAATGTGAACTAGCAAGTACAGCCTGAGCTCATAGAAACAACATCTTTGTAATCTGTAACAGTTTTGGATTTTTGGACATGTTAAACAACTTTTAAAGGGTTTTTCACAAAGATGCTGAACATTAAATGCAGGATGCCACAGACATCCATTTTAGCCAACAATCTGCCATCTTCACCTCCAGTGTTCAAATAAAACGGAGACGTTGTGACATCAGCAGGAGACAGAGATCAGCTAGAGACACGCAGACAGTTTAAGCAGGCTGCTGTTCAAGTGGAGGCTGGTATGAATCCTGCTTCTGTTTATGTTTCCTGTTGAACAAAAACTTGACCAGAAACTGACATACCAACTTTCAGACTAGCAGATCCATCCTCCTTCCCTCCATCCTCTGTGTGTCCTTCTGTCTGACCTGCAGCTGAGAAACAGGTGTGAGGTGTCAGCTGTCAGGTAGGTGATGAGTGAAGAACAGAACAGAATCCATTTCCTCTTCAAACTGCTGTCAGACATGAGCTGTGTTCCAATTCGTCGGCTGCATCCTTCGGAGGACCCGGCCTTTGCGGTCTACGTGGGCCGGGATGGTGGGGACAGAGAGGCTGTAACTACATCTGCTGGTGTCACTGTGACCTCAGAGCAGTTTACATGAAACATGAAACGAATTACAACTTTTGCGATATTGACCAGCTCATGATGCAGAGTGTAGACTGTATCTGTGATAATGAAAATGATTTAAGGACTGGTTTATGACACGTCTATAAAAAATATAAAGTCTGTACAAATGTGAAACTACAAAGTTAAAAGCAGCTGGAACGACAGCTGTTCAAAGCTGAACACTTACATCAGCCAGAAGACAGAGTGAGTCCTCCATCTCTCTGAAGGAGGCCATCGTGGTGAGCACAGATGCAGCAGCAGTGTGGATGTGTCCACTCTCACAGTGTCTCTCTTTCAAGTTTGTCCTCACATTCTCAAAAAAAGAACATGTCTATGCAGATGCCCAGAGCCTAACAACACACCCGCTATAAAAACTTTTGTACCTCCAGATTTTCATATACTTACATTTGAAAGTGTTCGTCTCCTGCATTAACTCCCACTTCGATCACTATCATTATCAGAAAAATATCTCCTGTATGGCCCGCAATGAATCCTGGGATATGTTGGGCCACAAAGGACACACCTGACCCATCCTTCAAATTCAGGGAAATGAAGGACGCATTTGGAAGACTTCAAATTTGAACAGCCTTCGTCGCGTCCATGTGATACAATTTCCTACAAATGTGGCATTCGAAGCATCCTCTCCCTGAATTTGGAAACACCCAATGTGATGATAGAGAGCAGGAAGAACCAGTCTCAACAAGAGACACACACACCTGATTTCCTGTAACTGCAGAGGGGAGGAGCCACCCGAGCAGGTGGGAACAGGAAGAGAAACAGCTGAGCCTCCGTCAGAGCAGCAGGAGGACGGTGGAGCTGAGGCAGGGTGAGTGTTAACACCACATTGTTGTAGTTTTGCTGTCAGAGTCTCTGAGTGTGTTTGTTTGTGTGACTGTAGAGAGAAGAAGAGTCACAGTGAGCTCTGTAGCTGTGATTGGCTCAATAATCACCTTCAATGGACTGAACGCAGAGAACGAGCCGAGGAACCTGACAAACCTGTTTGTGTGTGTGTCTGTGTGTGTGTGTGTACCTGTTTAGACATGTTTGTGAGGACAAAGAGTTGGTATGCTACTATGTGGGCTAATAGAGTCCCACAAAATGGCCGTCCTCACGAGTTTGAGGATATTTTTGAGGCTTTTTGGTGTCCTCACTAAAATCTGAAAACAAGTGTCTGTGTGTGTGTCTGTGTGTGTATGTGTCATAAAGAGAGTCGAGTTCACGGTCGCACACTTTCTATCTCAGAGGCTGTATCCCAATTCTTCGGAGCCCCTCTGATGACATGGTCCAAAAAATAAATCAATTGTGGCCACAAAATACTACTTCGTGCGCACGAAATGCTAATTTGTGGGCACGAAACACTTGACCAATAACCGTGATCCTTCCCAGGCCCTTGCAGTTGGTTGACAATAAAATCTATCCCGGCGTCCAGGTCCTGTAAAGCAACTGGGCTCTCAGTATCCTGTTTAAATGTCTCTCCGTAATAATGGTTCCTTGCATTGCAGGCTTTTCAAAATGCATTGTAGCTCATTCCCAGCCTAAAATAAAACTCACTCATACCGTCTCTGTCCACGGTGTATAGGTTTAGCCTACTCTCATGCTTGTGTCTCTACGCAGCTGTCCAGGAATTGTATCAATATGATGTTGCCACAAATGCGTAATTCGTTGCCACGTTATACCCATTTCGTGCTCTCGAAAATAGTATTTCGAGGGTATTTTGTGGCCACAATTTATTTATTTTTGGACCATGTCATCAGAGGGGCTCCGTACAATTCAGGTACTATTATTATACTATTAGTGTTAATTGTACTTTCTGCAGTGTTTAAATGATTACATATACACACAGTTACTGTCCCTCCACACATACGACTTGGTTCTCCTTCTATGCCCCAGCTTTGTTTACTTTTTCCCACCGAGGCTTCTAGACTTCTGATTGGCCAGCATTTCTGCACGGTTAGGAATATATCTCCACCTGTTGCTTTGGCATGTTCCTAGCAGTGTTTTCCTTCATTTCTGCCTTTACGTGTGGACGGGATTATTTTTGAAAACAAAAACGGAAAATCTCCGTTCTCAAAAATACCCGTGTACGTGTGGACGTAGCCTCAGTCTATGTATTTACTGCTTTGTGGTGAAGGTCCGTGTCTCATGTCAGTGTGTTTAGTTTGCGTTTCCTCTGTCTCATCTTGTCAATCACTCCCAGCTGTGTCCTGGGACATTTTAGACCTTCTTCAGAATACTGTATATACTATGGGCATCATGGTGCTGATCCAGAATCCTTACATTATTATTTATTACTAGAGCTACAATAATAAAGCAATGAGGAGGGGGAAGTAATAAATATGAAATAATGTATTTATGATGATTCCATTTGTTTCACTATCCACTCTGTGCAGGGCAAAGCTTATTACATGTATAGAGATACAATCATTTTACTGCTGTAAAATCCAAATTTTGTCTTATTTAAAATATAAATCTAATATAATCTGCATCTTAATGTATGTTCTTTAAAATACAGCGTGTTTTTAATATATTATAATTATAATAATGCATAATTATGTGGACATGTATATTAGATCGTTTTTTAGTGAAATATAATCCCCCCAGAAGGGCAGGAAATGCTCTGTAACTTACTTTAAAACTAAATATGTTCACTAAAACGGTGACAGAGCTACAGACCCATGACAGCCTTACACAGGTAGCCAGCAGCTATGACCAGCACTACATGTGCAGTTAATAAAAGGACAGGTAATGTTTGTCACGCTGTTGCACACACAGCACGCTCGTTTGTTTCAGTTCGTCAAATTGCCACAAGACAACTTACCAACGTGTACGTAATAAGCTAATACTCCTGGGTGCTACACACTACAGTGTACGCTGTACAGCTACTTACTGGTTTTGTCGCATCAGTCTGTGTCTCTGAGTTAACTTGTGTTTCTCCTACAGCTCCGGACCGCAAAAGATGCGCGTGCTCTTTGTGAGCTCGTTCCCGGCTCGTAACCAGCGCGTTCTGCCGTCGAGGGCGATCATTGGTTAAATGTGATCATGTGACTGATGCAAGCCAGATCCTTTTATTTAGCAAAACTGTGATTAATAGTTAAATATTATTGTTGAAGGGCACAGACAGGACTCCGCACGCACACATTAAAAAAAAAATAATACTTTTTTTTTTTAAAAAGTTGCCTCAACAAAAGGGCACCTTGGGCACCCATCAGGAAAGGGGCGGGTGCTCAAGCCCCTCTAGCCCCCCCCCCTCTGCACGTGCCTGTCGCAGAGAACGGGGGTGTGAGAAGACTCCAAAACCTCCCTCCGCCCGCTCATTGTAGTGTTGATGCATGTGTGTTCTAAGGTGCATTTCCCCAGCTTTGGAAAATTCAGAGGCACAGATGAAGCTGGGGTACACAAAAACTGTAAAGCCAGGTGGAAAAGGTTCAGATAAGATGTCTTCCTGTTCCCCCAGTACGTTAAAGGATCCTCTGATCTTGGAATGTTTCTCTCCGACACTCTCCACAATACTAAGGGGTTGGCAGTCCGTTATAATAAAACTCAGGACTGCATGGTCCAGAACAGACTTCCTAGGTGCTTGATTTCAAAATAATAAAACGCATGTTAATTAAAAAATGATGATAAAGCAGTTCAGTGTCAATATAGGCCGACCTGTGTTCATTCTCGGTGTGTTTGTCTCCTCATTTTCATGTTTGGTTCTGTAATGCCTGAACACTGAGGAGGTGCTTTTGATTGTGTAACAAAGCTCAGCAGAATAGAAAATAAATAATTTACACTGCAAGTCACATTGCTGTTTTTCCTATTCTGATAGATTACACTGAAACAAAGACAGACAAACTATTCCCTTATTTGCAGTTAAAAGATCAAAATGATCCCACACAGCAGAAACATTTTTTTTTCTTTCAAGCTCAATTTTGTTATGGAGAGATGTTTTTTTTTTTTTTTGTTTTTTTATCTTTGCGAGAGTAATTTTGGTTTTTTGGGGGGTTTTTTGGTGGCGACTCATCCCATTGACAGATGCAGATGCGGTACCTTTTAAACACAGTTTAGCGCGTTGGTAATGAGCGATACAGCAGCTGTATCGATCACGTGACTTTTTCTTAAAGCGACACACGCACCGATACAGGTTTCGCTCTGTGAGCTTGATACAAGCGTCGGTGCATCAGTGTTGCTGGACCCATCACTACTATATAGTGATGTGTTGTGGTGCTTTGCTCCCACCCCTTGTGTTCCGTGTTTTCGTCTTCCCTTCGTGTAATTCTTCATATTCGTGTACTGTTAGTTTTCCCAGTTTAGGTTTTTGCTTAGTTTCCATGCTCACCTTCGCCATTTCTGTTTGTATCACCATGTGATGAATAAACTCACTTGCATCTGAGCTGCCTGCATAAAGGGTCCTTTAATAATTTACACACGGCTCGCAAACCGTGACAAAAACACTGGAAAAATTGGGCTGTTCTAAAACGTTTGACGGGTAGTGTATATATTTAGTTTATATATTTTCTTTATTTATAATAGTTTGTTTTATATTGTAGCAAAGTGTTACTTGGATACTTCTCTATGTGCTTCTTCATGTGCAATTTTGTTGCATTCTGAGCCTTAGAAATTTATTGTGATGAACTGCTGTTAGAATCAAGTTAAATTCTGATAAATCAGACAATTACCTCTCCAGCTGTTGTTACAGTCTTTGTTTATCGGGTCCTTACAGGGTAAAAGATGACGACACCTAAAGAAATCCTTCTGGGGACTTTGAAGGATTTGGGACGTGATGACTTTGAAGAATTTAAGTGGCATCTGAAGAACGGGTCTGTAGAAGGTTTACCAGCAATCCCAGTGAGTAAACTGGAGAATGCAGAGAGGACGGACATAGTGGATCTGATGTTTGATACCTACTCTATCAACACTTTTGAAGTTGCTAAAAATCTTTTGGGGAGGATAAACAGGAATGATCTGTTGGAGAATTTAAATAAAACCATCCCAGAACCCACAGGTAAGTCAGGGAATGACTAAACAAAAAACACATAAACAATAAAAACCTTAGTTAACATTACACAGGTGCCATTAAAATCTATATAAATAATAAATCCAAAACACTTGCCAACACTTTCAGGAGTGAGAGACTGCAGAAAGCCAACAGTTTGTGTTTTATGCATCTGCACAAATAACCTCCTGTGTACACATGAATATCTGCTCTTTGGGTTGGTTTGATTAAAATGGGACCAGCAGCAGGTTTTCTGCCCATTTTACAGATTTATATTGTGAGATTGGTTTTAGAGCTGTTTTATCAACATAAATGAGGCGACAACAACAGTTTGGGACACGTCACAAATATGATCAAAGTGCTTTCTCTTAAATCTATTTACCAGTTGAAGGTAAAGTTTAAAAAATGGCTGCCATTTCTTTCTGCTGTTTGGAGACCCAAACAAAAAAATGCCCACACAGTAAATGCTTTTTATTATGGTTGATAAACAGGACACTAAGGTGATTGGTCAAAGGTTTGAGGAAAGCCACAGTTCTCCTTATTTGACTGAAATCCACCATTTCAGCTCATGTTTTTTCTTCTGCAGCTTTCTGGGAGATTCCACTTCAGCCTTCTGCTGGCAACGCTCCCATTACCAAGCTTCCCTTAGGCAGCATCATTAGAAGACATAGCATACATTTACACTGCTATGCAGATGATACCCAGCTCCATCTGTCCATGAAGTCAGATAACACACACCAATGAGTTAAACTGCAGGAATGTCTTAAAGACATAAAGACCTGGATGGCCGCTAACTTTCTGCTTCTTAATTCAGATCAAACTGAGGTTATTGTACTCGGCCCTGAAAATCTTAGAAATATGGTATCTAAGCAGATTCTTACTCTGGATGGCATTACCTTGGCCTCCAGTAACGCTGTGAGGAACCTTGGAGTCATTTTTGACCAGGACATGTCCTTCAACGCACATATTAAACAAATATGCAAGACTGCTTTCTTCCATTTGTGCAACATCTCTAAAGTTAGAAATATCCTGTCTCAGAGTGACGCTGAAAAACTAGTTCTGTCATGGTCCTGGGTCGTTCAGCGTTTTGTTTCATTTTTGGTATCACCTTGTGTACTTTGTGTTAATTCTGATTTTGTATTAGTTCTTAGGTTGATCTCTACCTGTATCTTTCCTCTGTGTTCTGTTCGTGTCCCCGAGTTTGTGTTGTAAAACAGTCTGTTTCCTGTTTTACTTTGAAGGTTTGTGTCTCGTCTTGTGAATTAGGATCAGCTGTGCTCCCCTCCTGTGTGTCATTCCCTCATTACCTTGTGTGTATTTATAGTATGTGTCTGCCTGTGTTCCTCGTTGTGTCGTCTGCATTACTGTGTTAATCAGTGTTACTACTCGTCTCTCTATCCAGCCTTCTTTGTGTCATCTCTGTGTATTCCCCGCTGTCCTTATGTTTTCAGGTTTGTCTGTTACAGTGGCTTGCAAAAGTATTCGGCCCCCTTGAACTTTTCCACATTTTGTCACATTACAGCCACAAACATGAATCAGTTTTATTTGAATTCCAGGTGAAAGACCAACACAAAGCGGTGCACACGTGAGAAGTGGAATGAGAATCATACATGACTCCAAACATTTTTTACAAATAAATAACTGCAAAGTGGGGTGTGCGTAATTATTCAGCCCCCTTTGGTTTGAGTGCAGTCAGTTGCACATAGACGTTGCCTGATGAGTGCTAATGACTAAATAGAGTGCACCTGTGTGTAATCGAACAAGGCCGAACAAGGAGAGCGCTGATCCGAAATGCAGCCAAGAGGCCCATGGTGACTCTGGACGAGCTGCAGAGATCTACAGCTCAGGTGGGGGAATTATTAGTCGTGCACTGCACAAAGTTGGCCTTTATGGAAGAGTGGCAAGAAGAAAGCCATTGTTAACAGAAAACCATAAGAAGTCCCGTTTGCAGTTTGCCACAAGCCATGTGGGGGACACAGCAAACATGTGGAAGAAGCTGCTCTGGTCAGATGAGACCAAAATGGAACTTTTTGTTCAAAATGCTCTGTGTGGAAAACTAACACTGCACATCACTCTGAACACACCATCCCCACTGTCAAATATGGTGGTGGCAGCATCATGCTCTGGGGGTGCTTCTCTTCAGCAGGGACAGGGAAGCTGGTCAGAGTTGATGGGAAGATGGATGGAGCCAAATACAGGGCAATCTTGGAAGAAAACCTCTTGGAGTCTGCAAAAGACTTGAGACTGGGGCGGAGGTTCCCCTTCCAGCAGGACAACGACCCTGAACATAAAGCCAGGGCAACAATGGAGTGGTTTAAAACAAAACATATCCATGTGTTAGAACGGCCCAGTCAAAGTCCAGATCTAAATCCAATCAGGAGTCTGTGGCAAGATCTGAAAACTGCTGTTCACAAACGCTGCCCATCTAATCTGCCTGAGCTGGAGCTGTTTTGCAAAGAAGAATGGGCAAGAATTTCAGTCTGTAGATGTGCAAAGCTGATAGAGACAGACCCTAAAAGACTGGCAGCTGTAACTGCAGCAAAAGCTGGTTCTACAAAGTATTGACTCAGGGGGCTGAATAATTACGCACACCCCACTTTGCAGTTATTTATTTGTACAAAATGTTTGGAATGATGTATGATTTTCGTTCCACTTCTCACGTGTGCACCACTTTGTGTTGGTCTTTCACCTGGAATTCCACTAACATTGATTCATGTTTGTGGCTGTAATGTGACAAAATGTGGAAAAGTTCAAGGGGGCCGAATACTTTTGCAAGCCACTGTAGTTTTTCCAGTTTAGGTTTATGTTTAGTTCTGCCCTCACCTTGGTTTGTTCACTGTAAATAAAACCTCACTCGCATCTCCACCACTGTCTGCAACTTGGGTCCTCATTTAACTCCACCGCACGACTGCTGCCCCAGCCGTGACAAGTTTATGCATTTATTACGTCAAGGCTGGATGACTGTAATTCATTATTATCAGCAAGTCCTAAAAACTCGCTGAAAAGCCTTCAGTTAATCCAAAATGCTGCAGCAAGAGTCCTGACAGGGACTAGAAAGAGAGAGCAGATTTCTCCTGTATCGACTTCCTGTTAAATCCAGAATTCAAAATCCTGCTCCTCACATACAAGGTCTTAAATAATCAGGCCCCATCTTATCTTAATGACCTTGTAGTACCATATCACCCTATTAGAGCACTTCGCTCTCGCTCTGCAGGCCTACTTGTTGTTCACAGAGTATTTAAAAGTAGAATGGGAGGCAGAGCCTTCAGTTTTCAGGACCCAAAAAGATAGTTGGGGTTTTTTCTGTTGTATTATTGTAGGTTCTTTATCTTACAATATAAAGCACATTGGGGTGACTGTTGTTGTTATTTGGAGGAATTAAAAAAAAAACTTTTATACTTGAAATTCTTTCATTTATTCTACATATTTATTCATCACTGGCTCCATAGTGTTGTTTATGTAATATGTGAAATGTTGCTAGTATTGATTTGGTGCTGTATAAATAAACACAATTAAATCAAATGTGTCTCTATAAAACCTGCCCTCAGTTATAACCCAAGTGTCAGGGCTCAATGGCTCATGAAAAGGAATGGAGTCAAGCACAGAACCAAAAAACGGAGGCTGAGTGACTTTTAACAGAAATGTATTTTACTAGATTTCTTGACGGAGAAAGCTGAATCACGGCTAAATTCAACAGCAAGCGAGGTATTATGAGAAGTGCAGAGCTGAGGCCAGAACATAAGCTGAGGCAGGTCAAAGGAACAACAGGGGCAGAAACGGGCGAATAGAAACTATCCAGGATCACTGGAACAAAGGAGATAATAATCAGAGTGGTCCACAGTGTAGTGAATGAGTCCAAGATTTAAAAACTAAGAGGTGTTACGTGGCTGCAGGTGGAGATCAGCTGGAGGAGGAGATGAATTAAATCTGGGTACAGAGTGAGATGTGGGTGCACAGGGAGGCAGGCAGGTGAGGATGGCAGTTTGCAAGAGTGAGTTTTCCCAGCAGTGGCAGGCCAGAATCCTGAGGCGTGACTTATGGCGAGAGTTGGAAGATGTATCCAGGTGCCGACTAGGGAACAGGAAAAGAGGGTTACGCGAAACAAGCTGAGGAGCACAAGACAAAATGTGAGGCAGAGAACTGACTGTGCTAAGCACACAATCTGGAGAAGGTTCATTGTGAGTGCTGCTCATAGATACTGCCGGAGTAATTGGCAACAGGTGAGGAGCACGGAGGAGTGAGGAGGGCTCCACCCAGGCGAGGAGAGCTGATGCTGTGGAAAGTTACTCAGACTCACCCGGATCATGACACCAAGAGTCCAGTGAACTGAACACATAACCACAGTAACCAGAATGCAGTTTTCTCATTTGTGTCATTTGCTGTTTATTCATGCAGAGATTCTCACTGAGTGTCAGCTCAAACTCAAGTCAGACCTGAAGCAGAAGTTCCAGTGTGTGCTCGAGGGGATTTCTACAACAGAAAACCCGACCCTCCTGAGTCAGATCTACACAGAGCTCTACATCACAGGGGGAGGGACTGCAGAGGTCAATGATGAACATGAGGTCAGACAGATTGAAACAGCATCCAGGAAACCAGACAGACCAGAAACAACCATCAGACAAGAAGACATCTTTAAACTCCCACCTGGAAGAGATAAACCAATCAGAACAGTGCTGACAATGGGAGTGGCTGGCATTGGGAAAACAGTCCTAACACAGAAGTTCACTCTGGACTGGGCTGAAGACAAAGCCAACCAGGACATCCAGTTCATGTTTCCATTCACTTTCAGAGAGCTGAATCTGCTGAAAGAGGAAAAGTTCAGCTTGGTGGAACTTGTTCATCACTTCTTTACTGAAACCAAAGAAGCAGGAATCTACATCTTTGAAGACTTCCAGGTTGTGTTCATCTTTGATGGTCTGGATGAGTGTCGACCTCCTCTGAACTTCCACAAAACTACAATCCTGACTGACCCTAGAAAGTCCACCTCAGTGGATGTGCTGCTGATAAACCTCATCAGGGGGAAACTGCTTCCCTCTGCTCGCCTCTGGATAACCACACGACCTGCAGCAGCCAATCAGATCCCTCCTGACTGTGTTGGCGTGGTGACAGAGGTCAGAGGGTTCACTGACCCACAGAAGGAGGAGTACTTCAGGAAGAGATTCAGAGATGAGGAGCAGGCCAGCAGCATCATCTCCCACATCAAGACATCACGAAGCCTCCACATCATGTGCCACATCCCAGTCTTCTGCTGGATCACTGCTACAGTTCTGGAGTTTGTCATGAAGAACAAAGAGAGCAAAGATCTGCCTAAGACTCTCACAGAGCTCTACCTACGCCTTGTGCTATTTCACCTAAAAACGAAGGACATCAAGTATGATGGAGGAGCTGAGACAGAGTCGTGCAGGAAGATCATTGAGTCTCTGGGAAAACTGGCCTTTGATCAGCTGCAGAAAGGAAACCTGATCTTCTATGAATCAGACCTGACAGAGTGTGGCATCGATATCAGAGCAGCCTCAGTGTACTCAGGAGTGTTCACACAGATCTTTAAAGCTGATGAGTGTCACATGTTCAACAACGTTGTTTACTGTTTCGTCCATCTGAGCATTCAGGAGTTCTTTGCTGCTCTTCATGTCTATCTGACCTTCATCAACTCTGGAGTCAACCTGCTTAAGAAACAATCTCCTCTCTTTAAAATCTTCCAGAAAACACTTACTGTAAAAGACTTCTACCAGAGTGCTGTGGACAAAGCCTTAGAGAGTCCAAATGGACACCTGGACTTGTTCCTCCGCTTCCTCCTGGGTCTTTCACTGCAGACCAATCAGGATCTCCTATGCATGCTGACACAGACAGGAAGTAGCTCACAGACCAATCAGGAAACAGTTCACTACATCAAGAAGAAGCTCAGTGGGAAACTGTCTGCAGAGAAAAGCATCAACCTGTTCCACTGTCTGAATGAACTGGATGATCGTTCTCTAGTGGAGGAGATCCAACAGTCCCTGAGATCAGGACGTCTCTCCACAGATCAACTGTCTCCTGCTCAGTGGTCGGCTCTGGTCTTCATCTTACTGTCATCAGATCTGGATGAGTTCAACCTGGAGAAATACTCCCGTTCAGAGGAGGCATTTTTGAAGCTGCTGCCAGTGGCCAAAGCATCCAAGAAAGTGCTGTAAGTGAATCTATGAACAAATATGTTTAATAATGCTAGATGAATAAAAGAATATGTCTCCATTGTTATTCTTCCTCAGGCTGAGAGATTGTAAACTCTCAAAAAGAAGCTTTGAAGCTTTGTCTGAAATTCTCAGCTCCCCATCCAATCATCTGAGAGAGCTGGACCTGAGCTCGGACAAACTGCAGGATTCAGAATTGGATTTGCTGTGTGTTGGACTAAAGAGTCCTGACTGTAAACTTGAAACTCTCAGGTAAGGATACAGACGTTTTGACACTTTTTGACTCTTAAATCTGTAAGTTTATCTTGATGTGGACGTTCAAAGTCAGCACAATTTTCCTTTTAAGTTCCTGAGTTTATATTTTTGACTGTCAGGTTGTCTGGACAGATGTTTTTATTTTATTTTATTTTTTTACTTGTCCCTAAAGTCAGAACTAAACCCACATGTAGATGACTTTCTGTTACTGGAGCAGCCTTCCTGAAGACAGCAGTGTGTTTTCATGCTTTTAAAGCCAAACTCACCTTTCAGACCTGGCTTTCATTTATTATCTATTTTTGTTTGTTTATTATATATTTATTTCTACTGTTTAACTACTGCTCACATCTTTTATCCTCCTTTTTAATTGTTCATTTCTTTTTACCCAGTGTTTCTATATTGCACTTTGTATTTGTCTATATTTATCATGCACTACTTTGCTCATTTATTGTTTGGTTTTAATGTTATTAAATTCCAGTTCTTTTGGTATTCGTTATGGCCAAAAAGACACGGCTCAAAAGTGGTCTTTTTACTTTTTAAGTTATTAAATTTGTAACTGTAGTGATTTGTGTGTGTGACAGAGAGGCACTGCCAGGGATTTTTGACACAAGTTGTTCTTGTAAAATCAGTCTGTGAAGGTTCTCAGACATCCAGGTCACCGTAGTGTAAGGAGCTTGGAAAGAAAAGCGTCTGGACTTCTTTAAGTTTCCTTGAAGATGTTTCACCTCTTATGAGAGAAGCGTCTTCAGTTCTAAGGGTCAAATGGTGGAGTGGGGCAGTCAGTGAAAGGGCAATGGTAGTGTCTCAGGGTTTGTATGTTTGGGGGGTTCAGAGGGAAAAGATGAATGCAGGTCTGGAGTTGGTGTGTGAGAGCAGGGAGTGAATCTGATCAAACATGAGTGTCATGAAGCCTGTTTGCAGTTATTTGCACTGTTTTCCACTCTGGATGTTGTTTCTGTTCAGCTGTGAGTATAAAAGGCTCCATTCTACAACCTGTTTGTGTTAGTTGTTCAATAGAAACATTATTTTGTGCTGATGTTGCACTTCTTTTATTCACAACCAGAGTTTTTGAAGTCTGCATAAAAATGATTTAAATGACTTTTGAATATTACTTTAAATACTTAGATTTAAAGTTCTGAAAAAAGTTTAAATACAAAGATCAGTATTGTCTAATGTTTTGGCTGCAGTGTGTTTTTGCAGACAGGTATAACAGAACAGCTTTAGTGTTTAGATTTTTTAAACTTGAGTATGAACTTATACAAAATGCAGCAAGATATTAAAAAAAAAGTGGCATCGTTCCATCTCTGCTTTGATTAGAGACACAGCTCTAATCAAAGAGGTGGTCCGCTTGCCTCCGCCCCAGAGAGAAGGGTTACATCTCCTGGGTTTAGGTGTTTTCCAATTTGTCATCATTTTGAAAAGTTTACATTTCTTCAGTGTTGAGCAGCAGAAATGAGACTTTCCTATCAGAGGTCATTTTTGAAAAAATGAGGTAAATCAACCATGAAAACCATGAATCAACATGTGAACATGGCATGGCAAAATACATTTATATTAAACATCGATTCAGGATTGAATGAATCAACATCGTTTTATTCAAATTAAAACCATTTAAATGGGAACATGAATTTTTTACAGCCGCCTCTAATGCTGGGTAATGTCAGCTGGTCCATGTGCAGCTGGCTGTGAGGCTCAGGGAGCGTCTACAAAGTGCAACACTGAAAGAACATCATCCATAAATATTGAGTAAGAACTGGACTCTCATACAGCGAGACTCAAATGCCTTTAAACATCAGCTTATCCTGCTGATCCAAGTCCAACACTGAGTTTGTAAAAACATGTTTGTCAATCATTTTGTTTGGTTTCTGAGGAAAAAGATTCAATAAGTTGCTGCTAATACACAACATTTCATCATATTTCCTCATAACCCTCTTTTGTCTGACCACTTGATCCCATTTGAATTTGCAATAAAGGATCCACAGAGTTTGGTGACAATAATGACAGTAGATGTTTGTGTGAAAGTGCTGGAAGCAAATGAGTGTGTGATGTTCTTTCAGTGTTGCACTTTGTAGACGCTCCCTGAGCACTGGTCTCACAGCCAGCTGCACATAGAGACCAGTGTTGTTAGTCCAGGTCAGAAGATGACTTGTTGGAATGAAAATGAGCTTGTAGTTTGTCTGCTTTAATAATGTGACTGGGAAAAGGTGTTGGACTTCAAATATGTCCATTTCTGTCACACTTCACCTTTAAAAGTGAAGCCATGTGGTTCCTGGAAGGAAAAACACGACTTTTTCAAGTCTTTGTCCTGTTTTTTTGAGAAATGTACGACTTTAATGTGAAACATTCAGAGTTTTTTCTCTTGTTGTGTTTGTTTGAAGCTGCTTCCTGTTGGCTTCAGCTGTTTGGAGTTTCCATTTTCTAAACTTCTACATTCTGAACCTTCTTCAGCTCTGAACAGATGATGAAACACTGAATGATTTCAAGCACTTTGTCTAATAAACTTACATCTTTCATTCTTTATACAGATTGAGGGACTGTGGTTTGTCAGAGATCAGCTGTGATTATCTGGCAGCAGCACTGAAGTCCAACCCCTCCCATCTGAGAGAGCTGGACCTGAGCTTCAACAACAAGCTGCAGGATCCAGGAGTGAAGCATCTGTGTGGTTTCCTGGAGAGTCCAGGATGTAAACTTGAAACTCTGAGGTCAGTCAGCATGTTTTAGTTGTGCTGAGATGAATATGATGTGAAAGTTGTGCTGACACTAAACTGCAGACATCAGGCTGATATTATACTGATCCACACTGAGGATCTTCATGGTAAAGTCTGTTTTCTTCTTCTCTGGTTTAGTCCATTGACTGCAGCAGAACAATGTTCACATTTCAAACAGTGATACTCAACGTATGGCCCGCGGCCCACACGCGGCCTGCCCACCTTTCCTGATTCAGAGAGAGGGGACCCTGATTAACTGTGTAGCTTCTTCCTCACAGTTCTAAGTATCAGACACAACAATGAATAATCCACAGCTGACTGTCTTTAGAGGGTCAAAGGTCACGGCACACAGCAGACAGTCAGAAATATTCTAACTCTGATCATTTATCAGTTGTGACACTGTGAGACTTGATCAGAGGTGTGATCATCACAGCAGAGGCCTTTGTGTCAAAGTCACTGAGGATCAAACAGAAACACATGAAGCAGATTTTCCTCTTCTGGCTTTTTATAGCAGATAACCTTCAAAATATTCTGCAGTCGATCAAAAACTGAAGCAAACCATGAAGCAACATGTGAACATGAGCTGATGCTGCTGAAGTGAAGCAAAGTTACAGAGGTTTGATTACAGACACAGCTGAGAGTTTGTAATCTGTCATCATTTTAAAAAGTTTCCATGGAACAGCAGAAATGAGGCTTTACTGTCAGAGGCCGACAGCACTGAACACAACAGCAGACTGGTGGCTAATAAACAGTGAATGATGCAGAAACAGATGTTTGAAGCTGTTCTTGGAGTACACTGAGAGAGAGAGAGCTGTGCAGGCAGGAACAGCCAAAGTCAGAGAGAATTCATGAGCATATTGATCAAACGTGAAGCAGAGTTTGGATCTTCTTTTGCTGCTGCTTCACTCAGTTTTGGTTGGAGACAGATGAAACCTGCAGCTTCAGGATCTGTGAGCTGTCCGCTTTCAGCCCCGACGGCGTGTCCGTGTACGTGCCGTCGAGTGAACGATCCACGCTCTGTGTTTCCATCTTTGTGTGTTTAGCTGCTCTCATTTACTGTTTTATCTGTTTGCTGCTTGTTGAAATAGTTTGTGAGCTTTAACCTGAGATTCTGGCAAAATACATTTATATTAAACATCGATTCAGGATTGAATGAATCAACATCGTTTTATTCAAATTAAAACCATTTAAATGGGAACATGAATTTTTTACAGCCGCCTCTAATGCTGGGTAATGTCAGCTGGTCCATGTGCAGCTGGCTGTGAGGCTCAGGGAGCGTCTACAAAGTGCAACACTGAAAGAACATCATCCATAAATATTGAGTAAGAACTGGACTCTCATACAGCGAGACTCAAATGCCTTTAAACATCAGCTTATCCTGCTGATCCAAGTCCAACACTGAGTTTGTAAAAACATGTTTGTCAATCATTTTGTTTGGTTTCTGAGGAAAAAGATTCAATAACTTGCTGCTAATACACAACATTTCATCATATTTCCTCATAACCCTCTTTTGTCTGACCATTTGATCCCATTTGAATTTGCAATAAAGGATCCACAGAGTTTGGTGACAATAATGACAGTAGATGTTTGTGTGAAAGTGCTGGAAGCAAATGAGTGTGTGATGTTCTTTCAGTGTTGCACTTTGTAGACGCTCCCTGAGCACTGGTCTCACAGCCAGCTGCACATAGAGACCAGTGTTGTTAGTCCAGGTCAGAAGATGACTTGTTGGAATGAAAATGAGCTTGTAGTTTGTCTGCTTTAATAATGTGACTGGAAAAAGGTGTTGGACTTCAAATATGTCCATTTCTGTCACACTTCACCTTTAAAAGTGAAGCCATGTGGTTCCTGGAAGGAAAAACACGACTTTTTCAAGTCTTTGTCCTGTTTTTATGAGAAATGTACGACTTTAATGTGAAACATTCAGAGTTTTTTCTCTTGTTGTGTTTGTTTGAAGCTGCTTCCTGTTGGCTTCAGCTGTTTGGAGTTTCCATTTTCTAAACTTCTACATTCTGAACCTTCTTCAGCTCTGAACAGATGATGAAACACTGAATGATTTCAAGCACTTTGTCTAATAAACTTACATCTTTCATTCTTTATACAGATTGAAGAGCTGTGGTTTGTCAGAGATCAGCTGTGATTATCTGGCAGCAGCACTGAAGTCCAACCCCTCCCATCTGAGACAGCTGGACCTGAGCTTCAACAACAAGCTGCAGGATCCAGGAGTGAAGCATCTGTGTGGTTTCCTGGAGAGTCCAGGATGTAAACTTGAAACTCTGGGGTCAGTCAGCATGTTTTAGTTGTGCTGAGATGAATATGATGTGAAAGTTGTGCTGACACTAAACTGCAGACATCAGGCTGATATTATACTGATCCACACTGAGGATCTTCATGGTAAAGTCTGTTTTCTTCTTCTCTGGTTTAGTCCATTGACTGCAGCAGAACAATGTTCACATTTCAAACAGTGATACTCAACGTATGGCCCGCGGCCCACACGCGGCCTGCCCACCTTTCCTGATTCAGAGAGAGGGGACCCTGATTAGCTGTGTAGCTTCTTCCTCACAGTTCTAAGTATCAGACACAACAATGAATAATCCACAGCTGACTGTCTTTAGAGGGTCAAAGGTCACGGCACACAGCAGACAGTCAGAAATATTCTAACTCTGATCATTTATCAGTTGTGACACTGTGAGACTTGATCAGAGGTGTGATCATCACAGCAGAGGCCTTTGTGTCAAAGTCACTGAGGATCAAACAGAAACACATGAAGCAGATTTTCCTCTTCTGGCTTTTTATAGCAGATAACCTTCAAAATCTTCTGCAGTCGATCAAAAACTGAAGCAAACCATGAAGCAACATGTGAACATGAGCTGATGCTGCTGAAGTGAAGCAAAGTTACAGAGGTTTGATTACAGACACAGCTGAGAGTTTGTAATCTGTCATCATTTTAAAAAGTTTCCATGGAACAGCAGAAATGAGGCTTTACTGTCAGAGGCCGACAGCACTGAACACAACAGCAGACTGGTGGCTAATAAACAGTGAATGATGCAGAAACAGATGTTTGAAGCTGTTCTTGGAGTACACTGAGAGAGAGAGAGCTGTGCAGGCAGGAACAGCCAAAGTCAGAGAGAATTCATGAGCATATTGATCAAACGTGAAGCAGAGTTTGGATCTTCTTTTGCTGCTGCTTCACTCAGTTTTGGTTGGAGACAGATGAAACCTGCAGCTTCAGGATCTGTGAGCTGTCCACTTTCAGCCCCGACGGCGTGTCCGTGTACGTGCCGTCGAGTGAACGATCCACGCTCTGTGTTTCCATCTTTGTGTGTTTAGCTGCTCTCATTTACTGTTTTAGCTGTTTGCTGCTTGTTGAAATAGTTTGTGAGCTTTAACCTGAGATTCTGGCAAAATACATTTATATTAAACATCGATTCAGGATTGAATGAATCAACATCGTTTTATTCAAATTAAAACCATTTAAATGGGAACATGAATTTTTTACAGCCGCCTCTAATGCTGGGTAATGTCAGCTGGTCCATGTGCAGCTGGCTGTGAGGCTCAGGGAGCGTCTACAAAGTGCAACACTGAAAGAACATCATCCATAAATATTGAGTAAGAACTGGACTCTCATACAGCGAGACTCAAATGCCTTTAAACATCAGCTTATCCTGCTGATCCAAGTCCAACACTGAGTTTGTAAAAACATGTTTGTCAATCATTTTGTTTGGTTTCTGAGGAAAAAGATTCAATAACTTGCTGCTAATACACAACATTTCATCATATTTCCTCATAACCCTCTTTTGTCTGACCATTTGATCCCATTTGAATTTGCAATAAAGGATCCACAGAGTTTGGTGACAATAATGACAGTAGATGTTTGTGTGAAAGTGCTGGAAGCAAATGAGTGTGTGATGTTCTTTCAGTGTTGCACTTTGTAGACGCTCCCCTGAGCACTGGTCTCACAGCCAGCTGCACATAGAGACCAGTGTTGTTAGTCCAGGTCAGAAGATGACTTGTTGGAATGAAAATGAGCTTGTAGTTTGTCTGCTTTAATAATGTGACTGGAAAAAGGTGTTGGACTTCAAATATGTCCATTTCTGTCACACTTCACCTTTAAAAGTGAAGCCATGTGGTTCCTGGAAGGAAAAACACGACTTTTTCAAGTCTTTGTCCTGTTTTTATGAGAAATGTACGACTTTAATGTGAAACATTCAGAGTTTTTTCTCTTGTTGTGTTTGTTTGAAGCTGCTTCCTGTTGGCTTCAGCTGTTTGGAGTTTCCATTTTCTAAACTTCTACATTCTGAACCTTCTTCAGCTCAGAACAGATGATGAAACACTGAATGATTTCAAGCACTTTGTCTAATAAACTTACATCTTTCATTCTTTATACAGATTGAAGAGCTGTGGTTTGTCAGAGATCAGCTGTGATTATCTGGCAGCAGCACTGAAGTCCAACCCCTCCCATCTGAGAGAGCTGGAGCTGTATGGAAACAACCTGAAGGATCCAGGAGTGAAGCATCTGTGTGGTTTCCTGGAGAGTCCAGGATGTAAACTTGAAACTCTGAGGTCAGTCAGCATGTTTTAGTTGTGCTGAGATGAATATGATGTGAAAGTTGTGCTGACACTAAACTGCAGACATCAGGCTGATATTATACTGATCCACACTGAGGATCTTCATGGTAAAGTCTGTTTTCTTCTTCTCTGGTTTAGTCCATTGACTGCAGCAGAACAATGTTCACATTTCAAACAGTGATACTCAACGTATGGCCCGCGGCCCACACGCGGCCTGCCCACCTTTCCTGATTCAGAGAGAGGGGACCCTGATTAACTGTGTAGCTTCTTCCTCACAGTTCTAAGTATCAGACACAACAATGAATAATCCACAGCTGACTGTCTTTAGCAGGTCAAAGGTCACGGCACACAGCAGACAGTCAGAAATATTCTAACTCTGATCATTTATCAGTTGTGACACTGTGAGACTTGATCAGAGGTGTGATCATCACAGCAGAGGCCTTTGTGTCAAAGTCACTGAGGATCAAACAGAAACACATGAAGCAGATTTTCCTCTTCTGGCTTTTTATAGCAGATAACCTTCAAAATATTCTGCAGTCGATCAAAAACTGAAGCAAACCATGAAGCAACATGTGAACATGAGCTGATGCTGCTGAAGTGAAGCAAAGTTACAGAGGTTTGATTACAGACACAGCTGAGAGTTTGTAATCTGTCATCATTTTAAAAAGTTTCCATGGAACAGCAGAAATGAGGCTTTACTGTCAGAGGCCGACAGCACTGAACACAACAGCAGACTGGTGGCTAATAAACAGTGAATGATGCAGAAACAGATGTTTGAAGCTGTTCTTGGAGTACACTGAGAGAGAGAGAGCTGTGCAGGCAGGAACAGCCAAAGTCAGAGAGAATTCATGAGCATATTGATCAAACGTGAAGCAGAGTTTGGATCTTCTTTTGCTGCTGCTTCACTCAGTTTTGGTTGGAGACAGATGAAACCTGCAGCTTCAGGATCTGTGAGCTGTCCACTTTCAGCCCCGACGGCGTGTCCGTGTACGTGCCGTCGAGTGAACGATCCACGCTCTGTGTTTCCATCTTTGTGTGTTTAGCTGCTCTCATTTACTGTTTTAGCTGTTTGCTGCTTGTTGAAATAGTTTGTGAGCTTTAACCTGAGATTCTGGCAAAATACATTTATATTAAACATCGATTCAGGATTGAATGAATCAACATCGTTTTATTCAAATTAAAACCATTTAAATGGGAACATGAATTTTTTACAGCCGCCTCTAATGCTGGGTAATGTCAGCTGGTCCATGTGCAGCTGGCTGTGAGGCTCAGGGAGCGTCTACAAAGTGCAACACTGAAAGAACATCATCCATAAATATTGAGTAAGAACTGGACTCTCATACAGCGAGACTCAAATGCCTTTAAACATCAGCTTATCCTGCTGATCCAAGTCCAACACTGAGTTTGTAAAAACATGTTTGTCAATCATTTTGTTTGGTTTCTGAGGAAAAAGATTCAATAACTTGCTGCTAATACACAACATTTCATCATATTTCCTCATAAGCCTCTTTTGTCTGACCATTTGATCCCATTTGAATTTGCAATAAAGGATCCACAGAGTTTGGTGACAATAATGACAGTAGATGTTTGTGTGAAAGTGCTGGAAGCAAATGAGTGTGTGATGTTCTTTCAGTGTTGCACTTTGTAGACGCTCCCTGAGCACTGGTCTCACAGCCAGCTGCACATAGAGACCAGTGTTGTTAGTCCAGGTCAGAAGATGACTTGTTGGAATGAAAATGAGCTTGTAGTTTGTCTGCTTTAATAATGTGACTGGAAAAAGGTGTTGGACTTCAAATATGTCCATTTCTGTCACACTTCACCTTTAAAAGTGAAGCCATGTGGTTCCTGGAAGGAAAAACACGACTTTTTCAAGTCTTTGTCCTGTTTTTATGAGAAATGTACGACTTTAATGTGAAACATTCAGAGTTTTTTCTCTTGTTGTGTTTGTTTGAAGCTGCTTCCTGTTGGCTTCAGCTGTTTGGAGTTTCCATTTTCTAAACTTCTACATTCTGAACCTTCTTCAGCTCTGAACAGATGATGAAACACTGAATGATTTCAAGCACTTTGTCTAATAAACTTACATCTTTCATTCTTTATACAGATTGAGGAGCTGTGGTTTGTCAGAGATCAGCTGTGATTATCTGGCAGCAGCACTGAAGTCCAACCCCTCCCATCTGAGAGAGCTGGACCTGAGCTTCAACAACAAGCTGCAGGATCCAGGAGTGAAGCATCTGTGTGGTTTCCTGGAGAGTCCAGGATGTAAACTTGAAACTCTGAGGTCAGTCAGCATGTTTTAGTTGTGCTGAGATGAATATGATGTGAAAGTTGTGCTGACACTAAACTGCAGACATCAGGCTGATATTATACTGATCCACACTGAGGATCTTCATGGTAAAGTCTGTTTTCTTCTTCTCTGGTTTAGTCCATTGACTGCAGCAGAACAATGTTCACATTTCAAACAGTGATACTCAACGTATGGCCCGCGGCCCACACGCGGCCTGCCCACCTTTCCTGATTCAGAGAGAGGGGACCCTGATTAGCTGTGTAGCTTCTTCCTCACAGTTCTAAGTATCAGACACAACAATGAATAATCCACAGCTGACTGTCTTTAGCAGGTCAAAGGTCACGGCACACAGCAGACAGTCAGAAATATTCTAACTCTGATCATTTATCAGTTGTGACACTGTGAGACTTGATCAGAGGTGTGATCATCACAGCAGAGGCCTTTGTGTCAAAGTCACTGAGGATCAAACAGAAACACATGAAGCAGATTTTCCTCTTCTGGCTTTTTATAGCAGATAACCTTCAAAATATTCTGCAGTCGATCAAAAACTGAAGCAAACCATGAAGCAACATGTGAACATGAGCTGATGCTGCTGAAGTGAAGCAAAGTTACAGAGGTTTGATTACAGACACAGCTGAGAGTTTGTAATCTGTCATCTTTTTAAAAAGTTTCCATGGAACAGCAGAAATGAGGCTTTACTGTCAGAGGCCGACAGCACTGAACACAACAGCAGACTGGTGGCTAATAAACAGTGAATGATGCAGAAACAGATGTTTGAAGCTGTTCTTGGAGTACACTGAGAGAGAGAGAGCTGTGCAGGCAGGAACAGCCAAAGTCAGAGAGAATTCATGAGCATATTGATCAAACGTGAAGCAGAGTTTGGATCTTCTTTTGCTGCTGCTTCACTCAGTTTTGGTTGGAGACAGATGAAACCTGCAGCTTCAGGATCTGTGAGCTGTCCACTTTCAGCCCCGACGGCGTGTCCGTGTACGTGCCGTCGAGTGAACGATCCACGCTCTGTGTTTCCATCTTTGTGTGTTTAGCTGCTCTCATTTACTGTTTTAGCTGTTTGCTGCTTGTTGAAATAGTTTGTGAGCTTTAACCTGAGATTCTGGCAAAATACATTTATATTAAACATCGATTCAGGATTGAATGAATCAACATCGTTTTATTCAAATTAAAACCATTTAAATGGGAACATGAATTTTTTACAGCCGCCTCTAATGCTGGGTAATGTCAGCTGGTCCATGTGCAGCTGGCTGTGAGGCTCAGGGAGCGTCTACAAAGTGCAACACTGAAAGAACATCATCCATAAATATTGAGTAAGAACTGGACTCTCATACAGCGAGACTCAAATGCCTTTAAACATCAGCTTATCCTGCTGATCCAAGTCCAACACTGAGTTTGTAAAAACATGTTTGTCAATCATTTTGTTTGGTTTCTGAGGAAAAAGATTCAATAACTTGCTGCTAATACACAACATTTCATCATATTTCCTCATAACCCTCTTTTGTCTGACCATTTGATCCCATTTGAATTTGCAATAAAGGATCCACAGAGTTTGGTGACAATAATGACAGTAGATGTTTGTGTGAAAGTGCTGGAAGCAAATGAGTGTGTGATGTTCTTTCAGTGTTGCACTTTGTAGACGCTCCCTGAGCACTGGTCTCACAGCCAGCTGCACATAGAGACCAGTGTTGTTAGTCCAGGTCAGAAGATGACTTGTTGGAATGAAAATGAGCTTGTAGTTTGTCTGCTTTAATAATGTGACTGGAAAAAGGTGTTGGACTTCAAATATGTCCATTTCTGTCACACTTCACCTTTAAAAGTGAAGCCATGTGGTTCCTGGAAGGAAAAACACGACTTTTTCAAGTCTTTGTCCTGTTTTTATGAGAAATGTACGACTTTAATGTGAAACATTCAGAGTTTTTTCTCTTGTTGTGTTTGTTTGAAGCTGCTTCCTGTTGGCTTCAGCTGTTTGGAGTTTCCATTTTCTAAACTTCTACATTCTGAACCTTCTTCAGCTCAGAACAGATGATGAAACACTGAATGATTTCAAGCTCTTTGTCTAATAAACTTACATCTTTCATTCTTTATACAGATTGGAGAGCTGTGGTTTGTCAGAGATCAGCTGTGATTATCTGGCAGCAGCACTGAAGTCCAACCCCTCCCATCTGAGAGAGCTGGAGCTGTATGGAAACAACCTGAAGGATCCAGGAGTGAAGCATCTGTGTGGTTTCCTGGAGAGTCCAGGATGTAAACTTGAAACTCTGAGGTCAGTCAGCATGTTTTAGTTGTGCTGAGATGAATATGATGTGAAAGTTGTGCTGACACTAAACTGCAGACATCAGGCTGATATTATACTGATCCACACTGAGGATCTTCATGGTAAAGTCTGTTTTCTTCTTCTCTGGTTTAGTCCATTGACTGCAGCAGAACAATGTTCACATTTCAAACAGTGATACTCAACGTATGGCCGCGGCCCACACGCGGCCTGCCCACCTTTCCTGATTCAGAGAGAGGGGACCCTGATTAACTGTGTAGCTTCTTCCTCACAGTTCTAAGTATCAGACACAACAATGAATAATCCACAGCTGACTGTCTTTAGCAGGTCAAAGGTCACGGCACACAGCAGACAGTCAGAAATATTCTAACTCTGATCATTTATCAGTTGTGACACTGTGAGACTTGATCAGAGGTGTGATCATCACAGCAGAGGCCTTTGTGTCAAAGTCACTGAGGATCAAACATAAACACATGAAGCAGATTTTCCTCTTCTGGCTTTTTATAGCAGATAACCTTCAAAATATTCTGCAGTCGATCAAAAACTGAAGCAAACCATGAAGCAACATGTGAACATGAGCTGATGCTGCTGAAGTGAAGCAAAGTTACAGAGGTTTGATTACAGACACAGCTGAGAGTTTGTAATCTGTCATCATTTTAAAAAGTTTCCATGGAACAGCAGAAATGAGGCTTTACTGTCAGAGGCCGACAGCACTGAACACAACAGCAGACTGGTGGCTAATAAACAGTGAATGATGCAGAAACAGATGTTTGAAGCTGTTCTTGGAGTACACTGAGAGAGAGAGAGCTGTGCAGGCAGGAACAGCCAAAGTCAGAGAGAATTCATGAGCATATTGATCAAACGTGAAGCAGAGTTTGGATCTTCTTTTGCTGCTGCTTCACTCAGTTTTGGTTGGAGACAGATGAAACCTGCAGCTTCAGGATCTGTGAGCTGTCCACTTTCAGCCCCGACGGCGTGTCCGTGTACGTGCCGTCGAGTGAACGATCCACGCTCTGTGTTTCCATCTTTGTGTGTTTAGCTGCTCTCATTTACTGTTTTATCTGTTTGCTGCTTGTTGAAATAGTTTGTGAGCTTTAACCTGAGATTCTGGCAAAATACATTTATATTAAACATCGATTCAGGATTGAATGAATCAACATCGTTTTATTCAAATTAAAACCATTTAAATGGGAACATGAATTTTTTACAGCCGCCTCTAATGCTGGGTAATGTCAGCTGGTCCATGTGCAGCTGGCTGTGAGGCTCAGGGAGCGTCTACAAAGTGCAACACTGAAAGAACATCATCCATAAATATTGAGTAAGAACTGGACTCTCATACAGCGAGACTCAAATGCCTTTAAACATCAGCTTATCCTGCTGATCCAAGTCCAACACTGAGTTTGTAAAAACATGTTTGTCAATCATTTTGTTTGGTTTCTGAGGAAAAAGATTCAATAACTTGCTGCTAATACACAACATTTCATCATATTTCCTCATAACCCTCTTTTGTCTGACCATTTGATCCCATTTGAATTTGCAATAAAGGATCCACAGAGTTTGGTGACAATAATGACAGTAGATGTTTGTGTGAAAGTGCTGGAAGCAAATGAGTGTGTGATGTTCTTTCAGTGTTGCACTTTGTAGATGCTCCCTGAGCACTGGTCTCACAGCCAGCTGCACATAGAGACCAGTGTTGTTAGTCCAGGTCAGAAGATGACTTGTTGGAATGAAAATGAGCTTGTAGTTTGTCTGCTTTAATAATGTGACTGGAAAAAGGTGTTGGACTTCAAATATGTCCATTTCTGTCACACTTCACCTTTAAAAGTAAAGCCATGTGGTTCCTGGAAGGAAAAACACGACTTTTTCAAGTCTTTGTCCTGTTTTTATGAGAAATGTACGACTTTAATGTGAAACATTCAGAGTTTTTTCTCTTGTTGTGTTTGTTTGAAGCTGCTTCCTGTTGGCTTCAGCTGTTTGGAGTTTCCATTTTCTAAACTTCTACATTCTGAACCTTCTTCAGCTCTGAACAGATGATGAAACACTGAATGATTTCAAGCACTTTGTCTAATAAACTTACATCTTTCATTCTTTATACAGATTGGAGAGATGTGGTTTGTCAGAGATCAGCTGTGATTATCTGGCAGCAGCACTGAAGTCCAACCCCTCCCATCTGAGACAGCTGGACCTGAGCTTCAACAACAAGCTGCAGGATCCAGGAGTGAAGCATCTGTGTGGTTTCCTGGAGAGTCCAGGATGTAAACTTGAAACTCTGAGGTCAGTCAGCATGTTTTAGTTGTGCTGAGATGAATATGATGTGAAAGTTGTGCTGACACTAAACTGCAGACATCAGGCTGATATTATACTGATCCACACTGAGGATCTTCATGGTAAAGTCTGTTTTCTTCTTCTCTGGTTTAGTCCATTGACTGCAGCAGAACAATGTTCACATTTCAAACAGTGATACTCAACGTATGGCCCGCGGCCCACACGCGGCCTGCCCACCTTTCCTGATTCAGAGAGAGGGGACCCTGATTAACTGTGTAGCTTCTTCCTCACAGTTCTAAGTATCAGACACAACAATGAATAATCCACAGCTGACTGTCTTTAGCAGGTCAAAGGTCACGGCACACAGCAATCTGTGAAACAGTTTGGAGCAGGAATTCTTGCACATTTACAAACTGACACTGCTGCACGGCATGCTGGGTAATGCTAGCTGCTCAGGTATGGGCGTGCTAACGGCTGTGAGGCTCCGTGGCTGCAGAACACTGAAGAAGAGAAAAGAGAGGTGGAGGATGAAGAAAAGAGGCGGAGATGAAGCAGAAGTTTAGCTCCAGAGAGGAGCTGTGTCTGTGTGGGCGGGGCTCAGGCAGCTCCGCCCACTCAGTTTGTTCCCTCCTGATTCATCTGCATGTGTTCTGCTTCACACTGCTCACCTCCACCAAAGACTTCACAAACATCTTCTTTCTTTGAGTCCAGTTTGTCCCACAAACACTTCCAAATCTCCTCCTCTGAGATTCTGCAGCTTCTTGCAGTGTGACTCAGCTGACTTCTGACAGACCACAGACTGGCACAGCATCCACATGTGTCTCCTTTCAAACAGGCTCTTGATGTTTCCTCCCACATCATTCTGGCCTCTCAGTCTCCTTTGTTCTCCAGCTCTGTAGCTCCAGCTGGTGAAGCTTCAGTTTTCCATGTTGGTAACAGTAAACTACAGCCTCTGCTGTCAGCTGGGTAACTAAACAGAGCTGCAGCACGTCTCTGCGGTGGTGCTACATCCAGCCTGCAGACGGCCGTCTACATGTTGTAGTGGTTTACAGTCACCAGGGGGCGCTGTCCCAGCCATGCAGGCAGTGGGCTGCTCTGCTTGTGCTGTTGTTGGTGAAGCTGAAGTGAAAGTGATAGGTTTGTAGTTTGAACCTATCCACTGGAACGTTAAGGACAATCTGCTACGCAGCAAAAAGCAAGACACAAGGCACCAAAGTTCTCTGGTTTACTCATGCATGAGGGAGACCTGGCTGGAGCCAAGCGTCGTTCCACCACTTGACCACCATCAGACTCTCAGCCAGGCTCCCCATAGCACTCCTTTTATTGTGGTTACATGAATATGCATAGGGTCATTAACATATAGCATCTCACATAGGTATACATGTGAACAAAGAATACTGTGTGTGTGTGTGTGTGTGTGTGTGTGTGTGTGTGTGTGTGTGTGTGTGTGTGTGTGTGTGTGTGTGTGTGTGTGTGTGTGTGGTACTGCTGATCAAAGGGTCATATAACATCCTTGGTCAGGAAGAGGGTAGACCCCCCTTCACCCTAGATGGTTCACCCTAGATAACATGGTGAGGAAGTCCAGCAGTTCATCTAAACAAAAAGCACTTAGACTAGAACAGACGTAGCTACGTTAATCCTGCCATAAAACAATAAGAGAAGGTACGACCTCTCTCGTGCTCCCAGGATGTGGGTGTGCATTCCAGTGTGGAATACACACCAAGCCCCTGCAGCCTGCTAAAGATCACACATCCTATCACTACACAATTGATTATACACCTCTAAGAATATATGGTTAAATATTTCCTAATACAAATGACAATAATAAAATCTAAACCCATCATCACCACCCTGTATTGTCATTTTTTAAGGCTATACGGCATATATATATCTTCAGCTCTACACCACTTGTCAACATTTTCAGTGCAGGCTTCATTTCATACACACATATTAGCCTTAGCATCCATGTCACTCTGCTGCAACAGTATGAAATTGGTAAAGGTGTTAGCAATCATTTTATTCACCATCGATCTTACACATGGCAAAATGCAACCTGTAAACAAGCAAAGCAAAGCCAATAATGTAAGAATGGGAGTCAAAAACTTTAGAAACATATTCCACCATGGTCCAGATGTCAACCAGGCTATCCAGCCTTGTGACGTGTCTCCTCCTGATGTGTGGTCCGCCACATATTTCTGCAGAGCAGTTAAGTTCTGCAGTGCCTCATAGATGTCTCCTCCAGTCGTATATCCATCCGGAATAAACGTACAACATGTCTCTCCAATCAGCTTACACACTCCTCCTTGTGATGCTGTTATCAAGTCTAGGGTCAGCCTGTTCTGCAGTACCATCGTTCTGATGGCCTTTTGCTCCTCCGCTAAGGCTGTTCCCAGAGTCTTAGTGAGATTAATGTGTCGCAGTAAGGCATATCGGTTGATCTCCACATGATCCCGCACCTCTGCAACTCCGATGTTTGGGATCAAACTTTGGAAGAATTTAGCTCCTCCACTCCAAATGCGGAATTCTCGTGGCACTCCAGTGTCTACTGTCACTCCAAAAGAGTTAGGTGAGGCTATATTCACCTCACGCTTCCGTCGGTTGCTAGGGTGATGTTCAACTCTGTCCATGAAGAAGACATGATCCGATAACTTCACCACGGCACACAATCCTCCCCATCCCTCAGGGAGTGATAGATAGGCTTTATGTCCACACAAGAAATACCAATCAGCCAAAACTCTTGTTCCTTTACTGCTCGGCACCATCCTTGCACATCCTGTCCACTTCTGACTCTTTGCTTTTACTGGTATCCTGTAAGCCCGGTTGGACTTGCATTCAGTCCTCCTTAATGTCAAGTTCTCAGCTCACTTTGCACTGGTCAAGCATTTCATACACCTGCTCTCATTCTCTGGAGGGCAGTAGGTGTATATGTATCCACATAAACGAAGCGGCAGCTCCCCCACTGACAGTGATCCATTGTTCATCACACACAACGGCAGTTGAGCTGTATTCAGCTTGTTCAGCAATATTATGTCTGGCAGTGGGTCTGACACTTGAGGCCAGGCCAATAAGTCAGTTTGCTCAGAACAATTCACATCTATAAGTGGCGACTTACTCCAGGTGATGTTCAGAGGTGTACTATAGTTGGCCTGGGACCCGAGGACTCTGTTGCCAGGATGAGTTGCTAAGCCCAACAGACACCAACTCCTGTCCTCTGGTATGCTGTACGGCCACAGTCCAGATGTATATGCGGATAACGGCATATGAGCACACACATAGCAGTCCGTCCTATTGTTCAAGTGAGCAGTTGTATTCATAAACTGCCACCAAAAGTTTGTAGAATAGCCATGAGGGTATTGGGTGTGGTTTCCTTGGACATACAGGGTCTCCACAGCTGACCATGATGACATCAAAGCCATTACACCCAGCAGGGTAGACAACACTTTACCAGCCATTCTGATGAGTACCTGTGGCTCAGTTGGTTTCTTCACCGGATTGAGACGAAGGGCCCTAGAGGCTTTCCCCCCCTTTGTACCCGGTCTTCCTGCCACTTACTCCGAGCTGGCCTGGATGTGTGTCACCTTTTTGCAGTGGCTTTGGTGTATCCAGGTGGGTCGTTCTGCAATCTTCACAGCAGTTGGTGTTGTCAGCAGAGCCTGGTATGGTCCGTCCCACCGTGGCTTCGACCAGCACTTCCTCTTTATGACCTTTATCAGTACCCAGTCCCCTGGCTTCAGACGTTCTTCCTGTACAGAAACAGAATCATCTGGCAGATTATTTGCACTCATGACTTCTTTGCTTTTCAGCATTTTAATCATCCAGTCTGCTAGTGTGTTTTCTTCTTCTGCTTTATCATTATCATTACAAAACACTGGAACTCTAAATGGCCTGCCATATATTATTTCAAAAGGCGTTAGGCCATTATCAGTTGGCGTGATTCTCATATACATTTTCACTAGCTCAATGCAGTCTACCCATGTTCTGCCTGTTTCCTCCATTGTTTTCCTGAGTCTCAGCTTTACTGTGCCATTAGTCCTTTCAACCAGCCCTGCACTTTGTGGGTGATATGAGCAATGGTTTTTCAGCGTTATCCCCAGATGTTGTGACATTTTCTCAATTACTTCATTCACAAAATGAGGACCATTGTCACTGTAAATAGTCTGGGGGATCCCATGCTCTGGGATCACATTTTTGCATATCACTTTAGCCACTGAAATAGCATCTGCTTTCTTAGTGGGGACAACTTCTACCCACTTTGAGAACGGGCACACAATCACCAGGCAGTACCTGTAGGTGTTACAGTTAGACAACTCAATGAAATCCATATGGATTACTTCAAATGGGTAGCTGGGTCTGGGAAACTTTCCTCTCCTAGGTCTGAGGTTTCCCTGAGCATTATGTTTACAACATATTAAACATGCTTTACAAAAATGTTTTGAATAAGCATTGAATCCCAGTGTGAAAAACTGCCGTTCGACTGCTGCCACCATCCCAGCTGTCGAGACATGGCAGAGCCCGTGGCTCAAACTTGCAGCAGTCCTATATAGGTTCTTAGGCAATATAGGTTTATCACAAAGATAGTAGACATCACCTCGCAGGCTTGCTCCTTTAGTGAGCCACAGCTGCTTCTCAGCTGGAGGTGAGTGTGACTGCATGTCTGCTAACACATCATGTGTGATGGGCGTAGTTTGCTCCTGTGACGCCAGAACATGAACCCCATGTGTTCCAAGGGCCGCTTCCTTTGCAATTTTATCTGCAAAGGCGTTGCCTAGTACAATGGGGTCAGTGCCACGTGTGTGTGCTGCACATTTACAAACCGCAACTTTACTAGGCAGTAAGACTGCTTTCAACAGGGCCTGCAACAATGTCGCATGCTCCACAGGTTTACCTGTTGATGTTGTCATGCCTCGTCTTGACCACTGAGCGGCAAAGAAATGAAGTGTAGCATATGCATACTGACTGTCAGTATATATAGTCACTGCCTCCTGTCTCTTCTGCGCCTGTTCTAACCACAATTTAGCGGACGCCACTTGTAACTCTCTCTCCTGTTTCAATTTCCCTGTCGCACAAGCTGCTTTCACTGTCAACTGGTCTACTAACATTTGACATTGTCCTACAACCAATTTACCTTCAAAATCATATTTCTTGCGCCAATGTCCTAAATACTTTGCGCTACCGGGAGCGAATTTCACCATAAACTTCTCGTCACCCTCTGACACACTCTTGGTTGCTTGGGAACCCATAATAACAACAACAGCTGCCGACGTCACAGACCACGTGTTCTGCTCCGCACACACTCACACAACAACAACAACAACAAAAAATATCCTCACACACAAACAACAAAAATTAGGCCTATTGTCTCAACGCAGTCTCACACAGTGACTGCGTGCTTTGTCGCACACAGTGGCAAAGACTTACATAGCAGTGATCACGCGCTTTATCGCACACAGTGATAAAGACTTTCAACGCAACCTCACACAGTGGATGCGCGCTTTGCTGCACACAGCGGCAAAGAATAGTCGCACACAGTGACTACACGCTTTATCGCACACAGTGATAAAGACTTTACAACTCAGCCTCACACAGTGGCTTAGATTTTTCACATACCTACTTGGTGTTGCTTATTGCGAGTAGCATCAGTCCCGAATCCCGTCAATCGTCATCCATCGAGGAGAAAAAACAGACGGCTAATCCACCGGCTCGATGACGAATTCTCACGCCTCGGGACTTTGCTGCAGGACCTCTATAAGTCCTGGCTGACGTCAGTCTGTCGGCGTGTCTCTTTTCCCCTCGGTGAATGTCGACTCCAGGGATCCGGCTCTCGAAGGACCAATTAATGATAGGTTTGTAGTTTGAACCTATCCACTGGAACGTTAAGGACAATCTGCTACGCAGCAAAAAGCAAGACACAAGGCACCAAAGTTCTCTGGTTTACTCATGCATGAGGGAGACCTGGCTGGAGCCAAGCGTCGTTCCACCACTTGACCACCATCAGACTCTCAGCCAGGCTCCCCATAGCACTCCTTTTATTGTGGTTACATGAATATGCATAGGGTCATTAACATATAGCATCTCACATAGGTATACATGTGAACAAAGAATACTGTGTGTGTGTGTGTGTGTGTGTGTGTGTGTGTGGTACTGCTGATCAAAGGGTCATATAACATCCTTGGTCAGGAAGAGGGTAGACCCCCCTTCACCCTAGATGGTTCACCCTAGATAACATGGTGAGGAAGTCCAGCAGTTCATCTAAACAAAAAGCACTTAGACTAGAACAGACGTAGCTACGTTAATCCTGCCATAAAACAATAAGAGAAGGTACGACTTCTCTCGTGCTCCCAGGATGTGGGTGTGCATTCTAGTGTGGAATACACACCAAGCCCCTGCAGCCTGCTAAAGATCACACATCCTATCACTACACAATTGATTATACACCTCTAAGAATATATGGTTAAATATTTCCTAATACAAATGACAATAATAAAATCTAAACCCATCAGAAAGCGAGAGTTAAAACCCTGAACAGTGTCCACTGAGCTTCTCATGCTATTCTCATGCTCAAAGAAGTTTAACAGGAAGGACGACTCGTCCATCAGGCGTCCAGCTGTCCGTGACCGTGTCCACAGCAGAGTGTGACCGAGGCTTCATGCTAACACGCACACATGAAGCTAATACCACCACGAGCAGCTGCTCAGTGGATTTGGAGGACAAATGTCTGCAGCTTCTCACAGGCAGTATGCAGAATGTGGATCTCCACAAAGACTGTGGAGAGCTCGTCCCACACTCTAAATCCAAACTTGTCTGCACAAAACTTCTCACACGTTCCCGTCACAAGTGTCTTCTAAGTGAAGCTACCAGGTTCAGGTCCAGCTTGTTTATCTGGAGCTGCAGGAGATGATCCATCCTCACAAAGCAACACAGCAGATATGCAAACACACAACACAACCAAAGGATTCTCTCTGCATGTCTGTGGCTGATGCTGTTGGAACGAAGCTGTTTGAAACCTTGTTGTTCTGCACTTTGGGACCAGAAGAGGAAACTGAAGCTCTGTGCAGAGGGTCCAATGGAAGCAGCCAAGCGCTGTAAGTGTCTGCTGTACAGGGATGCTGGTTCAGCTGTGGCTCAGTTTCACAGTGTGACTCAATAAAAGCAGCAGGAAATCAAAGCTTGATGCTTTCATCAGTGTGGAAATAAGAAAGTTTCCTGTGACAGACGCTGGAGCTCTTTCACTCTCAGCTTCACAGTTTCAGCTTCAAACTTCTTCCAACATGTTTCTAACACGGCCACATTCCACCTTAATGGAGCTGATATCTTGTGCATCAGCACATTTTCTAAAGGCAGCGATCACATCTTTAGTTTTGGATGTTTAACTGCAGATTGTTTATGTGTTTATAGCACATTAATTACAGCAGCAGCGTTGACCACAGTGCTGTACAAGAATCCAAGATAACTATTAAAATAACTCCTAATATTAATATCACACATCAAATATCAAATAACTCTCATGCTGTATTAAAAGCCAGTGAATACAAATGTGTTTTAAGAGCAGATTTACAGAGACTGACAGCAGGAGCTGGGGCTGTTCGATAGAACGATGTATATATGATGACCATATGAAAACGTCTATCGTTTCATATCACGCTCTTTGTTTCCTGCTTATGTGTTTGTGTTTTCCAGATAAAGCTTTCAAAATAAATCTGAAGATCCTGTTTAGAGTTTTCAAAATAAACACAATACATTACTGCGGTCGCTCGTTTATCGAGTTACGTTCTAAAAATAAGTCTCAGAATGAAGTAGCAGCTTTATGTTTTACAAGTATTATAGAAGTTTTAAGGCAGTTAAACCCTCACTGCACACTTTCTACACTTTTCTCAGACAGGCATGAACATTTTCACACTTTTCTCTCTTGTTTAAACAAAGTTCAAACCTTCATAGAAAAATAAGTTCATTATTAAAGAGTGAAAGCAAAGTGTTTCTGAAACGTGTCAAATCAGCCTTTGCTGGCATTAAATGAGCTTCTGTGTGAGGAGCACTCGTCCACGGCCTGGGCTCCTCGCTGTCAGGTAAAGTTTCATAAAGCTTTTGAGTTTTTCTGCAGATAATGTTGGTGTCCAGCACGATGTTCTTTTTCCTGCGGTCACTGAGCCACAAAGCCAAAGCTGACTCCATCCTTACGATGTTCTTGTTGTGGACAGTTACAACCTTTTTGCCTCCTTGTTGAAACTATGATGGTCAGCATCTTCCTCTGCCTTTGGCTGCTACCACAGGTGCAAAACGTCTCGTCATCATTGTTGTTTGTTGGGACAAAACATACAAACATACAGTGCAGCACTGCAGAGTCACACTGCTGTAAATTTGAACACATTCTGTACTGTACAGGAGACACGGCACGAGATTGGCTGACAATGGTCTACAGCCAATCAGGACGCAGAACACAATGCGCTGTAAAAAACAAAAACATGCAAAATTGCACAAAAAAGATCAGCGAAACAGCGAGGCCGCCAAAGGTGAACTGTGTTACAGCGAGGGACCAGCGTATATGTGGTTGTTGGGACGATAAATGTCTTTGAGCTTGTGTCAGAAGACGAGCTGCAGCTTTCTGGACCAGCTGCAGTCTTGCCAGGCAGGTCCCACTAACTCCAACATATAAGGAGTTACAATAATCCAGCTGGGACGTCATGAAAACGTGGATCGCCCGTTCAAGGTTTTTAAAAGATATAAATGATCTCACCTTAGATAAAAGCCTCAGTTTGAAGAAAGACCGCTGTACAACTGAGCTCAGCTGTTTTTCAAATTGCCGTCAAATATAAGCCCCAAATGTAATAATGCGATTTAATAAAAGAGCTGAACCAGTCTAATAGAGCGCCCTTGATGCCGCCATGCTCCAATGGTGAGGTCAAGATGCTGTGGTCAAGGCAGCGGTCAGATCCAAAAGCACAGTGGAGTCTCCTGATCAGTGGCTGATAAAAGATCATTAAGAACTTTCCAAAGTGCAGTTTCAGTGCTGTGAAGAGCTTTAAAACCAGACTGAAACCTTTACAACAGATTGCAGCTGAACAAATATAATCTTTTACAAAATCTTCGACAGGAAGGGAAGCTTTGAAATAGGCCTGAAGTTTGAGCAGACAGAGGATCCAGATCAGGTTTTTAGTACAGGCTGTACAACACCTGAACTAAGACTGCTGTTAAAAATCGCTAAGATGTCGGAACCAACAACCTTTAAAATCTTTTTAAACACGTGTTGGAACAACTTCATTTGGACAAGATGATGTCTTTATAGCATCACATCGTTCCTCCACCTGATCAAACCACACAGGCTCAAACTGATCAAAAACAGCTGAGCAGGTGAATATTTTAGCCCCGGTGCGATCTCGGGCGAGAGTATCGATGATGGCCAAAGGGCAGCGTCCAGCTCTACGGCCGCTGAAGAGCAGACTCAACAGACGCGCGTGATGTGGATCCTACTGCTCTAAAACTGGAGCTTCTTCAATCCATTAAAGAGGACATTAGTACGCTGTTAAAAGAAGAACTCAGAAATACTTTGAAAGAAGATTTTGACAATATAAGGGCTGACGTGCAAGGACTGAGAAATGAGATCGCTAACAGCATGGCGGCGACGTGCGGCGAAGTTGATGGAGTAAAGGTTACAGTGAAAGAAGCTGAGGATGGGCTGTCAATGTGGAGCGATGAGGTGACCACCCTGCAGTCTACAGTATGAAGGAGGAGCTGTCTGACCTGAAGGATAAATGTGATGAAGGCAGGAAGCGAAGAGCTAACATCCACATCATAGGGATCCCAGAGGGCCTGGACTCGAGCTCCTCCACGGCCGTATCCGTGCTACTACGTGAAGTGCTGGGTATGGATAAAGACGTTATTGTCGACCGCTCACACAGGAGCCCTATCCTGAGAAAGCCAGCTGGTAACCCGCACGCCGTCATAGCCGAGCGTCACTACTACCAGGATTGTGTGGCTACGCCGTGCCAGGGCCCAAGCCCCGCTTGAGTTTAACGGACAACCTATTGCAATATTACGACTGGGCGATATGACCCAAAGTTCATATCTCGATATTCTTTAGCTGGATGGCGATATACGATATATATCTCGATATTTTTGAAGCCAGAAAGTACGAACAAAAAGAGAGTTCTTAGTCAAAGCTGTGTCCCAAATCTCACACAGGCACATTTATTAACATACAGCGTAGATGTACATGAAACAATTACTCAGAAATAAATGATCAGCATTTATTAAATAATAATGCTCCATAAATAAAAGAAAACAATGTTGTTTTTGTGCATAACAAAAAGCTCACAATCGTGCAGTCAAAATGTAAACAGACGCTGAGCATAATAACAAGCAGCTGCTCTGTTCCCAGGTTCTACTGCGTGACTGACAGCCTGGAGTTTGAAACCCTCTTTGTAACCGTGTCTCTTACAGGTGCCATTTATGGTCCTTATACACACTCAATACAGTAATATTACGTTGAAGCAGAGTACGTATCACTCCGCGAGGCTCCTCGTAGCTGTAATGCTCCAACAATCCATCAAGCGGTGCGGCCTCGTAGCTGAGCAAAGTCGTACCAAAACATCTTTTGAAAGGTTTCTGAGCGCCGTGTAGCACATAAAATCGGTTCGAGGTCAGTAAGCACAACCAGAATTCATCCATGAGGCGCACTGTCGATTTATGAGAAAATTACAGGATTTTAAGTGCAGAAAACATAGTTTATGGTTTTCATTTGATCTTAGCAAATATCTACGCCTCTAATTGGGACGATCACAGATTTTTCACTAATGTCTTTGCGCGGCTCCCCAATATGTCATCACACAATATCATCTTTGAGGGAGACCTAAACTGCTCATTATCTGCTATGGACCACAGTTCACACAAAAGTACACTTAGTCCAAAGTCAGCATGCGTCATTCAGAGCTTTCTTGATAATTATGGGCTGGCTGATGTATGGAGATTTCATAATCCTGCTTCACATCAATACTCTTTTTTTCTAATGTCCATAAAACATATATTTGTATAGAAAAACGTCTCCCTTTAGTTACAGAATGTGATTATAAGACTCTGGTGATTTCTCCTCTTGCTTTTTCAATGTGTATTCCTGATGCCTGCTCCAACTATCAGCCATGGAGATTCAACTCAGTGTTGTTAGCAGATGAAGAGTTTGTCAGTTACAAAAGGTCTCAAAGACATTTTTTTTCTATCAATCAGACCCCAGAGATGTCATCATCAGTCATTTGGGAATCTCTAAAAGCATCTGAGAGGCCAAATAATTTCATTTTGTGCCAAACAAAGTGCAACACTGAAAGAACATCATCCATAAATATTGAGTAAGAACTGGACTCTCATACAGCGAGACTCAAATGCCTTTAAACATCAGCTTATCCTGCTGATCCAAGTCCAACACTGAGTTTGTAAAAACATGTTTGTCAATCATTTTGTTTGGTTTCTTAGGAAAAAGATTCAATAAGTTGCTGCTAATACACAACATTTCATCATATTTCCTCATAAGCCTCTTTTGTCTGACCATTTGATCCCATTTGAATTTGCAATAAAGGATCCACAGAGTTTGGTGACAATAATGACAGTAGATGTTTGTGTGAAAGTGCTGGAAGCAAATGAGTGTGTGATGTTCTTTCAGTGTTGCACTTTGTAGACGCTCCCTGAGCACTGGTCTCACAGCCAGCTGCACATAGAGACCAGTGTTGTTAGTCCAGGTCAGAAGATGACTTGTTGGAATGAAAATGAGCTTGTAGTTTGTCTGCTTTAATAATGTGACTGGAAAAAGGTGTTGGACTTCAAATATGTCCATTTCTGTCACACTTCACCTTTAAAAGTGAAGCCATGTGGTTCCTGGAAGGAAAAACACGACTTTTTCAAGTCTTTGTCCTGTTTTTATGAGAAATGTACGACTTTAATGTGAAACATTCAGAGTTTTTTCTCTTGTTGTGTTTGTTTGAAGCTGCTTCCTGTTGGCTTCAGCTGTTTGGAGTTTCCATTTTCTAAACTTCTACATTCTGAACCTTCTTCAGCTCTGAACAGATGATGAAACACTGAATGATTTCAAGCACTTTGTCTAATAAACTTACATCTTTCATTCTTTATACAGATTGAAGAGCTGTGGTTTGTCAGAGATCAGCTGTGATTATCTGGCAGCAGCACTGAAGTCCAACCCCTCCCATCTGAGACAGCTGGACCTGAGTAATGACTCCTGGTCTTCGACTAAGAACAAGCTGCAGGATCCAGGAGTGAAGCATCTGTGTGGTTTCCTGGAGAGTCCAGGATGTAAACTTGAAACTCTGGGGTCAGTCAGCATGTTTTAGTTGTGCTGAGATGAATATGATGTGAAAGTTGTGCTGACACTAAACTGCAGACATCAGGCTGATATTATACTGATCCACACTGAGGATCTTCATGGTAAAGTCTGTTTTCTTCTTCTCTGGTTTAGTCCATTGACTGCAGCAGAACAATGTTCACATTTCAAACTTTCACAGAAGAAGAAAAATCCTCCACTGGAAAATTCACTATGAAACTCTCAAACTCTTCATTGCACCTTAAAGTCTGTCTGACACTGAAATCCAAAGCAAAATGTGCGTTTGCTTTACAGACAGCAGTCCAACACAAACATACACACATCATCCAAAACACAGTCCAACATCCAAATCTCCTTCACTGCCAGCATGAATGATGGGAAAGAGAAGGAGGAACACTCTGACATTCAGGGTTAGAATGAGTTTCATCAAGCAGACTGTGAAGATCAAAGCTGCATTAGAAAGCTTACATGAATGAATGAGTGGACAGAAGTGGACAGAGATCATCTGAAGCACTTCAAAGGCTTTAAATCAGCACATTTCTCTTTATTCTTTATCAACTCTGTTAGTTTCTCTCAGTTTTCTGTGGAATGAAGCTAACAGCAGGCTAATAAGATGCTGACCAATAGGTTTCTATTAAAGGTTGTAATTTGTATATGAAAAAGTGCTTTGGCTCAGCAGGGATCAGCTTACAGGTAGAATACAGCTGCTGGATGGGATTAGCATGTCATAGCTATCTACCAAACTGCTAACTGGGGGATTTCAGGCCATCTATGGATCATTTTTGCTAACTGTTTATTCAGCTTAGGCTCACAGGGCTGCAGCCTGTGCCCTAGCTGTCATAGGGCAAGAGGCGTGGTCCACCTGCACAGGTGAGCAGTCCATCACAGGGCCAACAGAGAGCGACAGAGAAGCACTCCCTCACATCCACACCTACAGCCAATTTAGAAGCACCAATGAACCTAAGCAGCATTTCATTGGACTGTGGGAGAACATCCAACCTCCACAGAAAGGCCCAGCTGACCAACAAGCTTCAACCTACAACCTTCTTGCTCTAAGGCACTAGTGCTAACCACTTTTGCCCATTTCAGCCCAAATCCTGCATCTTCCTGTTTCTGACTCCAGGCCAGCTCCACTAACACTTTCTCATCAGACACTGCCACCTAGTGGAGGAAGTCTTAGTTCCATTTGAAGCTTCAGATTACAGTTAGTTCCTTTACAAAGAGGTGGAGGTGGTGGGGCCACAGCACCATCATCACTGAGTGCCATAGGACACTTAACCTTTGTTTCCATATGCTGGGAACTTCCTGTTGTTCCAAGGAGGACTGGAAAATGTGTGAAAATCTCCCAGTCAGTTCCTCACAGCACACTTCAATCATTTCCCTCCCACAGCATCAGGACCAGGGCTTTTTCTCTCTTTGGTCCCACTAAGAGATTTCCACACAAACACCTCATCAGTGGGACTCTCAGAGCTACCAGCCCTTTGCTACAATCACAAAGCTCTTCATTGAAATCAATGATATCAAAGCTGGAATCAAATGAGTCCAAGTCTTCTGCTGATTCAGCATCACATTCATCTTTGCTCCTTGTTCTGCATCCCCACCATGGACTTCATTCCTTTCCAAGCCAGCCTTGAGTGTCCTTTATTCAGCGCATCCTCTGCTTTACTTTTACACCTGATTTTAGCTGCTTTATCTCTCTTTCAACAAGTTTCTGTGCCTCAATCTTTTTCTTCTCTCCCTCATAACAAGACAGCTTCTTCTGCCTGAGAACATGTTGGAGTGATTTACTAATCCAGGGCTGCTTATTGGGGAAAATACTTCCTGTTTCCAAAGTAATCCCCATTTTTCCCAGAAAGAAAGATTCAAATCTCCAAAATCCAACTGGCTGCATCAGGACATATAGTCTGAAACTCTGCACAGTTTCCTGTTTGAAGCTGCTTCCTGTTGGCTTCAGCTGTTTGGAGTTTCCATTTTCTAAACTTCTACATTCTGAACCTTCTTCAGCTCTGAACAGATGATGAAACACTGAATGATTTCAAGCACTTTGTCTAATAAACTTACATCTTTCATTCTTTATACAGATTGTGGCGCTGTGGTTTGTCAAAGATCAGCTGTGATTATCTGGCAGCAGCACTGAAGTCCAACCCCTCCCATCTGAGACAGCTGTACCTGTATGGAAACAACCTGAAGGATCCAGATGTGAAGCAGCTGTCTGATCTTAAGAAGAGTCCAGACTACAGACTGGAGACTCTGAGGTCAGTAGAGTGATGGAGTGAGTGGGTGGTGCTGTCAGCAGTATTGTACTAAACACAGTCAGTATGAAACAAAGATCCAGTGTTTCCTGTAAAGCTGCAGCTTCTCAGTGAAGCTGTGAGAGGAGAACGGTGACAGGCTTCAGGATTGGACACAAACACTTCCTGTTTCTCACCTTTATGGTCACCATAGTAACGGCTGACACGCTCTGATCAAACACTGTCAACAGCCAATCAGCTCTCTGAACAAAGCAGCACGCAGACCAATGACTGCATTGATTTCCAAGTTTAAAGCAATGAAGAACACAGTCTGTAGGTGAGGAAGAATTTAGTGAGAGCAGATGTTTGGATGGAATTCCTCCAGTTAACAGCTGGAACCGTCCATCTGGATTGTTGGGCTTGTTGTTGGGGTTCCTACAGAGCTCAGAGTGGACACACCAAGGTTCTTCTAATGAATGAAAGTCCAAACTCAAACTAGGAGGGAAAAACATTTTCAGCAACTTCAATAAAAATCCAAAGATTAGAAAAAGTGAACCAACAATGAGTCCTAGTACAGTCCCAGCACTGACGTCCCTGCTGCTCTTTATACTGGATGTGCTGCATCACTGACTGACAGCTGATGAAGAGTCTCTGGAAACACTCGTTTATCTCCTCTGCTCTTCCTCCTTCTCTCTGCAGGTGGAGCTGATGATGGTAAACAGGACGGTGTGTGTGCTGAGAGAGGAGCAGCTGTGTCCTGATGATCCAGAGAGGTTGAAGCAGCAGCAGCTTGTGTGTAGAGACGCTCTGACTGGGCCATGTTACTGGGAGGTGGAGAGGAGAGCTTCATCCAGCAGTGACTGACAGAGGAATGAAGTGCAGATGACTGTCAGTGCTGCAGAGTGAACTGCTCTGAGAACAGCTCCACTGTCAGACACAATGTAGAGTCCAGCATCAGCCCTGTGTGTCCCTCTGGATCTGACAGAGGATCATCAGTGTATCTGGACTGCTCTGCTGCTGCTCTGTCCTTCTACAGTCTCTGCACAGTCTCTGTCTCACTCTGGAAAGATTTTACAACTTGTTGTAATTACAGAACGTTAATATAATATTCAAACATGTGATCTTCTCTTTATTTCTGAATCTTTACCAAATAAAGAAAAACCAAACTAACAAACAGAAGCTGTCGTGTCCTTTTTCACCACATCTGTGAATCTTTTCTGTGTTTTTCCTCTTTTCCTCCTTCCTGCAGCTCCATCTTCATCATTCTGTGTCCAGTATATGTGAACACGTCCAAAGCATCTGAGCCTCATGTTACCCGTTTGTGTGAGTTACGCCTGTCGTTGTGTTGTGGTGTATAAATAAGGGGCAGGAGACAGCGCTGGATCTCTGAGTTCTTTACTCTCAATTTCTGCAACATCTGCAATATATAGAAATGCAAACCTGTGAGCTGTGTGTGTTGTGCGTCTGCTCGGCCACCTCTCCTCCGGCCGTGCTGGAAGCAGCTGTGCGTTTGACAGTTTTATCGACTCGACAATAATCGAACAAATTAAATGTTCAAAAATATCAACTTAAGCACTTCAAAGTCAACAAAAAGCTTAAAACAATGAAATAATATTTCACTGACAAAACAACAGCTCATAAGAACGATACACAAAATAATACAGAAACAAACAAATAAAAGTTATTAACCAGGATCCATGTTTTTGTCACAAACACTGAATCAGCTGATTCACTCTTTATGTTTCTGAGTTTGTTTTGTGATTATAGTTCTGGTTTCTGTTTCTGTGTCTTCACTGTGTCCCACGTCTCCTTACTTTGGACTGTCTGTCCTGTCACTGAAGGTGTCTGCCCAACAAGGACGTGGTGCTGAATGCATCCAGACCCCTGCTGACTGTCTTTGCAGCTTCGGTCAAAGGTACAGTGTCCACTGTGACCCTGAGAGCAGGACACAGCCAGAGGTGAGTCAGCAGTTACAAACTAAATGCTGCTGACATGAATCAAACTGCTGGATAACCCACTGCTCATGAAAATGGCACCTTTCTGTTGCTTTTTGAGATTACTGAGAATATTTGAATTGTGACTCAGATGGCAGATCCAGGCTCTCAGCCTCCAGCTGAAACTTCCAGTCCTCCCCCAGCCAGAAGCTCTGATGCTGGGCTGAGAGACTTTGATCCTTCCCTGGATCCAGAAATCCAGGAGGGAGAAGGAGAACAGGACCTCCTTCCTGATCTGGAGAGGCCTGAGGGAAAGAAAGATGGAGCAGACAGAGCTTTGAACAAATCCAAACCTCCTGAGCTTCACCTCCACAAAGGTGCAGACACTGATGCACAGATTCACATGTGACACCTGCAGCGTCCAGCTTGTGCCGCTGACATTATCTCCACTCTGATACAAGCCTCATTCACTCGCTCACACACGTTCATACAATCACCTTTTCCTCACAGTCACACACATGAATGTAATGAGGGGAACTCGGGGTTCACTGTCATTCCTCAGGATACTTTGATATGCAGACTGGAGGCTCTGTGGATGAAACACCGACTGTCTGAAGCACTCTGAAGTGTTCATGATGGACTTCATCCTGATTAACACTACAATACTTGTTAGAGGCCTTTTATATGTAATAATATTCTTTTCCATTAAAGCTCTGAACATTCTCACTCTTTCTTGACCAGGTGTGACAGGTGAAGGACACCGGCGAATAGGAGGACAGAAGCTGAGAGCCATTAGTCACATGACTTCAGCTGCTGCTGCCTCACCAACCACTGGCCCCTCGGTGAGTCTAGAGTTACAGCAGTGACCACAGGAAGTGCACACGTGTGATCTAAAGCTACATGTGGGCCTGTGACCATCAGTCTTCTCACTGTGGTAGACGGGTTTGTGAGTCCCTGTGATGCTGGGAGTGTCCAGGACAGTCGCTCCTGATCGGGTCTCTCATGGAAAGCTGGTCCCAGGAATTCCTGGAAAATTCCTCCACAAAAGAGAACTGGGAACATAAGTGCAGAGTGACAGAGGTGCTCAGCAGCCCTGCTGTTATATGGCAATAGAACCAGAATAGTCGGCAACCACTTGAGTTAAGTTAGCCAAAGAGATGCGACTCAGACTGACTTCATCATGTTGGCAACGTGTCTGCATTGATAAATTCCAGTTATTCACAAATCAGAGAATAATTCCAGTCGTTCAGAGACAGATTGTGATTGTTTGGAGGATGTAATCGTTTCCCTTCAGGGAGCGTGTTGGACGCTCAGTGTCCGGGTGATTAGCTGATGCAACTACTTAGAATCAGTTTGTGAATATGAAGAAAATCAGTGCAGTCACTGGACAAACTCTGATTCTTCCTAGTTTCACTCTTGTTTCAGTCCAGTGTGACTGAGGTGGTAAAAAATGATCTGACTTTTAGCCACACAGCTGTCTGCTAGAGAAAAAGCCTTTGTGCACAACTTTCTTAAAGGCAAACGGCACCATGTTCACTGCAGCTGCAGCAAACGCAGCAAAGAGTGAAAGTTGGACTGAGAATGTTGTGACTGTTTCATGAGAAAGAGCAGGAAAACAAGCATCACACACCCAGACACAGTGCTGGGATTAGAATTAGACTTTAGAGCCAAATGTAGGACAAAAGCTTTAATATGAAAGAGGAAAACCCAACAACAGCCAGAGCATGAAACTCAAATCTATACCAATCACCAAGAAAGCTGACAGGCCTGTGACACGTCAGAGACGCCGTTCAAATCATAAAGAAGTTGGTTTATTGACAAAATGTAAAAAACCAAAAAGAATCAAGTCAACCTTCAGTTTCGAGCGAGTAGACCAATCAGGCACAGCAGCAGCTCTAGAATAAGCAACAGTTTGATGTATTACAAACAACCTTTCATATACACACATACATATGGCTCATATGCTGTTTAAAAAGGGCTCAAAGACCCAACAGGGGCCCGTTCTTCGTACGTCGCTAAGTAAGTTAGCTGGATTAGATTGTTGACGATTTCGCGTGATCCTGGATCGTTCAGTTCCCCGAAGCTCATCCGGGACTTGCTGTCATAGCAACAGAGCCGTAAGCGTAAACCTGCTCGGGAGCAGGTTTACTTTATGTAAACAGGATTAGATCGCGGCCACGCAGGTATGTCCGCTTCATTTATACGAAAGCAACAGCGATATTTTACCACTGTTTCACCATAAATAAATGACATCAATGTAACTAAAGATAATGCAGCACTTGATCCTTTTATTGATGTCACACAGATACATACAGGTCATTTCCTAAAAAAGGGAAATGTACTATTAACATTCTATTACATGTATGTGATTATTACAGATGTAATTCATATTTCAGAGTAGTAATTGCAAATTACTTTGTGTAATCAAGATGAGAGACCACGGCTATAAAAGCGAAGGTGGATTTGGGAAGCCTGTCGCAGCCATGTCCTGTCCGTATACGCGACCAACCCATTGCGGAAGGTGCAAGATTGATAAGGAGAGTCCTCAGAATTCAGCGTATATTGCGGGATAGACAGGATCCTTTAGCTCAGCGCGACAGTGTGCTCATTGAGAGATATCGATTTTCCCGTGAGGATATTATTTACTTAACCAACTTGTTGACGAGGGGGTGCAGGACCACCACCTGTCTTTTCTTCCTCTGCCCTTTTCTTGGTTGCTGTTACGAACTAACTAACAGAGTATTACAGGCCAGTATTACCTTGCCAAGAGACGAAAAGCAATATAAGAGATAAATATTACCATTCTGTAGAATACTCCTGTATTCCACTTTTACTTGTTCCCATGTTCTTGTGGGTCCTGTTGTGGCTCTAATGTGAAAGGGGATATAATATAACATATTATAATATAATATAATATAATGCCATATGATATTGGACAATATAGTGTCATATGATAGATCTACCCTACCGCCTACTGGTGTTGGCCAGAGGGGCCGATGGCGCGATATGGCAGCCTGGCTACAACCGTAGCTGCCTCCACCAGTGTGTGAATGTGGGAGTGAATGAATAGTGGTATCATACAGCGCTTTGGGTGCCTTGGAAAGCGCTATATGAACCCAATCCATTATTATTATTATTATTAAATTACCTACGAGTTTGATTTGTCAGCAACTTTCTGCCAGCCCTCTCTCCTTGCTTTTGCAGCCTTTGCAGTGTTCCCTTGCGTTTTAATTAAACTCTGAAACTCCTGAAATCCCTCACTCATGAGTTCTTGCTCTGCTGCCGGATAATACCGAGCACGCCCCTTCGACATTTTCGCCGACCAATCAGCGGGTTGCCGATCAATGTTTCTACTATCGATGCGTAGCCCCTTTTACGACACCCAGTGATGTCACATTACTGCGTCCAGCTGTACTAATCGTCAACAGCAGGTGTGTTCGGGGAACCGGATTAGCGAGCTCACGGTTAGCGCGATAGTTTGGTCTTGGATGTGTCATTTGATCTTGGATGTAGTAAGCGACGTACGAAGCACAGGCCCCAGATTACACAAAGTACAAAAATACTTTCATTCAGACAACAGTCAGCTGTGCACGAGACAGAGAGCCGACTACAGTTAGTAACATGGACTCACTTTGTTTCAGACACGACACAAAGTAACACAAAGCCACAAAGAGCAGAAACATCAAAAAGGAGGCAGAGCAGCAGCAACTCTCCATGAGCTGTGAGGCTAACAGCCACCCACACTTCCTGTGATGCATAATGAAAACAACATTAACCTGAAGGATGATAACAACAGAAAGAAGTCTAAGCTAACGTTACACAGCGCTCACACAGCGCTGACTGTACAGGCCTCACACAGCTACGACCTGCATCCACAACACCTGATTCTACTGAACACAAACAAGTTAATGATATATGAGCAATCCAGGGAAGGCTTCCAGGAAGGTGAGGATCCAAAGACAGCTCTACAACAGCATCAGTCAGCAACAATGTTACTAATCACTGACTCTTTCATCCTTTTATACTCAATCAAAAAGTGCTGTGTTCACATTTGTTTCTGCTGAAATCCAGAGACTGAAAATGCGTCTTTTTAAAGTTTGAATAAACTGACTGAACTTCTCACGAGTCCAACCGTGAGGAACACTTCCCCCCATGACACATCACAGGACAACGTCTCAGTGGAGGGGGGACAGTAGCTCAGTTTAGGCAGTCACACTCAGAATCGATGCCTCCAGTCAGGGTCAAACGTGGTCCTCAGAAACCTGCAGATGTTTGGGCCAAGCTCTCACTGGTCTCTGCGTCTGTAGACTGAGCTGATGTTTCTCCAGGTGTCTGGTAAAAGGACGATGCTGCTGTCCAATGAGGCGAGGAGAGAAGTAGCCAAACAGGCGAGAGCCGTGAAGGAGGAACGGCGGGCAGCTCTGGATGCCCGACATAAATACCTGATGAGCAGGCTGGCCGACGCCGGCAGCCTGGAGGAGGCGGCGGTGGAAGACGCCATCGTCTCTGATGACAGAGTAAGTTCAGAGACGTGATCCTTCCTCAGAGTTGAACCTTTGAGTCATTAATGTCTGATTCTTCCAGTTCAGTCTGATCCATGAATTCTTTGCTGCAAACGGATCCAAGAAGCTGATTTTCTTCTATCAGGATGTCAAACAGGTAACTTTGATCACATTTCAATGACTGACACATGAAGGTCTAACCGCTCTTCATAATCTGCTGTCCTGTTTGTTGCACCGTACTTTGTATTCATATCTTTTAATATCTGCCTTTCTCCCAGAGTCTGTCCTCCCGTCAGTCTTCCTTTGTGGACGCATCAAACTCAGCTGTGGCTCAGAGGAAACTCTTCCTCACTACGGGGAACTCTGAGGTTGGCTTCAGCTTTTTATGTTTAGTTCATGTGAGAATCACAGAAAAATGCTGATATGAGTGGAAGCTTCTGCTGGGAAATTGGCAAAGAGCAGATTATTGAACAGCGAGGCAGACGGTTCATTTCAGTGATGCCAGTTTATTAGAAACGAGGACTGTGGGGCTGCTGGAAGTCAGGACGGCCGTTCTCTGGATAAACCTGACAGCTGAGGTGGAGAGCAGGATTTATCCACAGACGGCTTCTTCCAAGCAAATGTCCTGAACACACCTGAGCTGAGGGTTACACAGTGTGTCCTGTGTGATCTCTGCTTTATGGTGGTTGAATCTCACAAATGTGACCATCAGACCTGACGACTTATTTGTGATGTTTTCATTAAAAATATCCTGGGTGAGGTGTTTGGGGCCTGTCCCATGAGGAGGAGTCTCCAGGGCAGACCCAGGACACACTAGAGAGGTTATATCTCTCAGCAGGCCTGGGAATGCCTCAGTATTGTCCTGGATATGCTGGAGGAAGTGGTTGTTTAGGGAGGTCTGGGATTCTCTGCTTAGACTGCTGCACCTGTGACCCGGGACCAGATAAACAGGAAATGGATGTTTGAAATTCAAAGAAATCCTCTTTTAATAATAAGGAAAAAAGACAGCAGGAGATCCATCGCAACTAACAAAACACTTCAAACACATCAATGCATCAACTTTAATCAACTTCATTTGGTTCAAATGAAGGAATCTAACAAAGCACTCACTAAAATGAAACACCAGTTAGTTTCCCGAGCTCAACAGGTCGAACACCTGAGTTTGGTTTGCGGTGCAGTTTTTATTTCTTCTAGATAACTTGGGTTATTTGCACAGGAAGGTTTTTTAAATGTATTTCTTAAGTACGATCTTATATGGGGGTTGATTTTATAGCATAACAGAATAATGTAATAACTCTAATAGAGTATAAAACATTTGCAGAATGAAGTACAAGGTGAAGAAAAGTCAGAACGTCCCTATTTGAAAATACAGTCTCAGAAGGTCAGAGATGGACAAATTCAGCTACAGAAACATGTGGCCATTTTTTTAAAGCCATAGAGCATATTACAGACGACACAAAGAGCAAACACTGTAAACTTCTAACCACAGACCTCACACAGCTCACACACGTCAGAGTGAAGCTGTCATTTCCTGAAGCTTCCACACAAGAGAACTGGCAACAAGGTGGAGTCCTCATGGATCACTAGCAGAGAAATGTGGGTGGGTGCCAGACCACATGGACTCGACTCACTTTATTTCATACAAAGGAGCAGACTAATGCTGTCATCCTTAAAGACTAACTAGAAACAAGCAGTGCGCTCACATCGACTCGACTTGTTTTGCAAGTTTGAAGTGAGATGGTACTTTGGAGTCAGCCTCCCGAGATGATGGCTGGCTGGTTTTTGAAAAACATCTCATATTTATACAATGAGTAGCAGACTTTCCTGACTTGCAGAGGTCAACGTCCTCCTCAGTCATGCGCCATGAGTGGCACAGATACTATTCATCAAATAACTAACATGGCCTTGATTGTTACTCCAGAGACTTATCTGCGATGTAGCTTTATAGCATTTTCATTAGCAATCGTATGATTTGTGTTACAATGACCTTTGTGGACGGGCCCGGACCCCCAGGCCTCGTCCGTGACGCCGACGGTGAGCGCAACGTTTTTGTTTTCTTGCGCTTAAAATAACCTGATCAGCGTTCTGCGGACGGTTTGTTTACATTTCTCACATCTATGATTGTTCACCCGGGTTGGACACGAGCAGAGAGGGCTTTCAAGATGAAAAAGCCAACGTGAAACTTTAACGGACGACAATTGCAAGTTTTTCAATCAAATCTCCGTCACACCCTTCCTTGACCTCATCACGTTATCCACCTTAGTCAAGGAACAGTGGTTCGGGAAAATATGCATTTGTTTTTTGGACCAGTTTAAAACGTATCTCAACTAGTGATGTGCGGATCAATACTGAAATATCGATTCCTCCGATACCCGTCATTGTGTCCGGCCCCTTGGCGTGCACACTCACAACAATGGCTGAGCGTAAACAGAGTCATGTGCAGACGTATTTTACCTCCACGAACAGCTGAGACGTGGTTTGCCATACATGTGGCAAGAATGTGAGGTGTTGTGGTAACACCGCTGACCTGGTCAAACACCTCAGAGTGAATCATATCACAGAATATGACGAGCGTATGTTGAGGCGAACTGAAGAGGAGGAGAGGGAGAGGTGCTGCCAGGGCGAGACAGACGTCTCTCACGGAGTCCTTTAATGCTGCAGGCAGGCAACAAATAGCCACAACTTCAGGTTTTTCATTTCTATATGATAATTCTGCATCATTAAGTGATAAGAACAAGTAATCTGATGTCCTGTGATCATTACGACGCTATAATTTGAGATAAAATAAAAGATAGAGTAAAAAAAATAAGTTTTTGTACAGAGTATCGTATCAGATCAGTATCGTCGATACCACCCTGAATTTTACTTGGTATCGGATCGGAAAGGAAATCAGTGGAAATCAAATCCTGCTTCTACAGGTGTCCAGTTCATTCACTCTGACCCCTCCAGATAAGCGTTGCCAGTTCTCACTGTGCTGTAGATCACATTTTCTTGTGTTTGGGGTTATAACGGTTACTTTTGAGGTCTGTGTTATAAAGCAAGTTAATCCTGAATTTAACTGGAGAAGACAAATTCCCACTGCGTGGTGTAGTGCACAGCCAGGCATTCTTTACATTAGTTCGTTTGACAAAACCAAAAAGCCGAAAGTATTTACTTGGAGTTTGGTTTGATGAAATAAGTGCCAGAATCAGTGAATACAAATGATTCCAATGACATGAAAACTGGTCGAAGGACAAATCCCTCAAGAAAAGCACGACTAGCACATTAAGTTTGTTTGTAATCATCATCATCTCTAACACCATGCGCACAACAGTGACTTTGTTACAGAACACTAAGATAGTAAAATCTGGGAAATGATGATATTTCTTTCCAAAACTTCCTGTCTGGAAGACATTAAAGCTGCTGTGCCACCTGCAGCTTCTTTCAATCTACGTTATGTGAATATATCTTTTTTTTTGGGTTTGAACATCCATTCAAACTCATTCTCTGCCTAGCAAGTGTCATTCCCTCATTTCCTTGGGGTCCAGCTTCACATACGTGGCACTGAGCCTTTTCCTTTGTCACCTCTTTCTGCTACATGCCTAGCCTCCCAGTTTCTTGGTCTATTTTCTTCATTTCGCTAACTACACTTCTTTTTCTTTGTAAATCTCTTCCTTCAAATACTTTCAAAATCACTTCTGTGCAGAGAAGACGTCAAACCCCTTCTTGGCAGTTTATCTCAATAAAGCTGTACTATCCCAGCCATCTGGTAAGTCTTCCCTACTACCCAGAGCCTGTTTATACTCCTGCATGTCTCTGCCTTCACTCACTTCCTCTTCTTGATGTCCAAACTCATCCTTCAAACTACCATTTGATGCTGCATAGCTGCATTCTCCCTGACACCTCCTTGTCTCCTGTCTTTTTGATTTCACCTTCTGCATAATATTTAGTTGCCCTGTGTGCAGCTTCCTCCACTTTCATATATTTCTACAAGTTCCTCCCTGTTCTTGAAGTATGTGTGCACCACGGCCATTTCCACTTGGAAAATCTGCCCCACATCTGTCTTTCTAGATTTCTCTCCTAAACACCACACCTACCCAACACCTCATAACCTCTGTTCCCTTCACCTAAATGTCCATTGAAGTCTGTGTCAATCACCACTGTAGTATGTGGTCTCTTGCACACAAAATGTGTCTACCCTCCACCTCCATAATATGAGTCCGCCAGCCCTCCCATTGCCAGTCATAGTCCATAACAAGTCAAAAACATAAACAGCTCGAACGTATTATTTATTTAAAAAAGAGAGAGAGAGAGATCAGTTGTCCTTGCTCTAGCATCAAGAGTCAGTGACTGGCTGTTCACTGCAGGCTCAGCAGTCCAATGGCCGATCAGCAACACTTTAAGTTTTGTGTGCATTCATCATGTGCAACTCTGCAGAAAGTCTCATGTCAAGGATGTGTGGACAGGGGGGCTATTAAAAAGTTCCAGTATACAGAATAGAAAACCATCAAATGAATGAAATAAAATCTGTTGTCACAGTGGTTTTTGAAGGAACAATTACTTCACAGATGGACAGCCTCATTATATTTGAGTTAAATCTGATGATACACACTTCACGTCACCCTAGTTACATGTTTTTATTTGCCATGTGTATGTTATCCAAGGGAGGAAGAAAATGAAAAAGAAAACTTTTGATGTGTCCAGACATTTCTTCACATCAGCTGCCAGCAACCAGTTTCAGCATGTACAACTGTTGCAGTAAGTGTGCTCATGCAGACCAACTATGCTGGTCCACTGTTCTTAATGGTGCTGCATGTTGAGAAAGAAGTGAAACAAATGTTTTGTTTAACAAGTCCACTAGTGTTAGAATAACTTGGCATTTCCAATCTGTTTCTGCTGTAGTTCAATGAAAGGTTTCAGTTACTTAAGTTTGAGAAAAACCAAAAAAACGTTGGCCAGCTTCCCTCAGGGTCACTCCACAGTTGATGACATGGTCCACTATTGTAGCTCTGATGTCATCAGCAATTCTATTTCTTACTCTTCTTACCCGTCCTCTCCCCCCTCCTCGTCCTCCTCTTGCTCCTCCTTGTCCTTGTCGTCCTCTTCATCCTACTTCTTCACCTCCACGTCCTCTTCCTCGGCCTCCTCTCACTCTTCCTGCTCCCTCCATTGTACTCCACACACAGAGCTTACCTGTATCATAGTGCTTAGGCTGATTGCAAAGTGAACTAATTATCTAAAAAAGCTTTCACATGTGGCAGTGTGCCAGACAGTTGACAAAATAGTGTAAATAATGGCCATAAATGTGTATAGTTTTGCTAGGAGTGCGTTGATCATTTGGAAATTGAGTGCAAAGCAGTGAGTTGTGTTTACAGTTCTGCAAAAAGAGTGCTGTGCAGTGGATTGTAGCTACAGGTTTGCAAAGTGTGTGTTACAAAATGGCAAACTGAGTGCAAAGCAGTGTTTGTGCTTTTAGTTTTGCACACTCAGTGAGTGGTTTTGCTATAAGTATCAATAGTTTTAGGAATTGTGCTGTAAGAATCACAGTTAGGGTTTAAGCATTCAGAAAAACCTGTAATAAACGCACACGCATGCGTCTTCAGCATTACTGGGTTTCTGCAGCTCCTGGTTTCCTGTTTAATACATTCACACAAGCAATCAAACGCTATGAATCGTTCCACAATGTTTGCAGTCACTTTTCTTATCCCTCCTGACTCAAGAGCATAAAGCGATCTACGTTAGCTCTGGGAATTCTGACGGTCGTTCAGTAAATCTTTGTTTAATCTCTTTATTTGCTTTTTGGAGAAGTGAAGGTACAAAAACCTCGTCAATCAAATTTGCTTCGGTGGACAGAAAACAGCCGTTGTAGACTGTTTGGGGTTACCTTTTATAAGTATTGAATTTTCAAAAGTGAAGTCAGTTCTTCTGACCAGGTTCAGACCAGGATGAACACAAGTATGATACTGGACCCACTAGAGAACTGGTCCCAGCTGTGGGTTCACCTCCTCCTGCTGAACTCATAGGACAGACTCTAATGTAGCATCACGTTCATCGGTCACTCCTGACCTCCTGTGAAGCATGACGAATGTGTAATTAATGACTTCATTATTTGGGGCATTATTGCTCTAAAAATCATATTAATAGTATTATTATTATTGTGCTTTAGGCTGCACTGATAACGCAGAGGTCTCTTCTTCCTCTGGGCTGTTTAAAGGGCCAGTTTGTCCAAAGCTGTGTATATACCAGCTGCTGTCAGGCTTCAGATGTCTGCATTAGTCCACAGTCCACTGTTTGTAAGCCATTGCTTTACTGCAAAAGTTCCCATCTACTGTAAAGAAATGGAGATAAGCAGGCACATAATATGAAAAGGCATGCTGTAGCTGACTTTGTCTTTTCTGATCCATCGGTTTGTGTGGCTCTTTCCACAGGAGGGACCTAACCCACACTTTATTTACTTATATGATAAGTTTAGTGGAGTGTAGTGCAAAATACACAGTGTTTACTTTTAATTTAACAACATGAAGCTGCATCAAGTTTCCATGGTGACTGCTCAAGAAATTCTGCATTCATAAATAAACATCAGACTGTCAAAAGAGCTCATCTGTGCGAGACCACCGAGCTGAGAGCATTTTCAGGTCCAGATCCCCCGTACGCCATCGTTGGAGAGCAGTTGACGTTTTTCTTCCTGACTTTGATTTGAACACGTTTAAATGGAAAAGAGTCAAGGAATCTATAAGCCTATCAGGGTATGTGACGCTTTTGCTTTTACTGCATTTCAGTAATTTGAAGAATTTGATGTCGTTTTAAAAGTTGACAAACTGAGAATCATTTTAAGTAAGAATGACTAAATTGCTATTTCTTTGACAGGTGTTGTTCAACACACCAATTTATGAAACAGCTGTAAAGATCTGCTGGTATCTTCCGGGCTACAAGGCTCAGGTTAGACCCAGATTCATGCAAACCAAAGCTGACAGAAAATATCAGGTCATTTCTGAGGACCTGAGAGTGGTGGTGATTAAATGTCTCCTTTACTTTTAGGTTGCGATAATGACGGAGTTTCTCAGACTTCAGCAGGAAGATCTAATTCCACCGAACCTCACTGCTGAAGATCTGAGAGATCTTTTGGTGGAGAAGAGCAGGGAGACGCTCAGAGAGCAGTGAGTTACTGTCACACCTGAAAGTCTGTTTGTGATGACGTGTAAGTGCTGAGAGAAAACCTCTGCTTTGCTTTCTTTTGAAGGCTGTGGGAGTTTGAGTTAGAGGATTTTGACGAAGAGGAAGCCAAACCTCTTCTAAGGCTGGTAAGACGAGAAAACCCACAAGACTTTTTTTTCATTACGTGCACATAACCTTTACACATAAGCGCACTGTAAATGTGTTTTCTGTTTCAGGTGTGGGCGGTGAACGTCAGCAATAAAATGAGGGACGTTGAATTTGAAGCCAGGTTGCTTCTTCAGTTCCCAGAGGCCGTACCTCCTAAATTTCAGTGAGTCACATGTAACATACAGTTATTAACCCTGTAAGACCCAACCCATCAAAAAACAGCCAGAAAATTCAGATTCTTTGGAACTGAGATGTTTATCAACCCTTTAAACAAAAGCCACACATGAGTTCTTTGCTATGTCATGTTGTGTATGATTTACTTTTATTGTGTATTTATTTTTTGTATCACATTTGATACACTGGGTGTTTTTGGCAACTTTTTGTTAACGACAATGTTAACTTTAGACTAAAAAAGAGTTTTGTCCACAACATTTAGAAATTATAGCAAGTATTGATCATGTTGATGAGATCGAGGTCTCAGAAACTCATGTATGATACAAAGGTGGTTACAGGGTTAACAGTCCAGCTACAGTGTTTCAATATTTAAATGATGCTTTGAATATGTTTAACAGATAACTCTTATCATGTTTTTCTACAGAGCACCTAAATTCCTCAGCGCGGTGAAGGATTACGTTGAAATCCTGAAAAAGAAGCAGCAGGAACAGCCTAACAGCAAACTGCTCACCGCGCAGGAGGTAGTGGTCGAGGTAGTTCCCCGCGTTCTCCAGGGCTTCTGGGAGCTTCCTCCTCGTCCCCTCCTAAACATGGCCTCCCAGAGTCTAAGTATCCTCTCCACCAGTGTCACCAAGGCCACTTTAGATCGTGTCTCCAAGAGCCTCACGGCGATGGAAACACAGGCCGTCTTCACCCGCTCTATCCGAGACGATCTGGTCGACAGCATCCTGACGGAGATTAGACAGAAATTTCCTGAAGAAATTCTGTCTATCCAAGTTGCAAACTTTGCACCCCTGTTGCTGAAGACCATTGCTGATGTAGCAAGGATCCAGATATGTGAAATCTTTGAGCCCCCTTCAAGTCCTGATGTGAAGAGCACAAATGGTGAGCGCTCCTCTGACGGCCTTTCAGTGGCAAATGTTCCACCAGCCGAAGAAGCTCTGTCAGAAAGTGTTGCAGAGCCCGACGTTCCCTGTGAGGAACTTCTTTCTGAAAGGGCATCCAGTCTGAGTACTCGAGACCTTACGATCGAAGGAGCTCTGTCAGAAAGTGTTGCAGAGCCCGACGTTCCCTGTGAGGAACTTCTTTCTGAAAGGGCATCCAGTCTGAGTACTCGAGACCTTACGATCGAAGGAGCTCTGTCAGAAAGTGTTGCAGAGCCCGATGCTCCCTGTGAGGAACCCTATGGCGAGTCCAAATCCTGTGTTGAAGGTGAAGATCATATGATCAACGGATCTTGTTCTGAAATTGGGCCGGTTCCTGATGTTCCCTTTGAGGAACCTTTTCCAGAACCTGAAGCCAGCATGAAGTCCGAAGACCGTCAGATCAAGAAGAAGAAAAAGGGCTTCTTCAAAAGACTGAGAAGTCTGTTCTGCTGCTGTTGCAGACCAAAAGTCACCGACTGACACTGAAGCTGTGACCCAGTGTTGGTGTTGCAGTAACTCTAAATATGTAAATATGTTCCTTAATGATTTTTCTTCATGTTTTTGGGGGTTTCTTTAGTTTTCAGTGGGCTGGGTGTTTTTTCTCCTCCGTGTTCTTTACTTGATTCTTGTTCATAGTTCCTGATTTGTTTTCCTAGTTCTTGTTTCTTAGTTTGTAGTTTCTTGAGTCCACCTGAGTTTCCAGCAATAAAAGCTGCCGATTCAAGTTTCATTCCACGTAAGAGTCCTGTGTTTGGGTCCTACTACCTGCCTGTCACAGCACACCATGACAGAAACTTTATAAACTCATTCATATTTCTACACGAGTCTCCAGCTATGTTAAAGATTTTTTTTCTTTCAAACATTTGTAAGAATCTCTTATGGTTCTCAAAATACTTCCACAAGTCCAGTAAGTGTAGTGCAGTAACATATTGATGGTATTATTTTTAATAATTATTTATTATTTTTAATGCACTTTGAACTGAAACTGGTATATAAAATGTACTTCCTGTAGAAAATGCAGTGTGAATGCTAATAGCTGAATAGCTTGAGTTGAATTTTTATAATTGCTGAAATCTTTGGTGAAAAACATGTTACAGTTTTTGCCCGTTGCTTGAACACATTTTGCAAAACGTCGCTCATTGTGCCAAAACTCTAAACACAAGTAAACATGACACATCAAAATATACCATTCACATCTGTGCCAAACTGAAACTCTGCTGTCAAAACCTAACATTCCTCTGTCAAGATGTAACTCTGTTGACAAAATGACACATACTTGCATCACATGCAGATCAGATCAGGGGGACACACTAGTCTACTTCATATAAAACACTGCAGTCTTTCATTGTCATTGTTTATTCTGAAGGCACATTTTCAGGAGACACAAACAACCAAAAAAAGCAAATAGGCCTACTCAATATTGTCCACTGCAGCACCATCAATTCAGATAAAGCAAAACACAAACATAATACAGTAATAGAAAAAACACTATACTGTACACACAAAAAATCATGACAATTGTGCATACGTGGGCTCATGGATCCCGCCGTCTGTTGGGGTCTGGCCACAGGACCTCATCGACATCGCAAGCAGTGTCTTCTCCCGCTGGGCACCGGGGAAAATATCCTCTTGCATGTCGAAACCATCCATGGATTGCTGTCACCTGAATGTAAATAGAAATATATGTGGTGGCCCCTAGAGACAAAACACGTACAAACTCCAAAGCACATTTCTAGCTTGAACTGAACTTCCAAAACAGAGCTACCTAGAACAGCGGTCCCCAACCCCCGGGCCTCGGACTGGTACCGGTCCGTGAGTCGTTTGGTACCGGGCCGCGAGAGTTGAGGCTCAGGTGTGAAATGTCTGGTTTTCAGGGTTTTTATCGCTTTTCAGCGTTATTTTGTTATCGTTTTTATCGTTAACTCGGTTTTCCTGGGTCTTTTCACGTGTGTTATGAATAAATCTTCTTTTTCGGTACCGGTACTAGTTTTATTTTGTTGTATTTATCCGCGACACCTTAAAGGCCGGTCCGTGAAAATATTGTCGGGCATAAACCGGTCGGTGATGCAAAAAAGGTTGGAGACCGCTGACCTAGATCACGTAAATGACACAATTGAAAGCATGAAAGCATATGTGTATTGTTTGTGTATTTATGCACAAGCATTCATATATATTCAAATCATTAAAAAAAAAAAGTTCATTTGCCTGTTACTACCACACACCAAATCTGGTCGTTGGTACTTGGTGAACTGAGAGACACAACAGCAGAGGTCACTATTAATGCTATAAAAGAGGCCTTTGCAAGACATGCAGTTGCCGAAACTGTGGTATCGGACAACAGGCCGCAAGTTTCATCAGAACAGTTCAAGCACTTTGCTAAAGAGTACCAGTTCACACATGAAACGAGCAGCCCCAGGTACCCCCAAGCCAACGGGGAGGCAGAACGCGCTGATCGTACCATTAAAGACTTGAGAGGACTGTGACTACAGCAGAGCACTGCTAGCGTGCAGGGCCACCCCACTGGAACATGGGCTCTCACCGGCACAGTTGCTCATGGGGAGACACCTGCGTACCTCTCTGCCACAAGCTGCTGCGAAGCTGGTGCCAAAGTGGCCCGACCTACAGGCTTTTCGCGAGAAGGATGAGGAGGGGAGGCGTGAGCAGGCAAAACACTACAACCGCAGACATAGAGTCAGGACAGAAGGTGTGGATTACTACTGAAGGAACCACTGGAGCAGTAGTTGGACCTGCCAGTGCTCCCAGATCTTATGTGGTAGAGACAGACAGGTTTTCTAAGGAGAAATAGGAGCCACCTCACACCAACAGGGACTGTTACCAGATCTGGTCGAGCGGTGAGACCTCGTGTAAGATTGGATGTGTAATTCTCTGAAGTTATCCATTCAGGCCCTATTCAAAACTGGCTTAGGCTGTTAGAGATGTTTACAATTATGTGTTTCGTTTAAATGTAAGTGAACAAGTGAGAGATGTGTATCATTTTAACGTTTGATAATGCTCTGCATTCCTGTTCTTGTGAGCTGAGTGAGTCATTGTGAAGTATGTCTTTAGCTAAAAGGAGGTGTAGCAGGAGACTACTGTACCCATAAGGCTGTGTGTGTGTGTGGGGGGGGGGGGGGGGGGGGGATCTAAATTATAATATTGTTGACTGTCTGAGGCAAAATTTCCCCAAATCGAATCGAATCATGGATTGAATCGATTCGGGCAAGGGCGTCGATTTGGCATGGACGGAGGGGACATGTCCCCACCAATATCCAGCGATTATTGAATTGTCCTCACCAATAATTTGATCTCTTCGAGTAAAGAAAAGCAAACCTGATAGAAAGAAGAAAAAAAAATCTGTCAACGTCTCATTCACCCAGCGGTGCCGAAAGAGTTAAATTACGTCCTGTACTGGAGTCCTACCTCATGTGACAAATATGGCCAATGTGATTGGCTGAACCTTTCAGGGAGCTCCGTTGAGTTTTAGCAGCGGCAAGCCTGCGCTCCCAGGAGGAGAGGAGGACGGCAGCAAAGAGGAAGAACCTGGATATAAGAAAGTATTTTTCAGAGAAACCTGTAAGTCACTTAAAGCCAAGTTCACTCATAATGTCACGGTCTGGCTGGCAGACCGTGGGGGTGTAGGGAAGGAGGACACAGGCGCGGTGCTCTATGTACAAGCAGTGCGTTTATTTACAGCGATGGACAGACATGACAATAAATCCCGTGCTCTCCCGACTCCCGTGACGTGTCCTCTTCCCAGTGCTAGTGCTCCTGTCTCCGCTTCTCCGTGATGAGCACCCCGTGCTCGCTGTCCTCTCGTCTCCCCGTAACTCCTGGGGACATAAGAGAGAGGAAGCCGTCAGACACACAATAATGCAGCAGACTCAAACTAGGAACTGGTCGAGAGACTGACGTGAAGCCACGCAATGATCCAGCGTCGGAGAGAGCTCCACCACACTCTCAAATAGCTCCTCCGACAGGCCTGATCAGCTGCAGGTGTGGCCAATCACCTGCCAGGGCCACACACACACACACACACACACACACACACACACACACACACACACACACACACACACACACACACACGTCTACAAGCAGGGAGAACGAGGGACAGCAATACAAAATACATACATTATAATATTAGTCCATAACTGCTCAGGGTCCTGGGTCTGACACATAAAATGTGTCCGTCACAATAACGTTGCAGGCTATGCTAGGCTTTGGCCCACATCAGTCTAAAACTGTATGTAACCATGAATAACGTGTTTTGGAAACTAACAGCACAACATGCAGCACTGTTAGTTCTCTCAGTCTCAGAGCAGCGTTTCTAATTCTAATCTAAGTGAAGCTGTCAGAGAAAACAGCAGCCTCGAGCAGCCAGGATATTAGTTTACAGAGGCTGTTAGAATTATATGCCTAACGTTAAAATGTTGGTGACACAAGAATTTCATCTTAATGGCACTGACGTATTCATAGGTCATAGTTATGATTTTGCAAATATTCCACCTTGTAGTGCAGTTTGCACAACTTGTTTTAAAAATGCACTCAGCCTACAAACATTACTGATCAGTCAAGATCTGCACAAAGTGACAGACACACTGAAGCAGCTCCACATTTTATTCTTATTGTCATGTATGTCCTATTTGTCAGGTGACAGAAGAAGCAACACAAAGCTCAGAGAGCAATGGTGACACAAGATCACAGGTGGAATTGGATGATGACGCAGAATGAGAAGAGCGAAAGTGGATCGCTAAATGAAACGGATGAACCAGAACTGGTTTGTAAAAATGCTGCAGCTTCAGTGGTGTGGAACTGGTTTAGCTTTTGTCCGTCAGATACACAACAAAGCACTATTTTTGGTAGAGCATGCTAGCGGGCCGTCGTTATTACCGTGTTGTTTGGAAAATACGGCGCACTTAAAATCAATCCTTTGATTTTTCTGAAAGTCGACAGAGCCCCTTATAACCCCGTGTGCCTTATGTATGAACTCTGGTTGTGTTTACTGACCTCGAAACGATTTTATGTGCACGGCGCTCGAAAATCTGTCAGATGTTTCAGTACGACTTTGCTAAGCTACCACCGCTTGATGGATTGTCGGAGCGTTACGGCTGTCGTAGGCAGGAGCCTCGCGGAGTGAGCCATGTCTCCGTGACGACCAGGACACAGCAGTCACGGACGATTGGCTGTGCGGCGAGAAGTAGGTTCAGTTCGTCTATTTTGTTGACGACCGACCGTGCGCTGGTCAGAAAGATGCTCGGGAGCGGTGGTTTGAAAGGCTGCTTCTTTAGCCTGGCCAGCAGGCCCGACAGGCATCCCCGCTTTTGTTTGCGTTCCTTCCGCCGCCTGCGTTTCTTGGCAGAGCCGATAACAATCCACGGAGCACCCGATGTTCTCGCTATCTCCGGGGGGATGTTGTGCACCCTCTGATAATCACTGGTAATGGGGATCTGGCTGTTATATCCGATCTTGCATAATTCCAGATGGTTGTAGGAAAATTTGGCTTCACAATAAGGAAAACAAAAGAAGAAGAAAAAGTGGAGAAACAAAAAAGAAAGGCACCCAAGTGGAGAGCATAGAGCCGCTGCGTCTGTGCGCGCCGCCATCTAGTATACTTCTTCTAGTACACAGCCTGGAGGTGTGTTTGGTGTCATTGTCCTGTTGAAAACTGGTCCCTAAATGCAATTTCTCAACGAGAAGTTTGGGCTCGGGTGAGTCTGCGTGCTGAAGATATCTACCTATTCGGAACCATGGTAACAGGGTTCTGGCTGATCGGAGCTGGCTTGAGAAAGCGGAACCGGCTGTTCAAACCCCCACAAGGCTGCCCGCTGGGATTGGAACGATGGGAGAGGCGTGAGTTTCTCAAAATGGGCTCATTGAGTCAGCACGGATAAGATCTTGGAGAGACTACGGCTGCTGTGAATACTCAGAATAAGATCTCTGACTGCAGACTGGATACATCTCGGAAGGGCTCGCTCAGAATAACATCTCTGGGCGCAAATTGGATGACATCTCGGGGAGGCACACTGCCGTGAGTTCTCAGAATCGGCTCCTTGAGCACAAGAATGACAACATCACAGAACGCAAGTATGGCGAAGCTCGCAGCTCTCCAACGGGAGATTGAGAGACCAGTGTTGGACTGTAGAACTGCTTTGAAATTCATATGAGCTGTTCGCACTAAAGTAAAAAGCACCATCACTTATGCGGAGACCCTCTCGGCGCCAGCTGTGGGCTCAAGGCTGGAGCCGAACAAAAACACCCTGATAACGACTGTGTTGAGTCTGTTCCTTCCTATTCCATGCAAGGCCACCTGGGTTGGCTGGAAGACTGTTTACTTAGCCTGGCAGGGCGAAGGACACTGTCTCAGCTGAACCCTGGACACGCACACACATACAGGGAGTGCAGAATTATTAGGCAAATGAGTATTTTGTCCACATCATCCTCTTCATGCATGCTGTCTTCCAAGCTGTATAGGCTCAAAAGCCTACTACCAATTAAGCATATTAGGCGATGTGCATCTCTGTTGATAGGTTTGTAGCTTGAACCCATCCGCTGGAACGTTGAAGACAATATAATTACACTGCAAAGCAAGACACAAGTAGGCAAAGACTTCATGTTTCTCGTGCACGGGAGAAATGACCGGACAAAGCGCCATTCCTTCGCTTGACCCCAGTCACTCTCGTCCGTCCTCCCGTACCACTGTTCTTTTATTGAGGTTACATGAATATGCATAGGTTCATTAACATATGACGTCTACATACACACAAAGAGTACCTTGCCTGTGTGTGTGTGTGTGTGTGTGTGTGTGTGTGTGTGTGTGTGTGTGTGTGTGTGTGTGTGTGACTTGTGTGAGGTCAAGATGTGACCCTGTGAAGACTCCCCAAAGCTGGTGCCAGAAGTCTGGGTCCATCTAACAAAAGGCTCTTATACTTAAACAGATATACGTGTGTTTGCTATACCATAAATCAGCAAAAGAAGATACGACCTCTCCTCTGTAGGGGAGTGAACTCACCCCCCTCTTCATGCTACACAGAGTTGTTACAGACCTCCTAGAATGAGACATTCTTTCAATCTACAAATGATTATATACTTCTAAGCATATATAAGTAAATATTTCTAAGCATAAATGACAATCAACAATACAAAACCTATCACTCCCTATTCTGGTATTTTAAAGAGTACTTAGCAGAAATATTAAACAACCTAACTAATAGGGTTGCAAACTCCCAGCAAAAAAAAAAACTAAAGGGAACCATCGCCCACCCTCTGCCTCGTGGTGCTTAATCGACATAATCGACTTTAATTTAATGCATGTATTTAAAAAAAATGCACAGAAATCAATTATTTTTCAACAACAATTAAATAGATTCAACATCTTTCTTCAACAGAACTGCAGACTGCACAGATGGTATCTTCCCAAAGGAAAAAGTACTATAACTTACTAGGGTATATATTAGACTTAATAGTTACTATATACAATATTAGATTTCTATACATTTTACGTTAGATAAAAACTTTGGTTGTAAGATTCAGATAATTATTTATTAAAAGCGAGACATTTTAAACGAGAATAAGAAAGAAAAGTATTTCTTTGTGCCCCCCTTTTCCCTGTTAATGCCCCAGCTGGCCCCCTGGCAAAACCGTGCTAGACCCGCCCCTGCACAGTTACCAGCTGTCAGCTACTTATAGCATTAGGCATTAAAGTAATATTAAATAAATTCTAACAACAGCTTATCAAGCTTAAACGTGCTGCTGTGGTTTATCTGCTGGTTTCCTCTTTCTGGCGCAAAGTGGGAAACAAACAAGAGAGACGGAACTTGCGATCAGCTGATCATTGATTAGTTTCATGATTGAAGTAGCAGCAGGAGAGGGAGGGGGAGAGGAGACGCGGCAGTCGCTCCATATATCGGTTGTTAAGCTTAACGTGGGAATGCGTTACAAACATTGAGAGAGAAACTTACAAACTTGCTTTACTTCTCTAGGACAGCTTTCACTGAGAAGAAATGCCGATTTGGAAACATGTAGCGAGGCGCTAAATGCTCCACCAGACAACCGAGAGGTCTCTTGTTGTCACATGCAAGAAAGCATGCTCTGAAGAATATCCAGGTAGATAACTGTGGCGATATGTTGGTTATATTACTTTAAAGTGCAACTGGCTAATTCTTATTTTAGCCAACTCGAAAAGTAAAAATGATGCAACGACCTTGAAATAACACATTTATCTCACTGAAACATGTCATTTAAATAAAAACATTTACTGAAATTAAAATAAATATACTGAATATAATATGGCTCAGATTTAATGGAATATAATGATCCTTTTGTGTTGCTGTTAAAGAAAGGGATAATGTGTGATTACTGTTTTTAAACTATGGGCTACAAACTAAATCCTTTTATTATTTCTGTCCTCGGTTTTAACTCATTAATAATCATTAGGATGAAGCCCCCTAAAAAACAACGTAAAGGTCATGAAAATGTAAACAATTTGGCATTTTGATGATGCATCATCCACATTAAAAAGTATAGATCATATCAGCCCTGTATTTACTTGTATCGGATACATAAAAAATCTTTCCGTATCACACAGCACTACAGAAAGCTCTTTTCTAGGGTTGTATTAAACATCTGTAACTACCGTAACTCCTGATCCATTTCCTCAATTAAAAGAAGTCCAATGATTCCTGAGAGCAGCAACTCTGCACTTTTCATTAATATTTGCATCATTACGGTAATCCCAGGTACATTGTTGCAGCAGCCCCGTGAAGGCAAAGGTTGAGAGAATAGTGAGTGAGCGTGATGGAACAATGTTATCACACGTTTGGCTTCTTTTTACCATGTTTGTTTCTTTTGTTCTTTCATGTGTTATTTACCAAGATTTGGATGGTGTTCTGCCTCGAGTTACCATAATGTCCCTAACATCACAAAAAAAGCACAGAGTTGCTGCTTTCAAGAACTGCTGGAATTTTTCATTTGCCCCAATGGTTCAAGACTGAAGTTAGGCTAAAAACACTGGGACCAGTTTAAATGGGTTCATGTGTGTCAGCTGCATCGTCACTGCTGCTCTTATGTTATGTGTTTTTGTTGAAAACTAGGTGCTGTTTGGGCTTAATGATGTCAAACTTTTCATTCACTTGTTTGCTCCTAAATACGTTTCTATTGCAGGTCTTTTCCAGTTGAAAATGTGAGTGAGCACTACACAAATTAGTGACACTGAAATACACTGAAAAGAAAAACAACTAAACTAAATCCAAACAAAAACAACTAAACGAAGTAGTTACACACGTTATAGAATATATATACTGGGCATACAAGCCTGGCCTAAGCTTTCTGTCAGGAAGACTGCAGCAGTCCAGGAGTTGGGTTAACTGTCTTTAAGTCCCACAGAAGAAATGTTTACATCAAAGTGCTTGCCAGGCTTAATCCAAATTAGGTACAGCCATACTTGAACTTATCATTGTATAGTATGTGGGACTATGAGCAATGGTTTTCTGGAAACAGAAACAGGCAATTTTATCATTAGTAGAGTCACAAATAACTAGAAAACAATTGAAAACATAATGTACTCAACACAGCAATATCTCACAATATCCACAAGGGGTCACTATAGCTCATATATTGCCTAAATAGCACGTCATACAAATTGCCAATCATAAGGCACGGACATGGCAAGCTAGCCACAGTTAAACTAAACAATAGAAAAGTCCTTTATTTGTAATACCGCTGGATGTAATGACTGCGGGAGATTACAGCCACTGCTATTAACTTAGTGCCAAATAATCCTACCAACATGGTATCAAAGAACTGAGGCATAACTTTAACATGCACAAACAATTATAACAGCTTCATGCGAGTCATCCTGCCAAAAGGACTAACACTCACAGGTTCATAAACACACAACTTAATCACACGAAACAACTGCGATGCTCTGCAGTGGCACCTTTAGTCACTCCCACTCTGCGTGCTGAGCACATGCCCACTGATACGCTTATTTCCTTTGAGTGTGCTTGATTTCTGCCTCTAGACATTCTGAGGCCGAGTCAGAGCAGGAAACTTGAGCACACGTGGTCTCATTAAATCAGACAGCTGGAGTCATTTAAAAAGGATCTTTTAAGCAGTGCTGTCCCTCAACTTCATAGTAGATCCATCTATGGATCAGTTTGAAAATCCTAGCTGTCTTCTTTCTAGTTATCATGTTACAAGATTTTAAGAAAACTTGAACGCTGATCATGAGTTGAATGCCACTGATCTTCAAAATCATCCAAGCTTTTTGATAAATGCACACAAAAGTCAGGTGTCCATGCCACCCGCATGCAAGGTGACAAAAATACCCCAATCAGCCTTTCAAGCTGACAGCTAAAGAAACCATTTCACCAGATTTAGCTTCTTGGATATTGTGTTCACTATACTGTGTTCAAAATGTACTTCTCATTTAATAGAAGAAATGTAATCATGTCAATATAGAGGATTTCAAATTCTCACTCCTGTTAATTAAAAAAAAGAAAAAAGTAGGATAAGACATGAGAAACTCCTTGAAAAGGACAGTCTCCATTATAGCACCTCATGGAAGCTTTGTTAGACGACCTGTCATTAAAAACTAGAAAGACCATCCAGCATCGGGAGCTTTCAGACTTCCAGGTATGACAACAAGCCTATTGCTGGTTTGCCCACTCTGACTGTGTCAGTATTTGCTCCACATACCAACTGCTCTGACCCTAAAGTAAGCCAGAATCCCACACAGCCATATGTAGGCACATTCCAACCACAAAGAATAACTGGGGATTCTTCATCCTGTAAACATCCTGAACAACTGGTTTTGGTGGTTTGATGGGAACAGATCCTCACCTGATCAGGAATACCAACGATCACCCCACCACTCATGTCTTGTTGGGAAATGTTTGCAGTCCTCAAGCTGTGAAAGTCATCAGGTGCAGCAGTCATGAATACCATGTAAACATCCCTGTTGGTAGGACAAACAAATAACAGTGGGATTCATTCGAGAAAACAGAACTTGTTTGATTCCCTGTCTGACAAAAAGAAATTAATGCAACGTAAAAATTCGATTTAAAAAATCAGCAGCATCATATGTAACCAGGTCCTAAATTACATATTGTTATAATTACACAAAATTTGTTCTAAAGCCCAAACTGCTCCTGGTATATCTGACTTTTAGCACCTCCAAGCCTGTAGTCATCTTGGTTATTAGTTAGGCCCCTCCCCCGTGTGTTCGGAGTTAAGCTCGTGTGTGTTTAGAGACAGAAAGCCATCATGTTACCAGGATTCTCCAGAGAAACACAGAAATAAAGAGCAGAGCCTCCATCTTCATTTAGTGGACAGAGGAATATGATCACAAATCAGTGTGGGCCAAAATTTGTATCTTAAAAACTAGGAGGGGATAAAGTTATACCAACATACTGTAATATTTTTATAATATACACTAGCAAACTTTCATGCTGTGTGTGATATTAAAAATATTGTATTGTGTGATATCACATTCTATTGTGATCCAGCATTTTAATCTGACCTTTGATTTCTAAATGCTTCATTAAACTGTCAAATATACAAATATAGACAACTGTGGGATTTGTCTAAAGTATTTGCATATGCCATAGAAATGTTAGCACTCACAGTTTACTGGGCAAGGTTTATGCAACGTTTCAACAAGACCAGTCCACTTATGACAAACGCGATCATACGAGCATTATAGTACGATGCAGTCTCTGCATGATATGACTATCTATTCAGCTGTAACCTGACAGGGACAAAGTCTAGGAGACAGAAACTGAAGATAGACACCATTTACTGATGGACCTGTTATATTAGGTGACAATTCCACGTGAAAGTCAAAAGAAATGAATACATACAGGGCAAGTCTTTATGAGGCAAACATGATGTGCATCTCACACGAAAGCGATTTAGGTGATTTTCTGTGAGAAATGTGTAAAAAGATCCGTCCTCTGAATTTCAGATACTATTGATCTGTTTGTTGTGTGTCTGAGGGTTTACGCAGGGACGTTTTGTGTAAGCACTGATTGCTACAGTAGCATCCAATCAATGCTTACAGTGCAAAGAAACTGGCCTACAGTCTGACAGCTGCATTAATGTCTACACAATCTAAGAGTTTGAAAGATGGACACACGTGAGATGATCATAAATCCACAACAGAATCCTTTCTGTCCTAACATACTGATGAGAAAATAACTGAAGCACTCGTGTCAAGAACAACAACAAAAAAGGGAAACATGCCTAACTTGGATTTCAGTGATTGTGAAAACAAACATATGCAAATGAATTTCCTCTGTGCGCTTTTCCTAATTCAGGAAATCACTATCAGTCAAGTTGAGTGTGAGTCAGTGAGTATGTTATGTTCACATAGACTGTTACCTCAGGGGCTAACTTACCAGATGAAATGAACCTTTATGGAACGGAAACCCAGAATTTGTTTCAAGTCACATTTTAGCTTAACCTGCATGGTGGAAAGTGCCTGTACCAGAGACATGATTGTTGCTGCTTAGGTTAAAATATCTAGTATATGTCAATAATGTAACAAAAAAGAAGAAGAAAATCTGTGGCGGTGTAAAAGTCCCACTAAATGCGTCTCTCGGTGTACATCTAAACTATATAACGATTAACCGCCAACTGTGAGTTCAATTTAAATTTTCCTTTACAAATGTGTGTTTGTTTAGGAAGGAAAAAAATGTGTGCGCACAGTGTTCGGCAATATAGACTCAAAGGCAGCACCAAGACTGGCACGAGACTATTTCCACTGCACTGAGGGTGGGAACTCCAGGCCTCGGGGCCGCTGTCCTGCAGGGTTTAGATGTGTCCTTGATCCAACACAGCTGATTTAAATGGCTCATTTTGAACGTTGACATATACATCAAGGAATGGACCAGCCACTGCACTGATGTTAAACCAGTTCAGAAGTTCATTTATCATCATGAACCACCAATTTATGAGCAGACAAACCAAAGTACACTCCAAGATTCAGTTGCTTGTAGAAGCACGTTTAGCAGCAACAGCTCAAAGTCATTGTTTTCTGTATGACTATCAGTCTCTCACATCATTGGGGAGTCATTTAGGCTCACTCTTCTTCATAATGTTGCTTCACTTCATTGAGGTTTGCACAAATTTGTTTATGCAAAACTCACGACCACACTACTTCTATTAAGCTGAGCTTTAAACTTTCTAAAATATAAAACCTGCTAGACACCGGTGTTGTGCCAAAAAGTGATTGTCTGCCAAAAACTGATTTCTGGTATTTGCCAAAAAGTGATTGCTCGTATTTAAACTGCTATAAGTAACTTGTTGGGCTATAATATGTGAAACATATGTCAAATGCTTCCCTCATGGATGACATAAAGTCATCTTGAGCCACAAACAACATTCGTGTAACAAGGTAGAAGCCGCGATCAGTTTTTGGCAGCGACTTTTATATAACCTTTATTTATTTAGTTAAAAAAAAATCTCATTAACATTAAACATGTCTTTTGTAAGAGTAAGTTGGCCAAGAGGACAGCAGCAATGGCAGCAAATATTACAATAGTTCAGTAAAAATATTTTAAGTGGGGATAAAGGAGCGGATTGGTTATAATGTAAGTACAGGGTGGGCCATTTATATGGATACACCGTAATAACATGGGAATGGTTGGTGATATTAAAGTCCTGTTTGTGGCACATTAGTATATGTGAGGGGCAAACTCCTCAAGATGGGTGGTGACCATGGTGGCCATTTAGAAGTCGGCCATCTTGGATACAACTTTTGTTTTTTCAATAGGAAGAGGGCCATGTGACACATCAAACTTATTGGTAATGTCACAAGAAAAACAATGGTGTGCTTGGTTTCAACGTAAACCTCCAGCAGAACCAGGCTCAGGGAGGGGCGGGGCCATCTGCTGACCGGTTGGGGTGAGAGAAGGAAGACAGGATGAAGACATGCTGTGGAAGCGAGACAGAGATTAATAACAGATATGATTCAATGCAGAGAGGTCTGTTAATACATAGTGAGTGAACCAACCAACCACAGCATCTGTGGTGAGAGAGTCATCAAGGAGTTCAGGCACTCCATCAAGCTCACAGTCACAGACTCAGGTGAGATTCTAGAGTTGCAGGGCTTCCTCCAGAGCAGCTGTTAGAAACACAGCTGCATCTTCTTTCTCTCACACACAGAAAAGAGTGAGACAGAGTGAGGCATCAGGGAGTTTAATTACCAGCTTTAAGACAAATGAATGAGAGTGCTGAATGATAGCACTCATGAGTGGTGCAGCATGCTTTAATTACTACCCACTAGTGAATGTGTCAGCAGCTGAAACTGTATTAATGGTGATTTAAAGAAACGAGTCCCAGTGTGTAGACCAGGCAAGCTGCTTCACTTGTAACACACTGGCAGAAACCCCAAGTCAGTTAGGATGACTACCTGAACATTTGAATGTTTCCACTGGTCACTGAGGTGGTACGTTACAGTGATCCAGTCTGTTCATTTACAGGACTCTACTAGAGCTGCTTTGCATGACTCACAGTTGAAATAATGCTTCTTTGTCTGATGCAGGGCCTTGGTTCACCCCATCAGTCGTGCAGGGGGTCGTCTGCTCTGCAAAAGTGCACTTTAATGTAAACTGTGCAGCAGTGCTGCAAACTAATCCAGACGAAATAAAAGCACAATGTCAGGAGCTACTGCAGTTCAGCATCAAACGTAGGCCAAATCAATCATTAATATGATTTTCATGATCATCTTGTTTGTCTTAATGTTCTTATGATTCAAAGAAACATCCAGCAGCTGTGAGATCGGCTGTACTGATTTAAAATGAAGTGTGTACGGCCCCAAAGCCTCTGAATGAGCTGCAGATGTGTTTCAAACTCCTGTAACAAAAGCAAACATGTCTGCATACCGGCTAACTTTGTCCACACACTGTTTCTGCTCTGCAGGTTTCATAGATGAAGATGCAAATAGTGGAGGATACGGGGATGGAGGAGATTGGGTTGGACTTTCATTAATATTTTGTCTGTTAGTTTGGGCTGTTTGTTGTTCCTGCTGCTTCCGCTGTCGTCATAATTACCTGCAAGGAACTAAAGCCATTATAGCAGCATCCTCCTGAAAACAACATCTGCTCTGCTTTTCCACAAGAATGAAGATGCAGAGGTCTGGCTTTAGGATCTGAGCTCAGATAACATCTGGAGTTTAAAGCATCATTTTAATCTTCTTCTGCACAAAATGGCTCAGTCGAGTGCTGCCAACTCCAAGAGGTTTTCGGAGGATCGGGTGATGGAGATCTATAAAGTAGGAGTAACATTATATAGCTACTATGTCAAAATTCTATAGTATGGTATATGATATGGCACAGCCCTGCTGTAAAGATCAAATGTGTGACAGTGAAAGGTGCTACAAAGAAGTCGGGAGAGAAATGCTGCAGAAAAGTCTCTTTAGCAAACAACGAGCAAACATAAAGCCCGTCCATTTCACATTTAAGGCAGGTAGTATGTTTGTTTTTCTAATGTTGACAAACTGACCCTCCATCCATCCACTTCTGCTGATCCTTTTCAGGGTCGCGGGGGCGCTGGAGCCTAACCCAGCTGTCTTAGAGCGAGACAGACTGAAGACCTGTCCAGTCCGCTGTCCCTACTAAGTGCATGTCCTTGAAACAGTGGAATAAAAACTAAAGCAATGACAAATAATGATCCTCATCATCAACATTACTACCGAAATGTGAACTAGCAAGTACAGCCTGAGCCCATAGAAACAACATCTTTGTAATCTGTAACAGTTTTGGATTTTTGGACATGTTAAAGAACTTTTAAAGGGTTTTTCACAAAGATGCTGAACATTAAATGCAGGATGCCACAGACATCCATTTTAGCCAACAATCTGCCATCTTCACCTCCAGTGTTCAAATAAAACGGAGACGTTGTGACATCAGCAGGAGACAGAGATCAGCTAGAGACACGCAGACAGTTTAAGCAGGCTGCTGTTCAAGTGGAGGCTGGTATGAATCCTGCTTCTGTTTATGTTTCCTGTTGAACAAAAACTTGACCAGAAACTGACATACCAACTTTCAGACTAGCAGATCCATCCTCCTTCCCTCCATCCTCTGTGTGTCCTTCTGTCTGACCTGCAGCTGAGAAACAGGTGTGAGGTGTCAGCTGTCAGGTAGGTGATGAGTGAAGAACAGAACAGAATCCATTTCCTCTTCAAACTGCTGTCAGACATGAGCTGTGTCCCAATTCGTCGGCTGCATCCTTCGGAGGACCCGGCCTTTGCGGTCTACGTGGGCCGGGATGGTGGGGACAGAGAGGCTGTAACTACATCTGCTGGTGTCACTGTGACCTCAGAGCAGTTTACATGAAACATGAAACGAATTACAACTTTTGCGATATTGACCAGCTCATGATGCAGAGTGTAGACTGTATCTGTGATAATGAAAATGATTTAAGGACTGGTTTATGACACGTCTATAAAAAATATAAAGTCTGTACAAATGTGAAACTACAAAGTTAAAAGCAGCTGGAACGACAGCTGTTCAAAGCTGAACACTTACATCAGCCAGAAGACAGAGTGAGTCCTCCATCTCTCTGAAGGAGGCCATCGTGGTGAGCACAGATGCAGCAGCAGTGTGGATGTGTCCACTCTCACAGTGTCTCTCTTTCAAGTTTGTCCTCACATTCTCAAAAAAAGAACATGTCTATGCAGATGCCCAGAGCCTAACAACACACCCGCTATAAAAACTTTTGCACCACCAGATTTTCATATACTTACATTTGAAAGTGTTCGTCTCCTGCATTAACTCCCACTTCGATCACTATCATTATCAGAAAAATATCTCCTGTATGGCCCGCAATGAATCCTGGGATATGTTGGGCCACAAAGGACACACCTGACCCATCCTTCAAATTCAGGGAAATGAAGGACGCATTTGGAAGACTTCAAATTTGAACAGCCTTCGTCGCGTCCATGTGATACAATTTCCTACAAATGTGGCATTCGAAGCATCCTCTCCCTGAATTTGGAAACACCCAATGTGATGATAGAGAGCAGGAAGAACCAGTCTCAACAAGAGACACACACACCTGATTTCCTGTAACTGCAGAGGGGAGGAGCCACCCGAGCAGGTGGGAACAGGAAGAGAAACAGCTGAGCCTCCGTCAGAGCAGCAGGAGGACGGTGGAGCTGAGGCAGGGTGAGTGTTAACACCACATTGTTGTAGTTTTGCTGTCAGAGTCTCTGAGTGTGTTTGTTTGTGTGACTGTAGAGAGAAGAAGAGTCACAGTGAGCTCTGTAGCTGTGATTGGCTCAATAATCACCTTCAATGGACTGAACGCAGAGAACGAGCCGAGGAACCTGACAAACCTGTTTGTGTGTGTGTCTGTGTGTGTGTGTGTACCTGTTTAGACATGTTTGTGAGGACAAAGAGTTGGTATGCTACTATGTGGGCTAATAGAGTCCCACAAAATGGCCGTCCTCACGAGTTTGAGGATATTTTTGAGGCTTTTTGGTGTCCTCACTAAAATCTGAAAACAAGTGTCTGTGTGTGTGTCTGTGTGTGTATGTGTCATAAAGAGAGTCGAGTTCACGGTCGCACACTTTCTATCTCAGAGGCTGTATCCCAATTCTTCGGAGCCCCTCTGATGACATGGTCCAAAAAATAAATCAATTGTGGCCACAAAATACTACTTCGTGCGCACGAAATGCTAATTTGTGGGCACGAAACACTTGACCAATAACCGTGATCCTTCCCAGGCCCTTGCAGTTGGTTGACAATAAAATCTATCCCGGCGTCCAGGCCCTGTAAAGCAACTGGGCTCTCAGTATCCTGTTTAAATGTCTCTCCGTAATAATGGTTCCTTGCATTGCAGGCTTTTCAAAATGCATTGTAGCTCATTCCCAGCCTAAAATAAAACTCACTCATACCGTCTCTGTCCACGGTGTATAGGTTTAGCCTACTCTCATGCTTGTGTCTCTACGCAGCTGTCCAGGAATTGTATCAATATGATGTTGCCACAAATGCGTAATTCGTTGCCACGTTATACCCATTTCGTGCTCTCGAAAATAGTATTTCGAGGGTATTTTGTGGCCACAATTTATTTATTTTTGGACCATGTCATCAGAGGGGCTCCGTACAATTCAGGTACTATTATTATACTATTAGTGTTAATTGTACTTTCTGCAGTGTTTAAATGATTACATATACACACAGTTACTGTCCCTCCACACATACGACTTGGTTCTCCTTCTATGCCCCAGCTTTGTTTACTTTTTCCCACCGAGGCTTCTAGACTTCTGATTGGCCAGCATTTCTGCACGGTTAGGAATATATCTCCACCTGTTGCTTTGGCATGTTCCTAGCAGTGTTTTCCTTCATTTCTGCCTTTACGTGTGGACGGGATTATTTTTGAAAACAAAAACGGAAAATCTCCGTTCTCAAAAATACCCGTGTACGTGTGGACGTAGCCTCAGTCTATGTATTTACTGCTTTGTGGTGAAGGTCCGTGTCTCATGTCAGTGTGTTTAGTTTGCGTTTCCTCTGTCTCATCTTGTCAATCACTCCCAGCTGTGTCCTGGGACAGGGATAAAGGGCAAAAAAACAAAAACCAACTAAATAAGCAGACAAAAAAAAAAAATATATATATATATATATATATATACACACACACACATACATCAATCACCTGGATCACCTGTTGAGAAAGAAAAAAGAAAACAAGCAGAAGAAAACGAGAGCAATACAATAAACAACATCACAATGATATATAGTAATATAACAGTAAATACTAAATATTAAACATTATTGTGCAGCACATAAGATCAACAGAACACAGTGTGCTTTGAGGTACACTCTAAGAACTAAAACTGATAATTACTTAAATATTTTGGTGCAACACACTGACATTTTAGACCTTCTTCAGAATACTGTATATACTATGGGCATCACGGTGCTGATCCAGAATCCTTACATTATTATTCATTACTAGAGCTACAATAATAAAGCAATGAGGAGGGGGAAGTAATAAATATGAAATAATGTATTTATGATGATTCCATTTGTTTCACTATCCACTCTGTGCAGGGCAAAGCTTATTACATGTTTAAACTGTAGAGATACAATCATTTTACTGCTGTAAAATCCAAATTTTGTCTTATTTAAAATATAAATCTAATATAATCTGCTTCTTAATGTATGTTCTTTAAAATACAGTGTGTTTTTAATATATTATAATTATAATAATGCATAATTATGTGGACATGCATATTAGATCGTTTTTTAGTGAAATATAATCCCCCCAGAAGGGCAGGAAATGCTCTGTAACTTACTTTAAAACTAAATATGTTCACTAAAACGGTGACAGAGCTACAGACCCATGACAGCCTTACACAGGTAGCCAGCAGCTATGACCAGCACTACATGTGCAGTTAATAAAAGGACAGGTAATGTTTGTCACGCTGTTGCACACACAGCACGCTCGTTTGTTTCAGTTCGTCAAATTGCCACAAGACAACTTACCAACGTGTACGTAATAAGCTAATACTCCTGTGTGCTACACACTACAGTGTGCGCTGTACAGCTACTTACTGGGTTTGTCGCATCAGTCTGTGTCTCTGAGTTAACTTGTGTTTCTCTTACAGCTCCGGACCGCAACAAATGCGCGTGCTCTTTGTGAGCTCGTTCCCGGCTCGTAACCAGCGCGTTCTGCCGTCGAGGGCGATCATTGGTTAAATGTGATCATGTGACTGATGCAAGCCAGATCCTTTTATTTAGCAAAACTGTGATTAATAGTTAAATATTATTGTTGAGGGGCACAGACAGGACTCCGCACGCACACACACATAAAAAAAAAATAATACTTTTTTTTTTTAAAAAGTTGCCTCAACAAAAGGGCACCTTGGGCACCCATCAGGAAAGGGGCGGGTGCTCAAGCCCCTCTAGCCCCCCCCCCCCCTCTGCACGTGCCTGTCGCAGAGAACGGGGGTGTGAGAAGACTCCAAAACCTCCCTCCGCCCGCTCATTGTAGTGTTGATGCATGTGTGTTCTAAGGTGCATTTCCCCAGCTTTGGAAAATTCAGAGGCACAGATGAAGCTGGGGTACACAAAAACTGTAAAGCCAGGTGGAAAAGGTTCAGATAAGATGTCTTCCTGTTCCCCCAGTATGTTAAAGGATCCTCTGATCTTGGAATGTTTCTCTCCGACACTCTCCACAATACTAAGGGGTTGGCAGTCCGTTATAATAAAACTCAGGACTGCATGGTCCAGAACAGACTTCCTAGGTGCTTGATTTCAAAATAATAAAACGCATGTTAATTAAAAAATGATGATAAAGCAGTTCAGTGTCAATATAGGCCGACCTGTGTTCATTCTCGGTGTGTTTGTCTCCTCATTTTCATGTTTGGTTCTGTAATGCCTGAACACTGAGGAGGTGCTTTTGATTGTGTAACAAAGCTCAGCAGAATAGAAAATAAATAATTTACACTGCAAGTCACATTGCTGTTTTTCCTATTCTGATAGATTACACTGAAACAAAGACAGACAAACTATTCCCTTATTTGCAGTTAAAAGATCAAAATGATCCCACACAGCAGAAACATTTTTTTTTTCTTTCAAGCTCAATTTTGTTATGGAGAGATGTTTTTTTTTTTTGTTTTTTTTTTATCTTTGCGAGAGTAATTTTGGTTTTTTGGGGGGGTTTTTGGTGGCGACTCATCCCATTGACAGATGCAGATGCGGTACCTTTTAAACACAGTTTAGCGCGTTGGTAATGAGCGATACAGCAGCTGTATCGATCACGTGACTTTTTCTTAAAGCGACACACGCACCGATACAGGTTTCGCTCTGTGAGCTTGATACAAGCGTCGGTGCATCAGTGTTGCTGGACCCATCACTACTATATAGTGATGTGTTGTGGTGCTTTGCTCCCACCCCTTGTGTTCCGTGTTTTCGTCTTCCCTTCGTGTACTTCTTCATATTCGTGTACTATTAGTTTTTAGGTTTTTGCTTAGTTTCCATGCTCACCTTCGCCATTTCTGTTTGTATCACCATGTGATGAATAAACTCACTTGCATCTGAGCTGCCTGCATAAAGGGTCCTTTGATAATTTACACACGGCTCGCAAACCGTGACGAAAACACTGGAAAAATTGGGCTGTTCTAAAACGTTTGACGGGTAGTGTATATATTTAGTTTATATATTTTCTTTATTTATAATAGTTTGTTTTATATTGTAGCAAAGTGTTACTTGGATACTTCTCTATGTGCTTCTTCATGTGCAATTTTGTTGCATTCTGAGCCTTAGAAATTTATTGTGATGAACTGCTGTTAGAATCAAGTTAAATTCTGATAAATCAGACAATTACCTCTCCAGCTGTTGTTACAGTCTTTGTTTATCGGGTCCTTACAGGGTAAAAGATGACGACACCTAAAGAAATCCTTCTGGGGACTTTGAAGGATTTGGGACGTGATGACTTTGAAGAATTTAAGTGGCATCTGAAGAACGGGTCTGTAGAAGGTTTACCAGCAATCCCAGAGAGTGAACTGGAGGATGCAGAGAGGACGAACATAGTGGATCTGATGTTTGATACCTACTCTATCAACACTTTTGAAGTTGCTAAAAATCTTTTGGGGAGGATAAACAAGAATGATCTGTTGGAGAATTTAAATAAAACCATCCCAGAACCCACAGGTAAGTCAGGGAATGACTAAACAAAAAATACATAAACAATAAAAACATTAGTTAACATTACACAGGTGCCATTAAAATCCATATAAATAATAAATCCAAAACACTTGCCAACACTTTCAGGAGTGAGAGACTGCAGAAAGCCAACAGTTTGTGTTTTATGCATCTGCACAAATAACCTCCTGTGTACACACATGAATATCTGCTCTTTGGGTTGGTTTGATTAAAATGGGACCAGCAGCAGGTTTTCTGCCCATTTTACAGATTTATATTGTCAGATTGGTTTTAGAGCTGTTTTATCAACATAAATGAGGCGACAACAACAGTTTGGGACACGTCACAAATATGATCAAAGTGCTTTTTCTTAAATCTATTTACCAGTTGAAGGTAAAGTTAAAAAAATGGCTGCCATTTCTTTCTGCTGTTTGGAGACCCAAACAAAAAAATGCCCAGACAGTAAATGCTTTTTATTATGGTTTATAAACAGGACACTAAGGTGATTGGTCAAAGGTTGGAGGAAAGCCACAGTTCTCCTTATTTGACTGAAATCCACCATTTCAGCTCATGTTTTTTCTTCTGCAGCTTTCTGGGAGATTCCACTTCAGCCTTCTGCTGGCAACGCTCCCATTACCAAGCTTCCCTTAGGTAGTGTCATTAGAAGACATAGCATACATTTACACTGCTATGCAGATGATACCCAGCTCCATCTGTCCATGAAGTCAGATAACACACACCAATGAGTTAAACTGCAGGAACGTCTTAAAGACATAAAGACCTGGATGGCCGCTAACTTTCTGCTTCTTAATTCAGATCAAACTGAGGTTATTGTACTCGGCCCTGAAAATCTTAGAAATATGGTATCTAAGCAGATTCTTACTCTGGATGGCATTACCTTGGCCTCCAGTAACGCTGTGAGGAACCTTGGAGTCATTTTTGACCAGGACATGTCCTTCAACGCACATATTAAACAAATATGCAAGACTGCTTTCTTCCATTTGTGCAACATCTCTAAAGTTAGAAATATCCTGTCTCAGAGTGACGCTGAAAAACTAGTTCTGTCATGGTCCTGGGTCGTTCAGCGTTTTGTTTCATTTTTGGTATCACCTTGTGTACTTTGTGTTAATTCTGATTTTGTATTAGTTCTTAGGTTGATCTCTACCTGTGTCTTTCCTCTGTGTTCTGTTCGTGTCCCCGAGTTTGTGTTGTAAAACAGTCTGTTTCCTGTTTTACTTTGAAGGTTTGTGTCTCGTCTTGTGAATTAGGATCAGCTGTGCTCCCCTCCTGTGTGTCATTCCCTCATTACCTTGTGTGTATTTATAGTATGTGTCTGCCTGTGTTCCTCGTTGTGTCGTCTGCATTACTGTGTTAATCAGTGTTACTACTCGTCTCTCTATCCAGCCTTCTTTGTGTCATCTCTGTGTATTCCCCGCTGTCCTTGTGTTTTCAGGTTTGTCTGTTACAGTGGCTTGCAAAAGTATTCGGCCCCCTTGAACTTTTCCACATTTTGTCACATTACAGCCACAAACATGAATCAGTTTTATTTGAATTCCAGGTGAAAGACCAACACAAAGCGGTGTACACGTGAGAAGTGGAATGAGAATCATACATGACTCCAAACATTTTTTACAAATAAATAACTGCAAAGTGGGGTGTGCGTAATTATTCAGCCCCCTTTGGTTTGAGTGCAGTCAGTTGCACATAGACGTTGCCTGATGAGTGCTAATGACTAAATAGAGTGCACCTGTGTGTAATCGAACAAGGCCGAACAAGGAGAGTGCTGATCCGAAATGCAGCCAAGAGGCCCATGGTGACTCTGGACGAGCTGCAGAGATCTACAGCTCAGGTGGGGGAATCTGTCCATAGGACAACTATTAGTCGTGCACTGCACAAAGTTGGCCTTTATGGAAGAGTGGCAAGAAGAAAGCCATTGTTAACAGAAAACCATAAGAAGTGCCGTTTGCAGTTTGCCACAAGCCATGTGGGGGACACAGCAAACATGTGGAAGAAGGTGCTCAGGTCAGATGAGACCAAAATGGAACTTATTGTTCAAAATGCAAAACGCTATGTGTGGTGGAAAACTAACACTGCACATGACTCTGAACACACCATCCCCACTGTCAAATATGGTGGTGGCAGCATCATGCTCTGGGGGTGCTTCTCTTCAGCAGGGACAGGGAAGCTGGTCAGAGTTGATGGGAAGATGGATGGAGCCAAATACAGGGCAATCTTGGAAGAAAACCTCTTGGAGTCTGCAAAAGACTTGAGACTGGGGCGGAGGTTCCCCTTCCAGCAGGACAACGACCCTGAACATAAAGCCAGGGCAACAATGGAGTGGTTTAAAACAAAACATGTCCATGTGTTAGAATGGCCCAGTCAAAGTCCAGATCTAAATCCAATCCAGAATCTGTGGCAAGATCTGAAAACTGCTGTTCACAAACGCTGCCCATCTAATCTGCCTGAGCTGGAGCTGTTTTGCAAAGAAGAATGGGCAAGAATTTCAGTCTGTAGATGTGCAAAGCTGGTAGAGACAGACCCTAAAAGACTGGCAGCTGTAACTGCAGCAAAAGCTGGTTCTACAAAGTATTGACTCAGGGGCTGAATAATTACGCACACCCCACTTTGCAGTTATTTATTTGTACAAAATGTTTGGAATGATGTATGATTTTCGTTCCACTTCTCACGTGTGCACCACTTTGTGTTGGTCTTTCACCTGGAATTCCACTAACATTGATTCATGTTTGTGGCTGTAATGTGACAAAATGTGGAAAAGTTCAAGGGGGCCGAATACTTTTGCAAGCCACTGTAGTTTTTCCAGTTTAGGTTTATGTTTAGTTCTGCCCTCACCTTGGTTTGTTCACTGTAAATAAAACCTCACTCGCATCTCCACCACTGTCTGCAACTTGGGTCCTCATTTAACTCCACCGCACGACTGCTGCCCCAGCCGTGACAAGTTTATGCATTTATTACGTCAAGGCTGGACGACTGTAATTCATTATTATCAGCAAGTCCTAAAAACTCGCTGAAAAGGCTTCAGTTAATCCAAAATGCTGCAGCAAGAGTCCTGACAGGGACTAGAAAGAGAGAGCAGATTTCTCCTGTATCGACTTCCTGTTAAATCCAGAATTGAATTCAAAATCCTGCTCCTCACATACAAGGTCTTAAATAATCAGGCCCCATCTTATCTTAATGACCTTGTAGTACCATATCCCCCTATTAGAGCACTTCGCTCTCGCTCTGCAGGCCTACTTGTTGTTCACAGAGTATTTAAAAGTAGAATGGGAGGGAGAGCCTTCAGTTTTCAGGACCCAAAAAGATAGTTGGGGTTTTTTCTGTTATATTATTGTAGGTTCTTTATCTTACAATATAAAGCACATTGGGGTGACTGTTGTTGTTATTTGGAGGAATTAATAAAAAAAACTTTTATACTTGAAATTCTTTCATTTATTCTACATATTTATTCATCACTGGCTCCATAGTGTTGTTTATGTAATATGTGAAATGTTGCTAGTATTGATTTGGTGCTGTATAAATAAACATAATTAAATCAAATGTGTCTCTATAAAACCTGCCCTCAGTTATAACCCAAGTGTCAGGGCTCAATGGCTCATGAAAAGGAATGGAGTCAAGCACAGAACCAAAAAACGGAGGCTGAGTGACTTTTAACAGAAATGTATTTTACTAGATTTCTTGACGGAGAAAGCTGAATCACGGCTAAATTCAACAGCAAGCGAGGTATTATGAGAAGTGCAGAGCTGAGGCCAGAACATAAGCTGAGGCAGGTCAAAGGAACAACAGGGGCAGAATCGGGCGAATAGAAACTATCCAGGATCACTGGAACAAAGGAGATAATAATCAGAGTGGTCCACAGTGTAGTGAATGAGTCCAAGATTTAAAAACTAAGAGGTGTTACGTGGCTGCAGGTGGAGATCAGCTGGAGGAGGAGATGAATTAAATCTGGGTACAGAGTGAGATGTGGGTGCACAGGGAGGCAGGCAGCTGAGGATGGCAGTTTGCAAGAGGGAGTTTTCCCAGCAGTGGCAGGCCAGAATCCTGAGGCGTGACTTATGGCGAGAGTTGGAAGATGTATCCAGGTGCCGACTAGGGAACAGGAAAAGAGGGTTACGCGAAACAAGCTGAGGAGCACAAGACAAAATGTGAGGCAGAGAACTGACTGTGCTAAGCACACAATCTGGAGAAGGTTCATTGTGAGTGCTGCTCATAAATACTGCCGGAGTAATTGGCAACAGGTGAGGAGCACGGAGGAGTGAGGAGGGCTCCACCCAGGGGAGGAGAGCTGATGCTGTGGAAAGTTACTCAGACTCACTCGGATCATGACACCAAGAGTCCAGTGAACTGAACACATAACCACAGTAACCAGAATGCAGTTTTCTCATTTGTGTCATTTGCTGTTTATTCATGCAGAGATTCTCACTGAGTGTCAGCTCAAACTCAAGTCAGACCTGAAGCAGAAGTTCCAGTGTGTGCTCGAGGGGATTTCTACAACAGAAAACCCGACCCTCCTGAGTCAGATCTACACAGAGCTCTACATCACAGGGGGAGGGACTGCAGAGGTCAATGATGAACATGAGGTCAGACAGATTGAAACAGCATCCAGGAAACCGGACAGACCAGAAACAACCATCAGACAAGAAGACATCTTTAAACTCCCACCTGGAAGAGATAAACCAATCAGAACAGTGCTGACAATGGGAGTGGCTGGCATTGGGAAAACAGTCCTAACACAGAAGTTCACTCTGGACTGGGCTGAAGACAAAGCCAACCAGGACATCCAGTTCATGTTTCCATTCACTTTCAGAGAGCTGAATCTGCTGAAAGAGGAAAAGTTCAGCTTGGTGGAACTTGTTCATCACTTCTTTACTGAAACCAAAGAAGCAGGAATCTACATCTTTGAAGACTTCCAGGTTGTGTTCATCTTTGATGGTCTGGATGAGTGTCGACCTCCTCTGGACTTCCACAAAACTGCAATCCTGACTGACCCTAGAAAGTCCACCTCAGTGGATGTGCTGCTGATAAACCTCATCAGGGGGAAACTGCTTCCCTCTGCTCGCCTCTGGATAACCACACGACCTGCAGCAGCCAATAAGATCCTTTGTGACATTGTTGACATGGTGACAGAAGTCAGAGGGTTCACTGACCCACAGAAGGAGGAGTACTTCAGGAAGAGATTCGGAGATTCGGAGCAGGCCAGCAGCATCATCTCCCACATCAAGACATCACGAAGCCTCCACATCATGTGTAGAATCCCAGTCTTCTGCTGGATCACTGCTACAGTTCTGGAGTTTGTCATGAAGAACAAAGAGAGTCAAGATCTGCCTAAGACTCTCACAGAGCTCTACCTACGTCTTGTGCTATTTCACCTAAAAACGAAGGACATCAAGTATGATGGAGGAGCTGAGACAGATTCATGCAGGAAGATCATTGAGTCTCTGGGAAAACTGGCCTTTGATCAGCTGCAGAAAGGAAACCTGATCTTCTATAAATCAGACCTGACAGAGTGTGGCATCGATATCAGAGCAGCCTCAGTGTACTCAGGAGTGTTCACACAGATCTTTAAAGCTGATGAGTGTCACATGTTCAACAACGTTGTTTACTGTTTCATCCATCTGAGCATTCAGGAGTTCTTTGCTGCTCTTCATGTCTATCTGACCTTCATCAACTCTGGAGTCAACCTGCTTAAGAAACAATCTCCTCTCTTTAAAATCTTCCAGAAAACACTTACTGTAAAAGACTTCTACCAGAGTGCTGTGGACAAAGCCTTAAAGAGTCCAAATGGCCACCTGGACTTGTTCCTCCGCTTCCTCCTGGGTCTTTCACTGCAGACCAATCAGGATCTTCTATGCATGCTGACACAGACAGGAAGTAGCTCACAGACCAATCAGGAAACAGTCCAGTACATCAAGAAGAAGCTCAGTGGGAAACTGTCTGCAGAGAAAAGCATCAACCTGTTCCACTGTCTGAATGAACTGGATGATCGTTCTCTAGTGGAGGAGATCCAACAGTCCCTGAGATCAGGACGTCTCTCCACAGATCAACTGTCTCCTGCTCAGTGGTCGGCTCTGGTCTTCATCTTACTGTCATCAGATCTGGATGAGTTCGACCTGGAGAAATACTCCCGTTCAGAGAAGGCATTTTTGAAGCTGCTGCCAGTGGTCAAAGCATCCAAGAAAGTGCTGTAAGTGAATCTATGAACAAATATGTTTAATAATGCTAGATGAATAAAAGAATATGTCTCCATTGTTATTCTTCCTCAGGCTGAGTCGTTGTGCACTCTCAAAAAGAAGCTTTGAAGCTTTGTCTGAAATTCTCAGCTCCCCATCCAATCATCTGAGAGAGCTGGACCTGAGCTCGAACAAGCTGCAGGATTCAGAATTGGATTTGCTGTGTGTTGGACTAAAGAGTCCTGACTGTAAACTTGAAACTCTCAGGTAAGGATACAGACGTTTTGACACTTTTTGACTCTTAAATCTGTAAGTTTATCTTGATGCGGACGTTCAAAGTCAGCACAATTTTCCTTTTAAGTTCCTGAGTTTATATTTTTGACTGTCAGGTTGTCTGGACAGATGTTTTTATTTTATTTTATTTTTTTACTTGTCCCTAAAGTCAGAACTAAACCCACATGTAGATGACTTTCTGTTACTGGAGCAGCCTTCCTGAAGACAGCAGTGTGTTTTCATGCTTTTAAAGCCAAACTCACCTTTCAGACCTGGCTTTCATTTATTATCTATTTTTATTTGTTTATTATATATTTATTTCTACTGTTTAACTACTGCTCACATCTGTTATCCTCCTTTTTAATTGTTCATTTCTTTTTACCCAGTGTTTCTATATTGCACTTTGTATTTGTCATCTATATTTATCATGCACTACTTTGCTCATTTATTGTTTGCTTTTAATGTTATTAAATTCCGGTCCTTTGGTATTCTTTACGGCCAAAAAGACACGGCTCAAAAGTGGTCTTTTTACTTTAAAAAATTATCTTTATTTTACATATCCGGATATGGAGACCTGAACACACAACCCCAGGTCTGAAGCACAAAACAGGAAGCCTAGTCATTTATATAGACGTCACACACACTTTAAGTTTCGATCAAACACTCTGCTTAGTTTCACTTTTTGCCTGCAAAAGCATGTAATTTCCTGTCAGTCCTGTCGGCACAGAGTGTACTCAGAGTTGGGCCTTTCTTATAAAGCAATATAATCAGCATATAAGTATTTAAGATTATAAATTTAAACCTCAACAATGTTCTTACCTGGTCTCTGGTTTGTTTGTTTGTTTGTTTGTTTGTTTGTTTGTTTGTTTGTTTGTTTGTTTGTTTGTTTGTTTGTTTGTTTGTTTGTTTGTTTGTTTGTTTGTTTGTTTGTTTGGTTTGCTCAGTTCTGTTTTTCTGAGGTTTTTAAGTTATTAAATTTGTAACTGTAGTGATTTGTGTGTGTGACAGAGAGGCACTGCCAGGGATTTTTGACACAAGTTGTTCTTGTAAAATCAGTCTGTGAAGGTTCTCAGACATCCAGGTCATCGTAGTCTAAGGAGCTTGGAAAGAAAAGCGTCTGGACTTCTTTAAGTTTCCTTGAAGATGTTTCACCTCTTATGAGAGAAGCGTCTTCAGTTCTAAGGGTCAAATGGTGGAGTGGGGCAGTCAGTGAAAGGGCAATGGTGGTGGCTCAGGGTTTGTATGTTTGGGGGGTTCAGAGGGAAAAGATGAATGCAGGTCTGGAGTTGGTGTGTGAGAGCAGGGAGTGAATCTGATCAAACATGAGTGTCATGAAGCCTGTTTGCAGTTATTTGCACTGTTTTCCACTCTGGATGTTGTTTCTGTTCAGCTGTGAGTATAAAAGGCTCCATTCTACAACCTGTTTGTGTTAGTTGTTCAATAGAAACATTATTTTGTGCTGATGTTGCACTTCTTTTATTCACAACCAAAGAGTTTTTGAAGTCTGCATCAAACTGATTTAAATGACTTTTGAATATTACTTTAAATACTTTAGATTTAAAATTCTGATAAAAGTTTAAATACAAAGATCAGTATTGTCTAATGTTTTGGCTGCAGTGTGTTTTTGCAGACAGGTATAACAGAACAGCTTTAGTGTTTAGATTGTTTAAACTTGAGTATGAATTTATACAAAATGCAGCAAGAGATTAAAAAAAACGTTTGATTATAAAATCGACTATATTGGATTCATATCGATATCAGACATGAAAAGTGGCATCGTTCCATCTCTGCTTTGATTAGAGACACAGCTCTGTGTTTTCCAATTTGTCATTTTGAAAATTTACATTTCTTCACTGTTGAACAGCAGAAATGAGACTTTCCTGTCAGAGGTCATTTTTTAAAAATGAGGTGAATCAACCATGAAAACCATGAATCAACATGTGAACATGAGCTGATGCTGCTGAAGTGAAGTAAAGTTACAGAGGTTTGATTAGGTAATGAGTCCTAATGAGTCCAAGTCTTCTGCTGAATCAGCAGAAGACTTGGACTCATTTGATTCCAGCTTTGATATCATTGATTTCAATATGTCCATTTCTTTCACACTTCACCTTTAAAAGTGAAGCCATGTGGTTCCTGGAAGGAAAAACACGACTTTTTCAAGTCTTTGTCCTGTTTTTATGAGAAATGTACGACTTTAATGTGAAACATTCAGAGTTTTTCTCTTGTTGTGTTTGTTTGAAGCTGCTTCCTGTTGGCTTCAGCTGTTTGGAGTTTCCATTTTCTAAACTTCTACATTCTGAACCTTCTTCAGCTCTGAACAGATGATGAAACACTGAATGATTTCAAGCTCTTTGTCTAATAAACTTACATCTTTCATTCTTTATACAGATTGTGGAGCTGTGGTTTGTCAGAGATCAGCTGTGATTATCTGGCAGCAGCACTGAAGTCCAACCCCTCCCATCTGAGACAGCTGGACCTGTGGAGAAACAACCTGCAGGATCCAGGAGTGAAGCATCTGTGTGGTTTCCTGGAGAGTCCAGGATGTAAACTTGAAACTCTGAGGTCAGTCAGCATGTTTTAGTTGTGCTGAGATGAATATGATGTGAAAGTTGTGCTGACACTAAACTGCAGACATCAGGCTGATATTATACTGATCCACACTGAGGATCTTCATGGTAAAGTCTGTTTTCTTCTTCTCTGGTTTAGTCCATTGACTGCAGCAGAACAATGTTCACATTTCAAACAGTGATACTCAACGTATGGCCCGCGGCCCACACGCGGCCTGCCCACCTTTCCTGATTCAGAGAGAGGGGACCCTGATTAACTGTGTAGCTTCTTCCTCACAGTTCTAAGTATCAGACACAACAATGAATAATCCACAGCTGACTGTCTTTAGCAGGTCAAAGGTCACGGCACACAGCAGACAGTCAGAAATATTCTAACTCTGATCATTTATCAGTTGTGACACTGTGAGACTTGATCAGAGGTGTGATCATCACAGCAGAGGCCTTTGTGTCAAAGTCACTGAGGATCAAAGAGAAACACATGAAGCAGATTTTCCTCTTCTGGCTTTTTATAGCAGATAACCTTCAAAATATTCTGCAGTCGATCAAAAACTGAAGCAAACCATGAAGCAACATGTGAACATGAGCTGATGCTGCTGAAGTGAAGCAAAGTTACAGAGGTTTGATTACAGACACAGCTGAGAGTTTGTAATCTGTCATCATTTTAAAAAGTTTCCATGGAACAGCAGAAATGAGGCTTTACTGTCAGAGGCCGACAGCACTGAACACAACAGCAGACTGGTGGCTAATAAACAGTGAATGATGCAGAAACAGATGTTTGAAGCTGTTCTTGGAGTACACTGAGAGAGAGAGAGCTGTGCAGGCAGGAACAGCCAAAGTCAGAGAGAATTCATGAGCATATTGATCAAACGTGAAGCAGAGTTTGGATCTTCTTTTGCTGCTGCTTCACTCAGTTTTGGTTGGAGACAGATGAAACCTGCAGCTTCAGGATCTGTGAGCTGTCCACTTTCAGCCCCGACGGCGTGTCCGTGTACGTGCCGTCGAGTGAACGATCCACGCTCTGTGTTTCCATCTTTGTGTGTTTAGCTGCTCTCATTTACTGTTTTAGCTGTTTGCTGCTTGTTGAAATAGTTTGTGAGCTTTAACCTGAGATTCTGGCAAAATACATTTATATTAAACATCGATTCAGGATTGAATGAATCAACATCGTTTTATTCAAATTAAAACCATTTAAATGGGAACATGAATTTTTTACAGCCGCCTCTAATGCTGGGTAATGTCAGCTGGTCCATGTGCAGCTGGCTGTGAGGCTCAGGGAGCGTCTACAAAGTGCAACACTGAAAGAACATCATCCATAAATATTGAGTAAGAACTGGACTCTCATACAGCGAGACTCAAATGCCTTTAAACATCAGCTTATCCTGCTGATCCAAGTCCAACACTGAGTTTGTAAAAACATGTTTGTCAATCATTTTGTTTTGTTTCTGAGGAAAAAGATTCAATAACTTGCTGCTAATACACAACATTTCATCATATTTCCTCATAACCCTCTTTTGTCTGACCATTTGATCCCATTTGAATTTGCAATAAAGGATCCACAGAGTTTGGTGACAATAATGACAGTAGATGTTTGTGTGAAAGTGCTGGAAGCAAATGAGTGTGTGATGTTCTTTCAGTGTTGCACTTTGTAGACGCTCCCTGAGCACTGGTCTCACAGCCAGCTGCACATAGAGACCAGTGTTGTTAGTCCAGGTCAGAAGATGACTTGTTGGAATGAAAATGAGCTTGTAGTTTGTCTGCTTTAATAATGTGACTGGAAAAAGGTGTTGGACTTCAAATATGTCCATTTCTGTCACACTTCACCTTTAAAAGTGAAGCCATGTGGTTCCTGGAAGGAAAAACACGACTTTTTCAAGTCTTTGTCCTGTTTATATGAGAAATGTACGACTTTAATGTTCTTTTTTCTATACTCAATTTTTATTATAATTTACAACATTGCAACTTGTACTTGTCAATGTTCACAAGTAGGACAGTTACAGGAACTGCAATGCAGAAATGTAGATTAAAATAAGAACTGCAATTAGGAAGCACAAAACAAAACCCAAGCAAAACAAAACCCAAACAAACAAACAAACAGACAACAACAACAACAAAAACAAAAAGAAAACAAAAACTTTATGTAATATTAAATAACATGTGACAAACTTAGCCGTAAATGGACAAAACGAAACAGACCTATGCTAAATTATTGAAACAGTAAAGCATGTATGGGTCGCCAACGCTCAGTAAACAATTCTCTCTGAATCCGCAGAGCAGATGTTATTTCCTCCATCTGGTAAATTTCTCTTGCTTTATCAATCCACATATTATATGAAGGTGGGTCAAGATTCAGCCATTTAATAGTGATACACTTTAGTGCTGCTGTAAGATTCTTAAGAGATACGTTTTATTGTTTCCCGCAAAACCCTTTGGTAAGACTCCTAAAATGGCTAACTGTTGGTCTTTTGTTAATGGTTGTTGGAAAACTGTACTGAGAACTTTAAATATGTCATTCCAAAGTGAGCAGATTTTTGGGCATGACCAGAATATATGTGAGTGGGTTCCTAAAGAAGTACCACAATTTCGCCAGCAGGTGTCAGGATTTGTAGGCTTCATTTTGGCAATTATCTCTGGGGTTCTAAAATATCTCATGACCACCTTCCATTTAAATTCTCTCCACAGCCCAGAATTAGTCACCAGATGGGCTTCACCGAACACCTCTTCCCAGGTGTCCTCTGAGATTTGAGTGCCAGTCTCAGCTTCCCACCTTGCCTTAATATCCAAAGTTGCATTTGTATTGAAACTCATAAATGCGTTATAAAAATGAGTGATTAATTTTGGGGAGGAATTACTTTGAAATGTTTTTAGAAATATTTCCTCAATGGGTGAGGGCTCCAAAACTTGCCTCCATTCTTTATGTTTTGTCAAAAAGCTTCTTAGCTGCAGAAATCTAAAAAAGTCAGAAGAAGGAAGCCGAAACTGACCTCAACTGTTCAAATGAGCTCAGGTGCCCATTCCTCACAACATGACAAAGTTTATGAAGCCCGCTATGTGACCATGCTCTGAAGCCAGAGTCTTCCACAATAGGAGAAAAACCCTGCAGGGAGGAGAGGCTTGATAACATTGAAATTTCTTTTGGAAGACCAAATGATTGTTTGATTCTACGCCAAATCTTTAGTGTGACCCTCGTCCGTTCCCCCATATGCACATTTTTAATTGAAATGTTAGAACAAAGCAGGGATTCCAATGATCTTTCGCACATTGTCTTCTCAATGTTTAGCCACTGAGTTTCAGACAAATCCCGCACCCATACAGTCAGGGGTCTCATCTGAGCTGCCCAGAAATAATATTTCAGGTTTGGAACAGCCAATCCCCCCTGCAGCTTTGACAGTTTTAATGTTTGGAACTTGATCATCCCTCATGTGTATTTAGTCTCTGTGTCGCGTCATCTGTGTTCCCACCCTCCATATTTTCATGCCCAGTCTTTTGTATTCTTAGCCATAGCTTTCCATGTCTTCATGACTTATTATAGTATTAGTTCCCCAGTTTAGTTCTCTTCACTGTGATTCTGCCTTGTTTGATGTCTTCAGCCGAAATAAAGGCTCGCTTTTCGTTCAAAACTCAGTTCCATGTCTGCGCCAGTGTCTGCGCCTGAGTCCTCCACACACTCTCCATACGGTCAGCCACTGTGACCGTGACACTAAACTACATGCTGTGTGCAGCCACTCTCCTGAGCCTGTATTATATACACAGCGGTTACAATGACAAACTGAATACAATCTCATATCTACAAAACAGGCTGAGTCAAAGTTGCAGCTACGCTTATGAACATGGAGAAAAAACAGGCGAGTTATCAGCTCACCAGCTACGACTAAGAACAGCTAACCAACTATCCTTGAGATCTACAATGATTTCAATAAGGTGTTTTATATTCCCTCCTTGGGAGAAGATGCGATCGCTAGTCTGGAGGAACCTGTCTCTAATGTTGAAATTGAAACGGCCGTACGGAGCATGCAGTCTGGAAAATCTGCTGCCCCGACGGGTATCCATCTGATTTTTTCATAAAGTTTTCTGACCGACTGAATTCACTGTTAAAATCAACTTTTGAAGAATCCTTCCTCTCACAGTCGTTGCCTCCAACAATGCATCAAGCAGTGATGTGTTTAATTGTAAAACAGGAAAAAGACCATTTAGATTGTCGTTCATGTCGTTTAATATCTTTGTTCAACACAGACACCAAGATCCTGGCTCAAGTGTTGGCCCGTCGCTTACACAAGTATTTGTCCTCCATTATTTCACCAGACGGGCTTTATTAGGCACTCTTTTTTGAACATTAGAGCTCTATTAAATATCATTTATACCCATGTTAAAGGTGATACATTGGAAACTGTAATTTGGCTTGACGCAGAAAAGGCGTTGGATCAAGTGAGATGGGATTTTTTTTTATACGCTTAAAAAATGTGTCTTTAATTTTGTATCTTGGATAAAAGTATTGTATTGCTCCCCTCTAACAGCCGTCCAGACTAACAATAATCTGCCCCCCAGGACAGGGATGCCCTCTGTCTCCTTTTTGCCATTGAACCGCTAGCTGTTGCTCTGAGACAATGTGTTGGTGTTGAGGGAAAACATCGAGGGGTATCGAACATGAAGTCTCTCTTTATGCCGACGACATGATTTTATTTATTTCCAACCCATCGAACAGCCTCCGCAAACTTTTGGATAGACTTACAATAATAATAATAATAATACGTTTTATTTATAGGCGCCTTTAAGAGCCTCAAGGTCACCTTAATGCATACTTAAGGAATTTGGGACAATTTCTGGATATAAAGTGAATTTTGGGAAGAGCGAGGCAAAGTCTATCTGTACGACAACTGGGGAGTTTTGTGTATTTTAGCCCCTTTTAAACCCAGCTATAACAAGTTTAAGTACTCGGGCATCTGGGTGACAAGAAAACCACAAAGACTTGTATAAAACTATCTTCCTTTATTGTCGAAGCTTAAAGAGGATTTTGGAAAATGTGAGTTTTGCCTCTTTATATTTATGGTGGGGATGCAGAACAAGGAGCAAAGATGAATGTGATGCTGAATCAGCAGAAGACTTGGACTCATTTGATTCCAGCTTTGATATCATTGATTTCAATATGTCCATTTCTGTCACACTTCACCTTTAAAAGTGAAGCCATGTGGTTCCTGGAAGGAAAAACACGACTTTTTCAAGTCTTTGTCCTGTTTTTATGAGAAATGTTCGACTTTAATGTGAAACATTCAGAGTTTTTTCTCTTGTTGTGTTTGTTTGAAGCTGCTTCCTGTTGGCTTCAGCTGTTTGGAGTTTCCATTTTCTAAACTTCTACATTCTGAACCTTCTTCAGCTCTGAACAGATGATGAAACACTGAATGATTTCAAGCACTTTGTCTAATAAACTTACATCTTTCATTCTTTATACAGATTGATGGACTGTGGTTTGTCAGAGATCAGCTGTGATTATCTGGCAGCAGCACTGAAGTCCAACCCCTCCCATCTGAGAGAGCTGGACCTGTACAACAACTACAAGCTGCAGGATCCAGGAGTGAAGCATCTGTGTGGTTTCCTGGAGAGTCCAGGATGTAAACTTGAAACTCTGAGGTCAGTCAGCATGTTTTAGTTGTGCTGAGATGAATATGATGTGAAAGTTGTGCTGACACTAAACTGCAGACATCAGGCTGATATTATACTGATCCACACTGAGGATCTTCATGGTAAAGTCTGTTTTCTTCTTCTCTGGTTTAGTCCATTGACTGCAGCAGAACAATGTTCACATTTCAAACAGTGATACTCAACGTATGGCCCGCGGCCCACACGCGGCCTGCCCACCTTTCCTGATTCAGAGAGAGGGGACCCTGATTAACTGTGTAGCTTCTTCCTCACAGTTCTAAGTATCAGACACAACAATGAATAATCCACAGCTGACTGTCTTTAGCAGGTCAAAGGTCACGGCACACAGCAGACAGTCAGAAATATTCTAACTCTGATCATTTATCAGTTGTGACACTGTGAGACTTGATCAGAGGTGTGATCATCACAGCAGAGGCCTTTGTGTCAAAGTCACTGAGGATCAAACAGAAACACATGAAGCAGATTTTCCTCTTCTGGCTTTTTATAGCAGATAACCTTCAAAATATTCTGCAGTCGATCAAAAACTGAAGCAAACCATGAAGCAACATGTGAACATGAGCTGATGCTGCTGAAGTGAAGCAAAGTTACAGAGGTTTGATTACAGACACAGCTGAGAGTTTGTAATCTGTCATCATTTTAAAAAGTTTCCATGGAACAGCAGAAATGAGGCTTTACTGTCAGAGGCCGACAGCACTGAACACAACAGCAGACTGGTGGCTAATAAACAGTGAATGATGCAGAAACAGATGTTTGAAGCTGTTCTTGGAGTACACTGAGAGAGAGAGAGCTGTGCAGGCAGGAACAGCCAAAGTCAGAGAGAATTCATGAGCATATTGATCAAACGTGAAGCAGAGTTTGGATCTTCTTTTGCTGCTGCTTCACTCAGTTTTGGTTGGAGACAGATGAAACCTGCAGCTTCAGGATCTGTGAGCTGTCCACTTTCAGCCCCGACGGCGTGTCCGTGTACGTGCCGTGGAGTGAACGATCCACGCTCTGTGTTTCCATCTTTGTGTGTTTAGCTGCTCTCATTTACTGTTTTATCTGTTTGCTGCTTGTTGAAATAGTTTGTGAGCTTTAACCTGAGATTCTGGCAAAATACATTTATATTAAACATCGATTCAGGATTGAATGAATCAACATCGTTTTATTCAAATTAAAACCATTTAAATGGGAACATGAATTTTTTACAGCCGCCTCTAATGCTGGGTAATGTCAGCTGGTCCATGTGCAGCTGGCTGTGAGGCTCAGGGAGCGTCGACAAAGTGCAACACTGAAAGAACATCATCCATAAATATTGAGTAAGAACTGGACTCTCATACAGCGAGACTCAAATGCCTTTAAACATCAGCTTATCCTGCTGATCCAAGTCCAACACTGAGTTTGTAAAAACATGTTTGTCAATCATTTTGTTTGGTTTCTGAGGAAAAAGATTCAATAAGTTGCTGCTAATACACAACATTTCATCATATTTCCTCATAACCCTCTTTTGTCTGACCATTTGATCCCATTTGAATTTGCAATAAAGGATCCACAGAGTTTGGTGACAATAATGACAGTAGATGTTTGTGTGAAAGTGCTGGAAGCAAATGAGTGTGTGATGTTCTTTCAGTGTTGCACTTTGTAGACGCTCCCTGAGCACTGGTCTCACAGCCAGCTGCACATAGAGACCAGTGTTGTTAGTCCAGGTCAGAAGATGACTTGTTGGAATGAAAATGAGCTTGTAGTTTGTCTGCTTTAATAATGTGACTGGAAAAAGGTGTTGGACTTCAAATATGTCCATTTCTGTCACACTTCACCTTTAAAAGTGAAGCCATGTGGTTCCTGGAAGGAAAAACACGACTTTTTCAAGTCTTTGTCCTGTTTTTATGAGAAATGTACGACTTTAATGTGAAACATTCAGAGTTTTTTCTCTTGTTGTGTTTGTTTGAAGCTGCTTCCTGTTGGCTTCAGCTGTTTGGAGTTTCCATTTTCTAAACTTCTACATTCTGAACCTTCTTCAGCTCTGAACAGATGATGAAACACTGAATGATTTCAAGCACTTTGTCTAATAAACTTACATCTTTCATTCTTTATACAGATTGAAGAGCTGTGGTTTGTCAGATATTGGCCTTGATTATCTGGCAGCAGCACTGAAGTCCAACCCCTCGTATCCCACAGAGGTGGACCTGAGTGGAACCTACAGCAACCTGAAGGGTTCAGGAGTGAAGTATCTGTGTGGTTTCCTGGAGAGTCCACGATGTCGATTTGAAACTCTGAGGTCAGTCAGCATGTTTTAGTTGTGCTGAGATGAATATGATGTGAAAGTTGTGCTGACACTAAACTGCAGACATCAGGCTGATATTATACTGATCCACACTGAGGATCTTCATGGTAAAGTCTGTTTTCTTCTTCTCTGGTTTAGTCCATTGACTGCAGCAGAACAATGTTCACATTTCAAACAGTGATGCTCAACGTATGGCCCGCGGCCCACACGCGGCCTGCCCACCTTTCCTAATTCAGAGAGAGGGGACCCTGATTAACTGTGTAGCTTCTTCCTCACAGTTCTAAGTATCAGACACAACAATGAATAATCCACAGCTGACTGTCTTTAGCAGGTCAAAGGTCACGGCACACAGCACTCTGTGAAACAGTTTGGAGCAGGAATTCTTGCACATTTACAAACTGACACTGCTGCACGGCATGCTGGGTAATGCTAGCTGCTCAGGTATGGGTGTGCTAACGGCTGTGAGGCTCTGTGGCTGCAGAACACCGAAGAAGAGAAAAGAGAGGTGGAGGATGAAGAAAAGAGGCGGAGATGAAGCAGAAGTTTAACTCTAGAGAGGAGCTGTGTCTGTGTGGGTGGGGCTCAGGCAGCTCCGCCCACACAGTGACAGTGAAGCAGGTGAAGAGTAATAAATGAAGACAGCAGACAGGATTTGATAAGCTGATGTACAAACATGTAGAATGATGGTGGCAGCTACAGAAACAGGTCCATACAGACTGAAGCATGTCTCAGTCTGAATGTACACTGCTGTTATAAGAGCTGTGGAAACTCAGGTCAAAAGGACGTAACCACACTGCTGACAGTTCCAGGGCAGTCACAGAGTTACAGCATCATTTGTGACCATAAAGACAGAAAGCTCATCCAAATCCTGGGATTAAAAGTCTGTCCTGGTGGTGTCCAGTCAAACACGTCTCTGTGAAAGCTTCAATCCAACAGGCTCCAAAGTCCTTCTGCTCATTTCCTCGCCGGGTTCTTGATGCTCCTGTACCATCTCTGTGTCATCCTCCTCGCTCCCTCTTTGCACTCACAGTCTTTGTGCATCATTAACACTCACATGAGGAAAACCAAAGTTTTACTGGGCAGAAGATGATCATCAGTGACTCTGTCTTTAAAACACTCTTGTTAGAAATGTACGACTTTAATGTGAAACATTCAGAGTTTTTTCTCTTGTTGTGTTTGTTTGAAGCTGCTTCCTGTTGGCTTCAGCTGTTTGGAGTTTCCATTTTCTAAACTTCTACATTCTGAACCTTCTTCAGCTCTGAACAGATGATGAAACACTGAATGATTTCAAGCTCTTTGTCTAATAAACTTACATCTTTCATTCTTTATACAGATTGATGGACTGTGATTTGTCAGAGATCAGCTGTGATTATCTGGCAGCAGCACTGAAGTCCAACCCCTCCCATCTGAGAGAGCTGGACCTGTTCAACAACAACAACCTGCAGGATCCAGGAGTGAAGCATCTGTGTGGTTTCCTGGAGAGTCCAGGATGTAAACTTGAAACTCTGAGGTCAGTCAGCATGTTTTAGTTGTGCTGAGATGAATATGATGTGAAAGTTGTGCTGACACTAAACTGCAGACATCAGGCTGATATTATACTGATCCACACTGAGGATCTTCATGGTAAAGTCTGTTTTCTTCTTCTCTGGTTTAGTCCATTGACTGCAGCAGAACAATGTTCACATTTCAAACAGTGATATTCAACGTATGGCCCGCGGCCCACACGCGGCCTGCCCACCTTTCCTGATTCAGAGAGAGGGGACCCTGATTAACTGTGTAGCTTCTTCCTCACAGTTCTAAGTATCAGACACAACAATGAATAATCCACAGCTGACTGTCTTTAGCAGGTCAAAGGTCACGGCACACAGCAATCTGTGAAACAGTTTGGAGCAGGAATTCTTGCACATTTACAAACTGACACTGCTGCACGGCATGCTGGGTAATGCTAGCTGCTCAGGTATGGGCGTGCTAACGGCTGTGAGGCTCCGTGGCTGCAGAACACTGAAGAAGAGAAAAGAGAGGTGGAGGATGAAGAAAAGAGGCGGAGATGAAGCAGAAGTTTAGCTCCAGAGAGGAGCTGTGTCTGTGTGGGCGGGGCTCAGGCAGCTCCGCCCACTCAGTTTGTTCCCTCCTGATTCATCTGCATGTGTTCTGCTTCACACTGCTCACCTCCACCAAAGACTTCACAAACATCTTCTTTCTTTGAGTCCAGTTTGTCCCACAAACACTTCCAAATCTCCTCCTCTGAGATTCTGCAGCTTCTTGCAGTGTGACTCAGCTGACTTCTGACAGGCACAGACTGGCACAGCATCCACATGTGTCTCCTTTCAAACAGGCTCTTGATGTTTCCTCCCACATCATTCTGGCCTCTCAGTCTCCTTTGTTCTCCAGCTCTGTAGCTCCAGCTGGTGAAGCTTCAGTTTTCCATGTTGGTAACAGTAAACTACAGCCTCTGCTGTCAGCTGGGTAACTAAACAGAGCTGCAGCACGTCTCTGCGGTGGTGCTACATCCAGCCTGCAGACGGCCGTCTACATGTTGTAGTGGTTTACAGTCACCAGGGGGCGCTGTCCCAGCCATGCAGGCAGTGGGCTGCTCTGCTTGTGCTGTTGTTGGTGAAGCTGAAGTGAAAGCGAGAGTTAAAACCCTGAACAGTGTCCACTGAGCTTCTCATGCTCTTCTCATGCTCAAAGAAGTTTAACAGGAAGGACGACTCGTCCATCAGGCGTCCAGCTGTCCGTGACCGTGTCCACAGCAGAGTGTGACCGAGGCTTCATGCTAACACGCACACATGAAGCTAATACCACCACGAGCAGCTGCTCAGTGGATTTGGAGGACAAATGTCTGCAGCTTCTCACAGGCAGTATGCAGAATGTGGATCTCCACAAAGACTGTGGAGAGCTCGTCCCACACTCTAAATCCAAACTTGTCTGCACAAAACTTCTCACATGTTCCCGTCACAAGTGTCTTCTAAGTGAAGCTACCAGGTTCAGGTGCAGCTTGTTTATCTGGAGCTGCAGGAGATGATCCATCCTCACAAAGCAACACAGACAGCAGATATGCAAACACACAACACAACCAAAGGATTCTCTCTGCATGTCTGTGGCTGATGCTGCTGGAACGAAGCTGTTTGAAACCTTGTTGTTCTGCACTTTGGGACCAGAAGAGGAAACTGAAGCTCTGTGCAGAGGGTCCAATGGAAGCAGCCAAGCGCTGTAAGTGTCTGCTGTACAGGGATGCTGGTTCAGCTGTGGCTCAGTTTCACAGTGTGACTCAATAAAAGCAGCAGGAAATCAAAGCTTGATGCTTTCATCAGTGTGGAAATAAGAAAGTTTCCTGTGACAGACGCTGGAGCTCTTTCACTCTCAGCTTCACAGTTTCAGCTTCAAACTTCTTCCAACATGTTTCTAACACGGCCACATTCCACCTTAATGGAGCTGATATCTTGTGCATCAGCACATTTTCTAAAGGCAGCGATCACATCTTTAGTTTTGGATGTTTAACTGCAGATTGTTTATGTGTTTATAGCACATTAATTACAGCAGCAGCGTTGACCACAGTGCTGTACAAGAATCCAAGATAACTATTAAAATAACTCCTAATATTAATATCACACATCAAATATCAAATAACTCTCATGCTGTATTAAAAGCCAGTGAATACAAATGTGTTTTCAGAGCAGATTTACAGAGACTGACAGCAGGAGCTGGGGCTGTTCGATAGAACGATGTATATATGATGACCATATGAAAACGTCTATCGTTTCATATCACGCTCTTTGTTTCCTGCTTATGTGTTTGTGTTTTCCAGATAAAGCTTTCAAAATAAATCTGAAGATCCTGTTGAGAGTTTTCAAAATAAACACAATACATTACTGCGGTCGCTCGTTTATCGAGTTACGTTCTAAAAATAAGTCTCAGAATGAAGTAGCAGCTTTATGTTTTACAAGTATTATAGAAGTTTTAAGGCAGTTAAACCCTCACTGCACACTTTCTACACTTTTCTCAGACAGGCATGAACATTTTCACACTTTTCTCTCTTGTTTAAACAAAGTTCAAACCTTCATAGAAAAATAAGTTCATTATTAAAGAATGAAAGCAAAGTGTTTCTGAAACGTGTCAAATCAGCCTTTGCTGGCATTAAATGAGCTTCTGTGTGAGGAGCACTCGTCCATGGCCTGGGCTCCTCGCTGTCAGGTAAAGTTTCATAAAGCTTTTGAGTTTTTCTGCAGATAATGTTGGTGTCCAGTAGGGCTGCCACGATTAGTCGACTAGTCACGATTACGTCGACTATCAAAATCGTCGACGACTGATTTAATAGTCGATGCGTCGTTTGAAGCTTTGTAAGATCACAAAAGACGCAGGAATAAGTGGCAGGATTTAAGAGTGTAATAACGGACTGAAATAGAAGATGGCAGCACTGCATGTACAAGGATGCCAGCTGCTGTTAAACCCCGAAGAAGAAGAAGAAGCTGTGTCCCAGAATTCATAGCGCAGCCCAGCTCAGTTTTCAACAATGGCGGCAGCTAGTTAGTTTTAATATTACTCTTATTATTCTTTCTGGGTCACAAAATAAACGTTTAACATATTTTCAGGCGAGAATGTAGCTGTATAAACCTCAAATATCTGCTCAGTTTATCAAGACACCACATATTTTCAAAAGCGCTCCGATGTTTTTGGAAATGTCTGTTACCCACTAGCTCGATAGCTAGCGGGGGCAAGGCTCACTAGAGCCCGTGAGAGCACCGGACTCCCGGCAAATCGTTTTCAAACCCATCGCGGTCTTTCGCTACTCAGGTTAAACATATATAAGTCACTTGATAACTTAAAAATGTTATTGTTTGGGTTTTTTAGTATTTTATTTGTTCCTGAGTAAATCGGTTTGGCTGAGATTAAAGTTATAGTTTTTACACAGCTGAATAAACGTCAAGCAGACAGCTGATTATCAGAAGTGTGAGATGCTCAAGAATATACTCCGGTGTCCTGTTATATTTTAGATAGCAAGGAGTTTATTAAACTTCACCGAAACAATCTGCAAATTTCATTAAAATTGAATAAACTATCATCTTGTCTTTATTTTTAGTTAGCACATACCTTAAACACTTCAAGCTGTAAGCTAATGATAGTTATATAAGAGCAGATGCTGCTGGTGCAATAATCTATATGTTTTACGTCCAATGGATGATGATCTGATTAGTCGACTAATTGCAAAAATAATCGGTGACTAGTCGACTATCAAAATAATCGTTTGTGGCAGCCCTAGTGTCCAGCACGATGTTCTTTTTCCTGCGGTCACTGAGCCACAAAGCCAAAGCTGACTCCATCCTTACGATGTTCTTGTTGTGGACAGTTACAACCTTTTTGCCTCCTTGTTGAAACTATGATGGTCAGCATCTTCCTCTGCCTTTGGCTGCTACCACAGGTGCAAAACGTCTCGTCATCATTGTTGTTTGTTGGCGACAAAACGTACAAACATACATCAAAATCGTCGACGACTGATTTAATAGTCGATGCGTCGTTTGAAGCTTTGTAAGATCACAAAAGACGCAGGAATAAGTAGTAGGATTTAAGAGTGTAATAACTGACTGAAACAGAAGATGGCAGCACTGCATGTACAAGGATGCCAGCTGCCGTTAAACCCCAAAGAAGAAGAAGAAGAAGCTGTGTCCCAGAATTCATAGCGCAGCCTAGTTCAGTTTCCAACAATGGCGGCAGCTAGTTAGTTTTAATGTTACTCTTATTATTCTTTCTGGGTCACAAAATAAACGTTTAACATATTTTCAGGCGAGAATGTAGCTGTATAAACCTCAAATATCTGCTCAGTTTATCAGGACACCACATATTTTCAAAAGCGCTCCGACGTTTTCGGAGACGTCTCTGTTACCCACTAGCTCGATGGCTAGCCACTAGGCTCACTAGAGCCCGTGAGAACACCGGACTCCCGACAAATCGTTTTCAAACCCACCGCTGTCTTTCGCTAGTCAGGTTAAACATATATATAAGTCACTTAGATAACTTAAAAATGTTATTGTTTGGCTTTTTTTAGTATTTTATTTGTTCCTGAGTAAATCGGTTTGTCTGAGATTAAAGTTATAGTTTTTACACAGCTGAATAAATGTCAAGCAGACAGCTGATTATCAGAAGTGTGAGATGCTGGAGAATATACTCCGGTGTCCTGTTATATTTTAGATAGCAAGGAGTTTATTAAACTTCACCGAAACAATCTGCAAATTTCATTAAAATTTAATAAACTATCATCTTGTCTTTATTTTTAGTTAGCACATACCTTACACACTTCAAGCTGTAAGCTAATGATGGTTATATAAGAGCAGATGCATGCTTGTGCAGTAAGCTGTATGTTTTATGTCCAATGGATGATGATCTGATTAGTCGACTAATCGCAAAAATAATCGATGACTAATCGACTATCAAAATAATCGTTTGTGGCAGCCCTAAGTGCAGCACTGCAGAGTCACACTGCTGTAAATTTGAACACATTCTGTACTGTACAGGAGACACGGCACAAGATTGGCTGATGATGGTCTACAGCCAATCAGGACGCAAAACACAACGCGCTGTACAAAACAAAAGCATGCGAAATTGCACAAAAAAGATCAGCGAAACAGCGAGGCCGCCAAAGGTGAACTGTGTTACAGCGAGGGACCAGCGTATATGTGGTTGTTGGGACGATAAATGTCTTTGAGCTTGTGTCAGAAGACGAGCTGCAGCTTTCTGGACCAGCTGCAGTCTTGCCAGGCAGGTCCCACTAACTCCAACATATAAGGAGTTACAATAATCCAGCTGGGACGTCATGAAAACGTGGATCGCCCGTTCAAGGTTTTTAAAAGATATAAATGATCTCACCTTAGATAAAAGCCTCAGTTTGAAGAAAGACCGCTGTACAACTGAGCTCAGCTGTTTTTCAAATTGCCGTCAAATATAAGCCCCAAATGTAATAATGCGATTTAATAAAAGAGCTGAACCAGTCTAATAGAGCGCCCTTGATGCCGCCATGCTCCAATGGTGAGGTCAAGATGCTGTGGTCAAGGCAGCAGTCAGATCCAAAAGCACAGCTGAGTCTCCTGATCAGTGGCTGATAAAAGATCATTAAGAACTTTTCAAAGTGCAGTTTCAGTGCTGTGAAGAGCTTAAAAACCAGACTGAAACCTTTACAACAGATTGCAGCTGAACAAATATAATCTTTTACAAAATCTTCGACAGGAAGGGAAGCTTTGAAATAGGCCTGAAGTTTGAGCGGCCAGAGGATCCAGATCAGGTTTTTAGTACAGGCTGTACAACAGCATGTTTAAAACAGGCTGTACAACACCTGAACTAAGACTGCTGTTAAAAATCGCTAAGATGTCGGAACCGACAACCTTTAAAATCTTTTTAAACACGTGTTGGAACAACTTCATTTGGACAAGATGATGTCTTTATAGCATCACATCGTTCCTCCACCTGATCAAACCACACAGGCTCAAACTGATCAAAAACAGCTGAGCAGGTGAATATTTTAGCCCCGGTGCGATCTCGGGCGAGAGTATCGATGATGGCCAAAGGGCAGCGTCCAGCTCTACGGCCGCTGAAGAGCAGACTCAACAGACGCGCGTGATGTGGATCCTACTGCTCTAAAACTGGAGCTTCTTCAATCCATTAAAGAGGACATTAGTACGCTGTTAAAAGAAGAACTCAGAAATGCATTGAAAGAAGATTTTGACAATATAAGGGCTGACGTGCAAGGACTGAGAAATGAGATCGCTAACAGCATGGCGGCGACGTGCGGCGAAGTTGATGGAGTAAAGGTTACAGTGAAAGAAGCTGAGGATGGGCTGTCAATGTGGAGCGATGAGGTGACCACCCTGCAGTCTACAGTAGAGAGTATGAAGGAGGAGCTGTCTGACCTGAAGGATAAATGTGATGAAGGCAGGAAGCGGAGAGCTAACATCCACATCATAGGGATCCCAGAGGGCCTGGACTCGAGCTCCTCCACGGCCGTATCCGTGCTACTACGTGAAGTGCTGGGTATGGATAAAGACGTTATTGTCGACCGCTCACACAGGAGCCCTATCCTGAGAAAGCCAGCTGGTAACCCGCACGCCGTCATAGCCGAGCGTCACTACTACCAGGATTGTGTGGCTACGCCGTGCCAGGGCCCAAGCCCCGCTTGAGTTTAACGGACAACCTATTGCAATATTACGACTGGGCGATATGACCCAAAGTTCATATCTCGATATTCTTTAGCTGGATGGCGATATACGATATATATCTCGATATTTTTAAAGCCAGAAAGTTCGAACAAAAAGAGAGTTCTTAGTCAAAGCTGTGTCCCAAATCTCACACAGGCACATTTATTAACATACAGCGTAGATGTACATGAAACAATTACTCAGAAATAAATGATCAGCATTTATTAAATAATAATGCTCCATAAATAAAAGAAAACAATGTTGTGTTTGTGCATAACAAAAAGCTCACAATCGTGCAGTCAAAATGTAAACCAACAGACGCTGAGCATAATAACAAGCAGCTGCTCTGTTCCCAGGTTCTACTGCGTGACTGACAGCCTGGAGTTTGAAACCCTCTTTGTAACCGTGTCTCTTACAGGTGCCATTTATGGTCCTTATACACACTCAATACAGTAATATTACGTTGAAGCAGAGTACGTATCACTCCGCGAGGCTCCTCGTAGCTGTAATGCTCCAACAATCCATCAAGCGGTGCGACCTCGTAGCTGAGCAAAGTCGTACCAAAACATCTTTTGAAAGGTTTCTGAGCGCCGTGTAGCACATAAAATCGGTTCGAGGTCAGTAAGCACAACCAGAATTCATCCATAAGGCGCACTGTCGATTTATGAGAAAATTACAGGATTTTAAGTGCAGAAAATATAGTTTATGGTTTTCATTTGATCTTAGCAAATATCTACGCCTCTAATTGGGACGATCACAGATTTTTCACTAATGTCTTTGCGCGGCTCCCCAATAAGTCATCACACAATATCATCTTTGAGGGAGACCTAAACTGCTCATTATCTGCTATGGACCACAGTTCACACAAAAGTACACTTAGTCCAAACTCAGCATGCGTCATTCAGAGCTTTCTTGATAATTATGGGCTGGCTGATGTATGGAGATTTCATAATCCTGCTTCACGTCAATACTCTTTTTTTCTAATGTCCATAAAACATATATTTGTATAGAAAAACGTCTCCCTTTAGTTACAGAATGTGATTATAAGACTCTGGTGATTTCTCCTCTTGTTTTTTCAATGTGTATTCCTGATGCCTGCTCCAACTATCAGCCATGGAGATTCAACTCAGTGTTGTTAGCAGATGAAGAGTTTGTCAGTTACAAAAGGTCTCAAAGACATTTTTTTTCTATCAATCAGACCCCAGAGATGTCATCATCAGTTATTTGGGAATCTCTAAAAGCATCTGAGAGGCCAAATAATTTCATTTTGTGCCAAACAAAGTGCAACACTGAAAGAACATCATCCATAAATATTGAGTAAGAACTGGACTCTCATACAGCGAGACTCAAATGCCTTTAAACATCAGCTTATCCTGCTGATCCAAGTCCAACACTGAGTTTGTAAAAACATGTTTGTCAATCATTTTGTTTGGTTTCTGAGGAAAATGATTCAATAACTTGCTGCTAATACACAACATTTCATCATATTTCCTCATAACCCTCTTTTGTCTGACCATTTGATCCCATTTGAATTTGCAATAAAGGATCCACAGAGTTTGGTGACAATAATGACAGTAGATGTTTGTGTGAAAGTGCTGGAAGCAAATGAGTGTGTGATGTTCTTTCAGTGTTGCACTTTGTAGACGCTCCCTGAGCACTGGTCTCACAGCCAGCTGCACATAGAGACCAGTGTTGTTAGTCCAGGTCAGAAGATGACTTGTTGGAATGAAAATGAGCTTGTAGTTTGTCTGCTTTAATAATGTGACTGGAAAAAGGTGTTGGACTTCAAATATGTCCATTTCTTTCACACTTCACCTTTAAAAGTGAAGCCATGTGGTTCCTGGAAGGAAAAACACGACTTTTTCAAGTCTTTGTCCTGTTTTTATGAGAAATGTACGACTTTAATGTGAAACATTCAGAGTTTTTTCTCTTGTTGTGTTTGTTTGAAGCTGCTTCCTGTTGGCTTCAGCTGTTTGGAGTTTCCATTTTCTAAACTTCTACATTCTGAACCTTCTTCAGCTCTGAACAGATGATGAAACACTGAATGATTTCAAGCACTTTGTCTAATAAACTTACATCTTTCATTCTTTATACAGCTTGATCGACTGTGGTTTGTCAGAGATCAGCTGTGATTATCTGGCAGCAGCACTGAAGTCCAACCCCTCCCATCTGAGACAGCTGGACCTGAGCGACAACGACAACCTGCAGGATCCAGGAGTGAAGCATCTGTGTGGTTTCCTGGAGAGTCCAGGATGTAAACTTGAAACTCTGAGGTCAGTCAGCATGTTTTAGTTGTGCTGAGATGAATATGATGTGAAAGTTGTGCTGACACTAAACTGCAGACATCAGGCTGATATTATACTGATCCACACTGAGGATCTTCATGGTAAAGTCTGTTTTCTTCTTCTCTGGTTTAGTCCATTGACTGCAGCAGAACAATGTTCACATTTCAAACCTTCAAAGAAGAAGAAAAATCCTCCAGTGGAAAATTCACTGTGAAACTCTCAAACTCTTCATTGCACCTTAAAGTCTGTCTGACACTGAAATCCAAAGCAAAATGTGCGTTTGCTTTACAGACAGCAGTCCAACACAAACATACACACATCATCCAAAACACAGTCCAACATCCAAATCTCCTCCACTGCCAGCATGAATGATGGGAAAGAGAAGGAGGAACACTCTGACATTCAGGGTTAGAATGAGTTTCATCAAGCAGACTGTGAAGATCAAAGCTGCATTAGAAAGCTTACATGAATGAATGAGTGGACAGAAGTGGACAGAGATCATCTGAAGCACTTCAAAGGCTTTAAATCAGCACATTTCTCTTTATTCTTTATCAACTCTGTTAGTTTCTCTCAGTTTTCTGTGGAATGAAGCTAACAGCAGGCTAATAAGATGCTGACCAATAGGTTTCTATTAAAGGTTGTAATTTGTATATGAAAAAGTGCTTTGGCTCAGCAGGGATCAGCTTACAGGTAGAATACAGCTGCTGGATGGGATTAGCATGTCATAGCTATCTACCAAACTGCTAACTGGGGGATTTCAGGCCATCTATGGATCATTTTTGCTAACTGTTTATTCAGCTTAGGCTCACAGGGCTGCAGCCTGTGCCCTAGCTGTCATAGGGCAAGAGGCGTGGTCCACCTGCACAGGTGAGCAGTCCATCACAGGGCCAACAGAGAGCGACAGAGAAGCACTCCCTCACATCCACACCTACAGCCAATGTAGAAGCACCAATGAACCTAAGCAGCATTTCATTGGACTGTGGGAGAACATCCAACCTCCACAGAAAGGCCCAGCTGACCAACAAGCTTCAACCTACAACCTTCTTGCTCTAAGGCACTAGTGCTAACCACTTTTGCCCATTTCAGCCCAAATCCTGCATCTTCCTGTTTCTGACTCCAGGCCAGCTCCACTAACACTTTCTCATCAGACACTGCCACCTAGTGGAGGAAGTCTTAGTTCCATTTGAAGCTTCAGATTACAGTTAGTTCCTTTACAAAGAGGTGGAGGTGGTGGGGCCACAGCACCATCATCACTGAGTGCCATAGGACACTTAACCTTTGTTTCCACATGCTGGGAACTTCCTGTTGTTCCAAGGAGGACTGGAAAATGTGTGAAAATCTCCCAGTCAGTTCCTCACAGCACACTTCAATCATTTCCCTCCCACAGCATCAGGACCAGGGCTTTTTCTCTCTTTGGTCCCACTAAGAGATTTCCACACAAACACCTCATCAGTGGGACTCTCAGAGCTACCAGCCCTTTGCTACAATCACAAAGCTCTTCATTGAAATCAATGATATCAAAGCTGGAATCAAATGAGTCCAAGTCTTCTGCTGATTCAGCATCACATTCATCTTTGCTCCTTGTTCTGCATCCCCACCATGGACTTCATTCCTTTCCAAGCCAGCCTTGAGTGTCCTTTATTCAGCTCATCCTCTGCTTTACTTTTACACCTGATTTTAGCTGCTTTATCTCTCTTTCAACAGGTTTCTGTGCCTCAATCTTTTTCTTCTCTCCCTCATAACAAGACAGCTTCTTCTGCCTGAGAACATGTTGGAGTGATTTACTAATCCAGGGCTGCTTATTGGGGAAAATACTTCCTGTTTCCAAAGTAATCCCCATTTTTCCCAGAAAGAAACGTCAGTAGAAATCGATGATCTAAGTGAGAACATGAGCCTTTAAAAAGTCCCAGTGGGTGCAGTCAAAGCAGTCCCTCAGTCCCAGTATAGAGTCTTTGGTCCAGACTGGAACAGCTGTGTGCCCAGTCTGAGCTCTCTTCAGTGCTGTGACCTGACAGACCCAGAGGGGCCATCACATCACATTTAGAAGCTCCCCTGATGGAGCCACAACACATGTCCAATACTTAGTCTGTCTTGTTGGACCAACTGGAAGAAATGATTCAAGGACTTAGTCACAGAACAGAGATTCAAATCTCCAAAATCCAACTGGCTGCATCAGGACATATAGTCTGAAACTCTGCACAGTTTCCTGTTTGAAGCTGCTTCCTGTTGGCTTCAGCTGTTTGGAGTTTCCATTTTCTAAACTTCTACATTCTGAACCTTCTTCAGCTCTGAACAGATGATGAAACACTGAATGATTTCAAGCACTTTGTCTAATAAACTTACATCTTTCATTCTTTATACAGATTGAGGGGCTGTGGTTTGTCAAAGATCAGCTGTGATTATCTGGCAGCAGCACTGAAGTCCAACCCCTCCCATCTGAGAGAGCTGGACCTGAGCTACAAGAACAACCTGCAGGATCCAGGAGTGAAGCATCTGTGTGGTTTCCTGGAGAGTCCAGGATGTAAACTTGAAACTCTGAGGTCAGTCAGCATGTTTTAGTTGTGCTGAGATGAATATGATGTGAAAGTTGTGCTGACACTAAACTGCAGACATCAGGCTGATATTATACTGATCCACACTGAGGATCTTCATGGTAAAGTCTGTTTTCTTCTTCTCTGGTTTAGTCCATTGACTGCAGCAGAACAATGTTCACATTTCAAACCTTCAAAGAAGAAGAAAAATCCTCCACTGGAAAATTCACTGTGAAACTCTCAAACTCTTCATTGCACCTTAAAGTCTGTCTGACACTGAAATCCAAAGCAAAATGTGCGTTTGCTTTACAGACAGCAGTCCAACACAAACATACACACATCATCCAAAACACAGTCCAACATCCAAATCTCCTCCACTGCCAGCATGAATGATGGGAAAGAGAAGGAGGAGCACTCTGACATTCAGGGTTAGAATGAGTTTCATCAAGCAGACTGTGAAGATCAAAGCTGCATTAGAAAGCTTACATGAATGAATGAGTGGACAGAAGTGGACAGAGATCATCTGAAGCACTTCAAAGGCTTTAAATCAGCACATTTCTCTTTATTCTTTATCAACTCTGTTAGTTTCTCTCAGTTTTCTGTGGAATGAAGCTAACAGCAGGCTAATAAGATGCTGACCAATAGGTTTCTATTAAAGGTTGTAATTTGTATATGAAAAAGTGCTTTGGCTCAGCAGGGATCAGCTTACAGGTAGAATACAGCTGCTGGATGGGATTAGCATGTCATAGCTATCTACCAAACTGCTAACTGGGGGATTTCAGGCCATCTATGGATCATTTTTGCTAACTGTTTATTCAGCTTAGGCTCACAGGGCTGCAGCCTGTGCCCTAGCTGTCATAGGGCAAGAGGCGTGGTCCACCTGCACAGGTGAGCAGTCCATCACAGGGCCAACAGAGAGCGACAGAGAAGCACTCCCTCACATCCACACCTACAGCCAATGTAGAAGCACCAATGAACCTAAGCAGCATTTCATTGGACTGTGGGAGAACATCCAACCTCCACAGAAAGGCCCAGCTGACCAACAAGCTTCAACCTACAACCTTCTTGCTCTAAGGCACTAGTGCTAACCACTTTTGCCCATTTCAGCCCAAATCCTGCATCTTCCTGTTTCTGACTCCAGGCCAGCTCCACTAACACTTTCTCATCAGACACTGCCACCTAGTGGAGGAAGTCTTAGTTCCATTTGAAGCTTCAGATTACAGTTAGTTCCTTTACAAAGAGGTGGAGGTGGTGGGGCCACAGCACCATCATCACTGAGTGCCATAGGACACTTAACCTTTGTTTCCATATGCTGGGAACTTCCTGTTGTTCCAAGGAGGACTGGAAAATGTGTGAAAATCTCCCAGTCAGTTCCTCACAGCACACTTCAATCATTTCCCTCCCACAGCATCAGGACCAGGGCTTTTTCTCTCTTTGGTCCCACTAAGAGATTTCCACACAAACACCTCATCAGTGGGACTCTCAGAGCTACCAGCCCTTTGCTACAATCACAAAGCTCTTCATTGAAATCAATGATATCAAAGCTGGAATCAAATGAGTCCAAGTCTTCTGCTGATTCAGCATCACATTCATCTTTGCTCCTTGTCCTGCATCCCCACCATGGACTTCATTCCTTTCCAAGCCAGCCTTGAGTGTCCTTTATTCAGCTCATCCTCTGCTTTACTTTTACACCTGATTTTAGCTGCTTTATCTCTCTTTCAACAGGTTTCTGTGCCTCAATCTTTTTCTTCTCTCCCTCATAACAAGACAGCTTCTTCTGCCTGAGAACATGTTGGAGTGATTTACTAATCCAGGGCTGCTTATTGGGGAAAATACTTCCTGTTTGCAAAGTAATCTCCATTTTTCCCAGAAAGAAATGTCAGTAGAAATCGATGATCTAAGTGAGAACATGAGCCTTTAAAAAGTCCCAGTGGGTGCAGTCAAAGCGGTCCCTCAGTCCCAGTATAGAGTCTTTGGTCCAGACTGGAACAGCTGTGTGCCCAGTTTGAGCTCTCTTCAGTGCTGTGACCTGACAGACCCAGAGGGGCCATCACATCACATTTAGAAGCTCCCCTGATGGAGCCACAACACATGTCCAATACTTAGTCTGTCTTGTTGGACCAACTGGAAGAAATGATTCAAGGACTTAGTCACAGAACAGAGATTCAAATCTCCAAAATCCAACTGGCTGCATCAGGACATATAGTCTGAAACTCTGCACAGTTTCCTGTTTGAAGCTGCTTCCTGTTGGCTTCAGCTGTTTGGAGTTTCCATTTTCTAAACTTCTACATTCTGAACCTTCTTCAGCTCTGAACAGATGATGAAACACTGAATGATTTCAAGCACTTTGTCTAATAAACTTACATCTTTCATTCTTTATACAGATTGATGGACTGTGGTTTGTCAAAGATCAGCTGTGATTATCTGGCAGCAGCACTGAAGTCCAACCCCTCCCATCTGAGACAGCTGTACCTGTGGGGAAACAACCTGAAGGATCCAGATGTGAAGCAGCTGTCTGATCTTCAGCAGAGTCCAGACTACAGACTGGAGACTCTGTGGTCAGTAGAGTGATGGAGTGAGTGGGTGGTGCTGTCAGCAGTATTGTACTAAACACAGTCAGTATGAAACAAAGATCCAGTGTTTCCTGTAAAGCTGCAGCTTCTCAGTGAAGCTGTGAGAGGAGAACGGTGACAGGCTTCAGGATTGGACACAAACACTTCCTGTTTCTCACCTTTATGGTCACCATAGTAACGGCTGACACGCTCTGATCAAACACTGTCAACAGCCAATCAGCTCTCTGAACAAAGCAGCACGCAGACCAATGACTGCATTGATTTCCAAGTTTAAAGCAGTGAAGAACACAGTCTGTAGGTGAGGAAGAATTTAGTGAGAGCAGATGTTTGGATGGAATTCCTCCAGTTAACAGCTGGAACCGTCCATCTGGATTGTTGGGCTTGTTGTTGGGGTTCCTACAGAGCTCAGAGTGGACACACCAAGGTTCTTCTAATGAATGAAAGTCCAAACTCAAACTAGGAGGGAAAAACATTTTCAGCAACTTCAATAAAAATCTAAAGATTAGAAAAAGTCAAGCAACAATGAGTCCTAGTACAGTCCCAGCACTGACGTCCCTGCTGCTCTTTATACTGGATGTGCTGCATCACTGACTGACAGCTGATGAAGAGTCTCTGGAAACACTCGTTTATCTCCTCTGCTCTTCCTCCTTCTCTCTGCAGGTGGAGCTGATGATGGTAAACAGGACGGTGTGTGTGCTGAGAGAGGAGCAGCTGTGTCCTGATGATCCAGAGAGGTTGAAGCAGCAGCAGCTTGTGTGTAGAGACGCTCTGACTGGGCCATGTTACTGGGAGGTGGAGAGGAGAGCTTCATCCAGCAGTGACTGACAGAGGAATGAAGTGCAGATGACTGTCAGTGCTGCAGAGTGAACTGCTCTGAGAACAGCTCCACTGTCAGACACAATGTAGAGTCCAGCATCAGCCCTGTGTGTCCCTCTGGATCTGACAGAGGATCATCAGTGTATCTGGACTGCTCTGCTGCTGCTCTGTCCTTCTACAGTCTCTGCACAGTCTCTGTCTCACTCTGGAAAGATTTTACAACTTGTTGTAATTACAGAACGTTAATATAATATTCAAACATGTGATCTTCTCTTTATTTCTGAATCTTTACCAAATAAAGAAAAACCAAACTAACAAACAGAAGCTGTCGTGTCCTTTTTCACCACATCTGTGAATCTTTTCTGTGTTTTTCCTCTTTTCCTCCTTCCTGCAGCTCCATCTTCATCATTCTGTGTCCAGTATATGTGAACACGTCCAAAGCATCTGAGCCTCATGTTACCCGTTTGTGTGAGTTACGCCTGTCGTTGTGTTGTGGTGTATAAATAAGGGGCAGGAGACAGCGCTGGATCTCTGAGTTCTTTACTGTCAATTTCTGCAACATCTGCAATATATAGAAATGCAAACCTGTGAGCTGTGTGTGTTGTGCGTCTGCTCGGCCACCTCTCCTCCGGCCATGCTGGAAGCAGCTGTGCGTTTGACAGTTTTATCGACTCGACAATAATTGAACAAATTAAATGTTCAAAAATATCAACTTAAGCACTTCAAAGTCAACAAAAAGCTTAAAACAATGAAATAATATTTCACTGACAAAACAACAGCTCATAAGAACGATACACAAAATAATACAGAAACAAACAAATAAAAGTTATTAACCAGGATCCATGTTTTTGTCACAAACACTGAATCAGCTGATTCACTCTTTATGTTTCTGAGTTTGTTTTGTGATTATAGTTCTGGTTTCTGTTTCTGTGTCTTCACTGTGTCCCACGTCTCCTTACTTTGGACTCTGTGTTATATTTCCTGTTTTACTTTGACAGTCCTGTGTTACTGTTTCCTGTCTCGTGTGTGTAATTGGTCCCAGCTGTGTTTCCCTCCTGCCTCCCGTTCCCTGATTACTAAACTGCGTCCACGCCGCCGGCGCTCCTCTCCACAGCTGGATTCCAGGATTTCAGAGCATCCAGCTGTGGTGAGTGATGGAGACACTTTCTCTGCTCCCTCAGTAATCAGGACAGTTTATTGAACATCAGAGGACATAAAGGACTGTTTTTCACCTGCCCGTTCTGAACCTGGACATTAAAGACTGCTGGCTTCAAGGACATTAATCCCAGTGTCAGCCAGCCAATAACAGCCTGTGTTTTTCAGCTCTTTAGGAGTCAGAAATGAGAAAGACACAGACTGCTAACCTCTCCCTGCAGGAAATAAGCTCCGCCTCTTCCTGTCCTGTATATGAGTGATTCTGACATGAGACACAATGAGTTTCCTGTTTATTGTGACTTAAAGCGAGCAGCAAAGACACTAAACTGTGTGTTTCCAGCTGAAGCTGCTTTTTGTGTTGCTCCCACAATCCTGTCTGAAACAGTCAGTGAGGAAAACTCAGTTTATGCTTCCAAGCTCATTGTGAGAGGGCACATTGTGTTCCTGCAAGTGCTGATTTTGTCTGCATCCCTGAGTTTAGTGAGCTGCCTCCAAGGACTTGTGAAGCCCAGTGTGTTAAGGCTGCATCTCCCAGATGTTTCCACCTTTCCAGCACAGACGATAAATGTTCCCACAAAGGCTCAAAGACGGTTTGATTTTGTGAGTGTTGGCCTCAAGAGATTGCTCAGTGAGCACCTGAGTGTTTCTGGGACATCGGACACTAACTGGAACTTCAAGTCTGGTTCTGAAGCTGCACATGCAAAGACTGTTTCTGGTTGTAGAGACCTGGCTGTTCCAGGGATTGTAACCTCCCCAGAGGCTGAGCTGCTGACCTCAGCTGACTCTGGAGCCTTGAAGGTAACTAAGTTTGCACCGCTCGGGTGAGCCATCTCAGCTGCAACAGCCTCCACAGAGAGCTCACGCAAGCTTACCCAGCCTGCTGAGGATTTTATGCAGGTGTCTGGTAAAAGGACGATGCTGCTGTCCAATGAGGCGAGGAGAGAAGTAGCCAAACAGGCGAGAGCCGTGAAGGAGGAACGGCGGGCAGCTCTGGATGCCCGACATAAATACCTGATGAGCAGGCTGGCAGACGCCGGCAGCCTGGAGGAAGCGGCGGTGGAAGACGCCATCGTCTCTGATGACAGAGTAAGTTCAGAGACGTGATCCTTCCTCAGAGTTGAACCTTTGAGTCATTAATGTCTGATTCTTCCAGTTCAGTCTGATCCATGAATTCTTTGCTGCAAACGGATCCAAGAAGCTGATTTTCTTCTATCAGGATGTCAAACAGGTAACTTTGATCACATTTCAATGACTGACACATGAAGGTCTAACCGCTCTTCATAATCTGCTGTCCTGTTTGTTGCAGCGTACTTTGTATTCATATCTTTTAATATCTGCCTTTCTCCCAGAGTCTGTCCTCCCGTCAGTCTTCCTTTGTGGACGCATCAAACTCAGCTGTGGCTCAGAGGAAACTCTTCCTCACTACGGGGAACTCTGAGGTTGGCTTCAGCTTTTTATGTTTAGTTCATGTGAGAATCACAGAAAAATGCTGATATGAGTGGAAGCTTCTGCTGGGAAATTGGCAAAGAGCAGATTATTGAACAGCGAGGCAGACAGTTCATTTCAGTGATGCCAGTTTATTAGAAACGAGGACTGTGGGGCTGCTGGAAGTCAGGACGGCCGTTCTCTGGATAAACCTGACAGCTGAGGTGGAGAGCAGGATTTATCCACAGACGGCTTCTTCCAAGCAAATGTCCTGAACACACCTGAGCTGAGGGTTACACAGTGTGTCCTGTGTGATCTCTGCTTTATGGTGGTTGAATCTCACAAATGTGACCATCAGACCTGACGACTTATTTGTGATGTTTTAATTAAAAATATCCTGGGTGAGGTGTTTGGGGCATGTCCCATGAGGAGGAGTCTCCAGGGCAGACCCAGGACACACTAGAGAGGTTATATCTCTCAGCAGGCCTGGGAATGCCTCAGTATTGTCCTGGATATGCTGGAGGAAGTGGTTGTTTAGGGAGGTCTGGGATTCTCTGCTTAGACTGCTGCACCTGTGACCCGGGACCAGATAAACAGGAAATGGATGTTTGAAATTCAAAGAAATCCTCTTTTAATAATGAGGAAAAAAGACAGCAGGAGATCCATCGCAACTAACAAAACACTTCAAACACATCAGTGCATCAACTTTAATCAACTTCATTTGGTTCAAATGAAGGAATCTAACAAAGCACTCACTAAAATGAAACACCAGTTAGTTTCCCGAGCTCAACAGGTCGAACACCTGAGTTTGGTTTGCGGTGCAGTTTTTATTTCTTCTAGATAACTTGGGTTATTTGCACAGGAAGGTTTTTAAATGTATTTCTTAAGTACGATCTTATATGGGGGTTGATTTTATAGCATAACAGAATAATGTAATAACTCTAATAGAGTATAAAACATTTGCAGAATGAAGTACAAGGTGAAGAAAAGTCAGAACGTCCCTGTTTGAAAATACAGTCTCAGAAGGTCAGAGATGGACAAATTCAGCTACAGAAACATGTGGCCATTTTTTTAAAGCCATAGAGCATATTACAGACGACACAAAGAGCAAACACTGTAAACTTCTAACCACAGACCTCACACAGCTCACACACGTCAGAGTGAAGCTGTCATTTCCTGAAGCTTCCACACAAGAGAACTGGCAACAAGGTGGAGTCCTCATGGATCACTAGCAGAGAAATGTGGGCGGGTGCCAGACCACATGGACTCGACTCACTTTATTTCATACAAAGGAGCAGACTAATGCTGTCATCCTTAAAGACTAACTAGAAACAAGCAGTGCGCTCGCATCGACTCGACTTGTTTTGCAAGTTTGAAGTGAGATGGTACTTTGGAGTCAGCCTCCCGAGATGATGGCTGGTTTTTGAAAAACATCTCATATTTATACAATGAGCAGCAGACTTTCCTGACTTGCAGAGGTCAACGTCCTCCTCAGTCATGCGCCATGAGTGGCACAGATACTATTCATCAAATAACTAACATGGCCTTGATTGTTACTCCAGAGACTTATCTGCGATGTAGCTTTATAGCATTTTCATTAGCAATCGTATGATTTGTGTTACAATGACCTTTGTGGACGGGCCCGGACCCCCAGGCCTCGTCCGTGACGCCGACGGTGAGCGCAACGTTTTTGTTTTCTTGCGCTTAAAATAACCTGATCAGCGTTCTGCGGACGGTTTGTTTACATTTCTCACATCTGTGATTGTTCACACGGGTTGGACACGAGCAGAGAGGGCTTTCAAGATGAAAAAGCCAACGTGAAACTTTAACGGACGACAATTGCAAGTTTTCCAATCAAATCTCCGTCACACCCTTCCTTGACCTCATCACGTTATCCACCTTAGTCAAGGAACAGTGGTTCGGGAAAATATGCATTTGTTTTTTGGACCAGTTTAAAACGTATCTCAACTAGTGATGTGCGGATCAATACTGAAATATCGATTCCTCCGATACCCGTCATTGTGTCCGGCCCCTTGGCGTGCACACTCACAACAATGGCTGAGCGTAAACAGAGTCATGTGCAGACGTATTTTACCTCCACGAACAGCTGAGACGTGGTTTGCCATACATGTGGCAAGAATGTGAGGTGTTGTGGTAACACCGCTGACCTGGTCAAACACCTCAGAGTGAATCACATCACAGAATATGACGAGCGTATGTTGAGGCGAACTGAAGAGGAGGAGAGGGAGAGGTGCTGCCAGGGCGAGACAGACGTCTCTCACAGAGTCCTTTAATGCTGCAGGCAGGCAACAAATAGCCACAACTTCAGGTTTTTCATTTCTATATGATAATTCTGCATCATTAAGTGATAAGAACAAGTAATCTGATGTCCTGTGATCATTACGACGCTATAATTTGAGATAAAATAAAAGATAGAGTAAAAAAAATAAGTTTTTGTTCAGAGTATCGTATCAGATCAGTGTCGTCGATACCAGCCTGAATTTTACTTGGTATCAGATCGGAAAGGAAATCAGTGGAAATCAAATCCTGCTTCTACAGGTGTCCAGTTCATTCACTCTGACCCCTCCAGATAAGCGTTGCCAGTTCTCACTGTGCTGTAGATCACATTTTCTTGTGTTTGGGGTTATAACGGTTACTTTTGAGGTCTGTGTTATAAAGCAAGTTAATCCTGAATTTAACTGGAGAAGACAAATTCCCACTGCGTGGTGTAGTGCACAGCCAGGCATTCTTTACATTAGTTCGTTTGACAAAACCAAAGAGCCGAAAGTATTTACTTGGAGTTTGGTTTGATGAAATAAGTGCCAGAATCAGTGAATACAAATGATTCCAATGACATGAAAACTGGTGGAAGGACAAATCCCTCAAGAAAAGCACGACTAGCACATTAAGTTTGTTTGTAATCATCATCATCTCTAACATCATGCGCACAACAGTGATTTTGTTACAGAACACTAAGATAGTAAAATCTGGGAAATGATGATATTTCTTTCCAAAACTTCCTGTCTGGAAGACATTAAAGCTGCTGTGCCACCTGCAGCTTCTTTCAATCTATGTTATGTGAATATATCTTTTTCTTTTTGGGTTTGAGCATCCATTCAAACTCACTCTCTGCCTAGCAAGTCTCATTCCCTCATTTCCTTGGGGTCCAGCTTCACATACGTGGCACTGAGCCTTTTCCTTTGTCACCTCTTTCTGCTACATGCCTAGCCTCCCAGTTTCTTGGTCTATTTTCTTCATTTCACTAACTACACTTCTTTTTCTTTGTAAATCTCTTCCTTCAAATACTTTCAAAATCACTTTTCTTTTTTCCCTTTCTTCTGTGCAGAGAAGACGTCAAACCCCTTCTTGGCAGTTTATCTCAATAAAGCTGTACTATCCCAGCCATCTGGTAAGTCTTCCCTACTACCCAGAGCCTGTTTATACTCCTGCATGTCTCTGCCTTCACTCACTTCCTCTTCTTGATGTCCAAACTCATCCTTCAAACTACCATTTGATGCTGCATAGCTGCATTCTCCCTGACACCTCCTTGTCTCCTGTCTTTTTGATTTCACCTTCTGCATAATATTTAGTTGCCCTGTGTGCAGCTTCCTCCACTTTCATATATTTCTACAAGTTCCTCCCTGTTCTTGAAGTATGTGTGCACCACGGCCATTTCCACTTGGAAAATCTGCCCCACATCTGTCTTTCTAGATTTCTCTCCTAAACACCACACCTACCCAACACCTCATAACCTCTGTTCCCTTCACCTAAATGTCCATTGAAGTCTGTGTCAATCACCACTGTAGTATGTGGTCTCTTGCACACAAAATGTGTCTACCCTCCACCTCCATAATATGAGTCCGCCAGCCCTCCCATTGCCAGTCAGAGTCCATAACAAGTCAAAAACATAAACAGCTCGAACGTATTATTTATTTAAGAGAGAGAGAGAGAGAGAGAGAGAGAGAGAGAGAGCTCAGCTGTCCTTGCTCTAGCATCAAGAGTCAGTGACTGGCTGTTCACTGCAGGCTCAGCAGTCCAATGGCCGATCAGCAACAACACAAATAAAAAAATAAGACACGTTCTTGATTATGACAACAAACCACATCCAAAAAAATATGACAGCAACACTTTAAGTTTTGTGTGCATTCATCATGTGCAACTCTGCAGAAAGTCTCATGTCAAGGATGTGTGGACAGGGGGGCTATTAAAAAGTTCCAGTATACAGAATAGAAAACCATCAAATGAATGAAATAAAATCTGTTGTCACAGTGGTTTTTGAAGGAACAATTACTTCACAGATGGACAGCCTCATTATATTTTAGTTAAACCTGATGATACACACTTCACGTCACCCTAGTTACATGTTTTTATTTGCCATGTGTATGTTATCCAAGGGAGGAAGAAAATGAAAAAGAAAACTTTTGATGTGTCCAGACATTTCTTCACATCAGCTGCCAGCAACCAGTTTCAGCATGTACAACTGTTGCAGTAAGTGTGCTCATGCAGACCAACTATGCTGGTCCACTGTTCTTAATGGTGCTGCATGTTGAGAAAGAAGTGAAACAAATGTTTTGTTTAACAAGTCCACTAGTGTTAGAATAACTTGGCATTTCCAATCTGTTTCTGCTGTAGTTCAATGAAAGGTTTCAGTTACTTAAGTTTGAGAAAAAACCAAAAAAACCAAATTGCGTTTACAATTGTAGTTTCATCTTGTTATAAGATATTTGAAATAAAAACAAACAAAAAACATGAACAAACAAACCACAAACAAACAAACCACTACATTTTCAGAAATATTTCTGCAGTCTGATTTACAAGTATAAACTTTCTGACCAAAACGCCACAATTTCATCCCTCAAACAAGTTGTCAACTGTGTCAACGACCAATGAGGACATCACTGCTACACTTGATGATACTCACACCTTGAAAAAGTGCAAAGGTTTCCCAACAGGACTTCGACGGTTGGTCTTCTTGATCAAGCTATAATCTGTTCTCATCAAAACCACCATAAAACCAGTTTGACAGGATGATGCTGATAAATCCCTCTAGACCTTTTTGTGACAGTATTAAAAGCTTGCTGGAAATTCTCTGTACTCATATTTGTGCTCAGTATCTGTAGGAGCCATTTTTGTGTGGGTACCTCATGTATGCCACTAGGGGTCACCTTTTGTGTTACATATGGTGTGTCTATTTAAGGTAGATAGGTCATTAGCAGCAGGTGTGTTGTTGTTGGGAAGGAGCAAACAGATTGTGACCGCTGCGCTGTTATGTTAAATTGTGTTGGAATAAAGAATCTAAAGGACAAGATAAGTATGGTTTCAGTTATTGAACTAAGTTTAATACGTTTATTCATACCAGTGACATTGCATTAACCTGCCAACAAACAGCTCAGTGGCTTTAAATGTAGGCTTAGCCTCGACAGCATCTATAACACCATTAAAATGCAGTAATGGCCACACAAAAAATAAAACGTGACCATATTCAGTTTAAGCCATTTTATGTGGTTTAGTTTATACACTTGAATCACAGTAGATGATAGCTTTCTGTTTTTAAATGTCTCCATTTATTGCAAACACTATAGTTACTGTTCTGCCTTTTATAAGGTAAACTGGATATTATGGTTGCAAACGGCCCTAGAGCTCCCTCTAGTGGCTGCTTTGTAATATGGGTTTGACTACTTTGGGAAAGGAACAATGAGAAGGTGAAAAAATCAAAGATGGCGGAAAGTTATCGTTCTAAGCTGATATGGACCTTAAAATGTTGTTGCCTTGGACAAGATATGTCTGTAAGTATGAGTGACGATAAAATAATTATTATCTTTTGTTTTGTGTAAAAATGGTACGATAATTTGTACATTTGAAAGTTTTATCTTGTTATCAAATCAAATCACTTTGATTGTCACATCACATGTGCAGGTACACTGGTACAGTACATGTGAGTGAAATTCTTGTTTGCGAGCTTCACAAGCAACAGAGGTGTGCAAAAATACAATAACGTAAAACAAGCAAAATATAAGAACGGCTAAATCTGAGACTAATAAATATATGTACAATATATAATAGTACATGCATTACTGGATGTGTATACTAAATATGTTTTTCTACGTGCGCGTGTGTGTGTGTACATATTTTACAAATTAAATAGAGTAAACAATAAATAAAATATACAGAGGTTGGTAGTTGGACATGTGCAAAACAAGTGGCATTTATATACAGTGTGGAGTGCATAATGTTAAAGTTCCAGTAGTGAAGGTGAGGTGTCTATGAAGTGTCCAGCAGTCTGATGGCCTGGTGGAAGAAGCTGTCTCTCAGTCTGCTGGTTGGGGACCGGATGCTGCAGAACCTCCTTCCTGATGGAAGTAGTCTGAACAGTTGATGGCTGGGGGGACTGGAGTCCTTGATGGTCCTCCCCGCTTTCCTCAGGCAGCGCTTCCTGTAGATGTCTTGGAGGGAGGGAAGCTCACCTCCAATTATCCGTTCAGAACACCGCACTACTCGCTGGAGAGCTTTGCAGTTGTAGGCGGTGCTGTTGCCGTACCAGGTGGTGATGCATCCAGTGAGGATGCTCTCAATGGCACAGTGATAGAAGGTCCTGAGGATGCGGGGGCTCATGCCAAATCTTTTCAGTCTCCTGAGAAAGAAGAGGCGCTGCTGCGCCTTCTTCACTGTTTTGTTTGTGTGTACTGACCACGTAAGATCCTCAGCCAGATGTACACCAAGGAACCGGAAGCTGCTCACTCTCTCCACAGCAGCGCCGTTGATGGTGATGGGGGTGTGTACTTCTCTGCACCTCCGGAAGTCCACTATCAACTCCTTTGTCTTTGCGACGTTGAGGGTGAGATGGTTGTCTTGACACCAGTGGGTCAGGGCGCTGACCTCCTCCCTGTAAGCCGTCTCATCACTGTTGGTGATAAGACCCACCACTGTAGTGTCGTCCGCAAACTTCACAATGATGTTGGAGTTGTTAGTGGCTGTGCAGTCATAGGTGTAGAGTGAGTACAGGAGAGGGCTCAGTACACACCCCTGTGGTGCACCAGTGTTCAGTGTGATGGGGGATGAGGTGATGCTGCCCAGTCTGACCACTTGGCGTCTATCAGACAGGAAGCTAAGGATCCAGCTGCAGAGGGAGCTGCTCAGTCCTAGATCCTGCAGTTTCCTGTCCAGCTTCGAGGGAACGATGGTATTGAATGCTGAGCTGTAATCTACTGTTAGCTTGCAGTAAGAGTGTAACAAGCTAGTTTACAATGTTAGTTAGCTAATACAGTATTTTGTATTTTCAGTTTTACGATGGTCAAAGAGAAGGCAATGGTCAGAGGCCATTCTTCAATAAATCAGCGCAGAAAGGAAAATAAGTCTGGTTATTGGAGCATCGTTATCTCGCTGTCTAGCTGGTGAAACTAAGGAACTCAGGGCGAGGACAGCAAAGTTACCAAAGGGGAAAAACTATCAAATTAAAACTGCATCATCTCAAAAATCACAAGTTTCTCTAAAATGTGTTTATTCTAGGGCTGCAGTTATTCATCATTTTAGTCATAAAGTATTTTATTGATTGTTCGAAAATTGAATTGGATTAGAAATAGTTTTCTTATTAATGAGCAATAATTATTATTATTCAAAAGAGAAAACACACGGGTCTGTTGGTTACCATTTTAGAAATTGCCATCCTTTAATGATTCATCTGTTAAAAAAAATATTTTGACTGCTTTTATCTAAAAAATATTTTGAGATGCTGAAATGCTGAAATAATAATAATAAAAAAACAGACACTGATGTCAACATAAAGGTAAACACGCAATTTAGTTTCTTTAGTTTCTGGTTCTCTCCTGTATGGACTAGAGAACGCACGATACCACTTTTTTGTGTCCAGTATCGATATGAATCCAATACAGCGTATTTTTATAATCAATAAAACAGTTTTTTTTAAATATCTTTCTTTATTTTGTATAAGTTCATACTCAAGTTTTAAAAAATAAAACATTAAAGTTATTCAGTTATACCTGTATGCAAAAAACACACTGCACCCAAAATATTTCATAGTTCAGCAACACTGATCAATCTAATAAACTTAAACCTGCACCATCCTCCCTATTCTGGTATTTTAAAGAGTACTTAGCAGAAATATTAAACAACCTAACTAATAGGGTTGCAAACTCCCAGCAAAAAAACAACTAAAGGGAACCATCGCCCACCCTCTGCCTCGTGATGCTTAATCCACATAATCGACTTTAATTTAATGCATGTATTTAAAAAAAATGCACAGAAATCAATTATTTTTCAACAACAATTAAATAGATTCAACATCTTTCTTCAACAGAACTGCAGACTGCACAGATGGTATCTTCCCAAAGGAAAAAGTACTATAACTTACTAGGGTATATATTAGAGATGGACCGATCCGATATTACGTATCGGTATCGGTCCGATACTGACCTAAATTACTGGATCGGATATCGGAGAAAAATAAAAAATGTAATCCGATCCATTAAATATCACGAAAGCACCTCACAAAACTTGCAACACGCCGTAACTCACCTCAGAACGTTAGCACGTCGGAGCAGTATGCATCACGTGATAGAGCAGCTGTGGCATGGACCTGTCGGTGGTCTGGATAGCATTTGGAGCTTCGCTAGCAACCCGGCATTTCATCTCCGACAAAGTTATCCCTGAGAGAAGTAAAGCAAGTGTGTAAGTCCATCTCTGAATGTTTGTAAAGCATTCCTGCGTTAAGCTTAACGAGCGACTGCCTCTCGCTCTCCGGCTGCTACTTCAATCATGAAACTGATCAATGATCAGCTGATCGGCTTTTCTGTCGCGAGTCCGTCTCTCTGGTTTGCTTTTGGCCCACTTTGCACCAGAAAGAGGAAACCAGCGGCTGAACAACAGCCGCACGTTTAAGCTTGATCAGCTGTTGTTAGAATTTATTTAATATTACTTTCTACACCAGGATCTTTTTCTACGTAGCTGACGCTGGTAACTGTGCAGGGGCGCATCTAGCAAAGTTTAGCCAGGGGGGCCGATAGGGCATTAACAGGGAAAAGGGGGCACAAAGACATACTTTTCTTTCTTATTCTCATTTAAAATGTCTAGCTTTTAATAAATAATTATCTGACACCCAAAGTTTTAATTTGATGTAAAATGAATAGAAGTCAATTACTGTATATAGTAACTATTAAGTCTAATATACCCTAGTAAGCTATAGTACTTTTTCCTTTGGGAAGGTACCATCTGTGCAGTCTGCAATTTTGTTGAAGAAAGATGTTGAATCTATTTAATATTTCTTGAAAAATAATTGATTTCTGTGCATTTTTTTTTCACACTGCGTCAAATTAAGGTTGATTACGTCGATTAAGCATCATGAGGTGGAGCGTGAGGGGTGGTTCCTTATTTTTTATTTATTTATTTTTGTTGTTGCTGGGAGTTGGAACCCTATTAGTTAGGTTGCTTAATATTTATGCTAAGTACTCTTTAAAATACCAGAATAGGGAGGATGGTGTAGGTTTAAGTTTATTAGATTGATCAGTATTGCTGAACTATGAAATATTTTTTTTTTTGCATACAGGTATAACAGAATAGCTTTAGTGTAGTTGTTGTTTTAAACTTGAGTATGAACTTATACAAAATGCAGCAAGATATTTAAAAAACAGTTTTGTTGATTAAAAAACACTATATCGGATTCATATCGGTATCGGCAGATATCCAAATTTATGATATCGGTATCGGACATAAAAAAGTGGTATCGTGCCATCTCTAGTATATATTAGACTTAATAGTTACTATATACAATATTAGATTTCTATACATTTTACGTTAGATAAAAACTTTGGTTATAAGATTCAGATAATTATTTATTAAAAGCTAGACATTTTAAACGAGAATAAGAAAGAAAAGTATTTCTTTGTGCCCCCCTTTTCCCTGTTAATGCCCCAGCTGGCCCCCTGGCAAAACCGTGCTAGACCCGCCCCTGCACAGTTACCAGCTGTCAGCTACTTATAGCATTAGGCATTAAAGTAATATTAAATAAATTCTAACAACAGCTTATCAAGCTTAAACGTGCTGCTGTGGTTTATCTGCTGGTTTCCTCTTTCTGGCGCAAAGTGGGAAACAAACAAGAGAGACGGAACTTGCGATCAGCTGATCATTGATTAGTTTCATGATTGAAGTAGCAGCAGGAGAGGGAGGGGGAGAGGAGGCGCGGCAGTCGCTCCATATATCGGTTGTTAAGCTTAACGTGGGAATGCGTTACAAACATTGAGAGAGAAACTTACAAACTTGCTTTACTTCTCTAGGACAGCTTTCACTGAGAAGAAATGCCGATTTGGAAACATGTAGCGAGGCGCTAAATGCTCCACCAGACAACCGAGAGGTCTCTTGTTGTCACATGCAAGAAAGCATGCTCTGAAGAATATCCAGGTAGATAACTGTGGCGATATGTTGGTTATATTACTTTAAAGTGCAACTGGCTAATTCTTATTTTAGCCAACTCCCACTGTCGCCAAAGTGCTTGCTCATAGGGGGTCATATGATTGTTGGGTTTTTCTCTGTATCTATGAAGCGCCTTGAGGCGACTTTTGTTGTGATTTGGCGCTATATAAATAAAATTGAATTGAATTGAATTACTGATGGTGACCTTTGTTACTTTGGTCCCAGCTCTCTGCAGGTCATTCACCAGGTCCCCCCGTGTGGTTCTGGGATCTTTGCTCACCATTCTCATGATCATTTTGACCCCACGGGATGAGATCTTGCGTGGAGCCCCAGATCGAGGGAGATTATCAGTGGTCTTGTATGTCTTCCATTTTCTGATGATTGCTCCCACAGTTGATTTTTTCACACCAAGCTGCTTGCCTATTGTAGATTCACTCTTCCCAGCCTGGTGCAGGTCTACAATACTTTTCCTGGTGTCCTTCGAAAGCTCTTTGGTCTTGGCCATGGCGGAGTTTGGAGTCTGACTGTTTGAGGCTGTGGACAGGTGTCTTTTATACAGATGATGAGTTCAAACAGGTGCCATTCATACAGGTAACGAGTGGGGGACAGAAAAGCTTCTTACAGAAGACGTTACAGGTCTGTGAGAGCCAGAGATTTTCCTTGTTTGAGGTGACCAAATACTTATTTTCCACCCTGATTTACGAATAAATTCTTTACAAATCCTACCATGTGGATTCATGGATTTTTTTTTCACATTCTGTCTCTCACAGTTGAAGTGTACCTCTGGTGCAAATTACTGACCTCTGTCATCATTTTAAGTGGGGGAACTTGCACAATCGGTGGCTGACTAAATACTTTTTTGCCCCACTGTAGGCCTGCATGAATAAACTTTCTGAATCCTTTATCATCTGCAACTGAAAATAGTTGTGGATGATTACTATACCTTTCTAATGTGACCTTGTTGTCCCTGGCTCTCTCTCTCTCTCTCCCTCCCGCTCTGTTCCTGTGCTACTGAGTGTAACTACCGCCCCTCCCCCCTCATCCCAGCGCAAAGCACAAGGCTCACGTACGAAGCGAAGTGGAAAAAAGTGCGAGAGAGAGGGTGAGAGAAAGAAAACAAAAACAAAAACATGGCTCCCAATAAGGAGCCGGCTCGCGTCGTTCACTTCAAAGATCCGGTCCTAACAGCCGTTTCGTTCACGAACGACTCATCAGGTAAGACTCACCAGGATCCATGTGGTGATGGTCCACACCTGTGTAACCCAGCCTGTCCTTCAGGATTGTCGGCATAATGGTGTTAAAGCACTGGAGAAATCAAAGGACATGATTCTCACAGTGCTCCAAACAATTTCCAGGCAAGGGATTGATGTCAGAGGTGGATGAGAGCATCATCTACCGTAATGTTGGTGTAGTAGGTGAACTGAAAGGGGTTCAGCAGTGAGCTCACCTGGGGCCGAAGATCAGCAAGGACCAGCTCTCCAGGGTCTCCATCAGGTGTGATGTCAGAGCCTCCAGCATCTAGCTGTTGTTCATTTACATCTGCCTAATTGACTGGACAACATGTAAAGTCTTAATTCAAATTCCGCTGCACTGTTAAGAAAATCATAACTTAATCCTCATAGCACAGTCACAAGAAAACAAACAAACATACAGTCATGTGAAAAAGAGTGTTTTCATAGAAATCTATAGCATACTCTGAAAAACTAAGAACACTCCAGGATTCAGTCATTTATAGAGCCACCTTTTAGCAGCAACAGCGTCACCAAATTGTTTCTGTATGACTATCAGTGTTTCACAAGGACGTTTGGCTCACTCTTCTTTACATTGTTTCTTCAGATCATTGAAGTTTGTGACATTTGTTTAAGTACAGCTATCTTAAGTTCCCTGCACTGAATTTTAAGTTGAGGTCTGGACTGTGAGCGGGTTATTGCAACACCTTGAATCTTGTCTTTTTCAGTCATTCTGGGAACGTTACCCTGCTGTGTGACCCAAACACATTTTTGACTATAGAGTACTTGGTAAACAGGGGAGTTCATGGAAAACTCAATGACTGCAAGGGCCCAGGTTCTGTAGCTGCAAAACAAGCTCAAATCATCACCCCTTCACCACGTGTTGACAGCTGGTATGAGGTGTTTGTGCTGGTATTCTTTGCAACTTTGTTAACAAATTTGCAGCCATGCCGTCATGCTCTTTTTAGAGAGGAGAGACTGTCTCCTTGCAACCCTTCCAAACAAGCTGCACTTATTCAACTCTTTTCTAATTGTACTGTCATGGACTTTAACATTTAACATGCTAACTGAGGCCTGTAGAGTCGGAGATGTAGCTCCTGGATTTTTGAGCTTTTTCTGAGCACTGCACAGTTTGACCCTGGGGTGAATTTGCTGGGAAGATTATGACATTGTGATTATGACACATAGCTGAATACTCCAGACCAGCAAACTGCCAAAATGTATGATTTCATAGAGGTGCGCTCACTTGCTGGTAAAACAATTTGTGAATTGCAGTGAAGTTGGTTAGAATTAATAAAGGGGGAACATATTACCCTCGAGAGTCTACAGACAAGCTGGAGCATCCAAATCACATGATCAAGTTAAGATTACTTCAAACATTTACTGAGTCTTGTTTCAATTTGGGTAAGAAGTGCAGACTTCAAACTACATAAAAGTGTTTAAATTGTGCTGATGGATCAAGTAAAACCAGAGTTGTGAAAGATAATGTAGCCCATGCATTTTCGCAAATACTGTCATCAGCTTGAGTGCAGGAAGAAATAATAAAAACTGTTTTATCTAAGGATAGAAAAAACCCCAAAAAACTTTGAAATAAAACATGACTCTTCCTATTGGGAAAAAAATGCAGCATGTCAGGCATTCACAAAATTATATGCCAGAGTGTGGCATTTGGTTGCTGAGGAAAGGGGAAGTTATTGGAGTGGAGGAAAATATATGCTGCGGCTGTGCTAAAAAAAAAAAAAGACACCAAACAAGGCAAGATAAGCAGTTTGTAAAAGTGAAATATATAAATAAACTCTAAAGTAATCAAAAACTGCCATTTATAACCTTGACTTCGGAGTTTTAAATTACACAAAGATTGCATTATAACATATGTAGTTAGCGTGATAACATCTAGAGTTATTGCATTCATAGAAGTTTCTTCTGCTCTCAGAATAGATTCAGTTGTTCACAGTTTTGGCACACGGTGCATTACCAGGTTGCAAGGTGTTGAGTTGTGGTCATGAAAAGAACAAAGTGGTTAGCAAAAATTCTGTGATGCATTGTCATCTGACGGTTGACAAACCCTCAGTCTAACCACAGTGTGACAGCACGGCTTCACGGAAAGTCACATTTTGAATATTTTCTCATGCAGTTTTTTCTTCTCTAAATTTCATGTTCATTCACTTGACCAAGCCTCTGATGTGTAAATCAGATCCAACTGAATGTCATCAGAACATATTATATGTCACGGTCCGGGGCAGCGGCCGTGTGGAAAGTGGAAGGAGGACTCAAAACGCAGCACTTATTCAGGTGTGAGGGTGATTTATTGACAATATCAAATATAAAGTGGGGATGGTAAAACAGAACTAAGGATGAACTAACTGGGAGAAACTACACAAAGAAATAGCAAACCTGAGCATGAGGGGAGAACAGCAGGGAGAGCACGCAGGGGATTACACCAGGTATGAACACAGACGACGCGACGAGGAGCAGAGGAAATCACACACTATAAGTACACAAAGAGACACTGGGAAATCACACACAGGTGGGGGAAACAGCTGGACCTGATTAACCTGACGAGACAGGGGAACACTAACACCAGGGACCAACAGAGGGAGCACAAACCCAGAACCCAGTATCTAAAATCCCAAAACACAAACCATCCCAAAACAGCCCATGAATAATAAAGAGAATAATAACAATAAGGGACACAAACACAAAGTCACTCAGTCATGGCCGCAGGACCATGACATTATATGTCAATAGAAAATTGTCAGTATAATCTTTTAATAATATAAGTTTGCAAATGGTAGTGATAGGATGTGCGATCCTTAATAGTCTGCAAAGGCTTTGTGTGCATTCCAGAGTGCTCTGGCATTCACACCCACATCCTGGGAGCATGGGAAAGGTTGTACCTTCTTTTATTGTTTTACGGTAGGATAAACGTAGCTATGTCAGTTTGAGTCTAAGTGCCTTTTTTACTTATAGATGAACTGTTGGATTTTCCAGACCAGCAGGTTAAGGGAAGTTGTTTATGGGGTCACACACACACACACACACACACACACACACACACACACACACACACACACACACACACACACACACACCCCTCCACATTCCAATGTAAGGAACAAACACCCACTGATGTATAAATAAAGACCAGGGCAGTCTCAGAGTTGCGAGTCCCTGAACCTTCACTCTCGTGCGAGAGCTCAGAGCTGCCTTTGCTAAGCAACAAGTAAAACTGTGTGTTTCTCCTCTCTGATTCTCAGCTGAAGAAGTGTCTTAGAATGCATCTCTTGACATTATATAATGAAATTTGTTTTCTTTTACTAATAAGTTGAGGATTTGGCGTAACATTGAATATAGAAGTTTTCTACCTCTGAAGGTCAGTTGCAATTATGGGTTGTAAACTCACTTTAGTAGTCCTCCTCCTTCATTATTCCATCCATTTTGTGATCAGTGCCACTGGTAGCAAAACAGCCCCGGAGCATGATCCTTCCACCACCAGGCTTAACATCTGGCACAGTGTTCTCAGATTTCAAAGGATCACCTTTGATACATCAAACATACTGTTGTCATTGTGGCCATATAGCTCAGTCATAGTCTAGTCTGCCCATAAAGCTTTCTTTCCAGAAGCAAATGGCTATTTGTGGTTGGGATCCTCTCAGTTCACAGTAAAAACAAATTCCCTCTGATCTAAAGCTGGTCAAAGTGGTTAGCAAAAATTGGGCCAGATTGTGGGATTTTTGGCCCAATTTAAGATGAATTTTCAGTCGAGCAACCGTTTTGGGAATCGGCCCAAGTTTCACCTTAGTCGTGTGTCATGCATCGAGTAGGTTGGGGTAACGAGAAGCAATTAACACCTCATGACCAGCTCCCGATCAGCAATCATATAATTGCGACCAGAATTTCAAACCTGTTAGAAATTCTGGTCGCCCCTCATGAGGGTATCGCACCGTTGAAGCGGTGCCACGAGCCAATTTAACACAACCTGTCACACTGCACACGCACAAACACAGAAATGGAAATGAAAAAAACAAAGTAGTATGGCAGTGCAGTGTGTGATCTGGACACAAGCGATGGAGGCCCAACTTGTAGAACGTTGGGAAGCTCGTCCCAGCTTCCCAACACGCAAATGAGAATCTGCGGATGCAAAATGTGGAACACACAAATCTAACCGGTTAACGTAAAAAACATTTTAGCTGGAACACCGGAGCTGTGAGCTCCAAAAACATCAGAGCACTTTTGCAAACATGTTCTATTTTGACCAGCTGACCAGATGGGAACTTTACGCCACTACATTCACAAAAAAAATGGGTAGTACACATTTCCTGTAAAATTAAAGTAACATAATTACAAGGAACATTTTTATTAATCAACTTCATGCAATATTTATTATGTTTGGTGCATTAATTAACAGTTCATGACCTTGTGCTATTAAGTATTAAACCAAACATGTGTAAAACTGTACACAGACAGAGACTCATATCTTTACATATTTGGCTGTGCAGACAAACAGCTTATAAATTGGTTTTTTTGTAGTCATGTTTGTGTAGCGCTTCATGTTGATGTATATATGCCATATATGGGCTCAAAGACACAAAGTTGACAGGAAATGTGGTTGCTAAGCTGCTGCTATGTGCGCTGAATCTATTTATGGCTAAGGCAGTTGTGTAGTATAAAAAGGGCTGACATGGAAATCACTGATCTTTTTTACTCTTGTCCCTTGGCTTTCTTTCGTGGTCCTTTTTGAGTGATCCCCAGCTTGACACAGGTCAGTCTTCAGACTTGTTATATTTTAACTTTGATTTTATGTGTCTTTACTTTTGCATAACCTTTTACTTGAGTGTAATAAAACTTCAGGTCACGATTAACTTTTTCATCCGAGTATTAAAAACAATTTTTATATTTAAAAAGATGTTAGTTTGTCCAATTTCTCATGAGTGCAGATGTGGTAAAACACATATTTTTATCATTTAAGTACAAGTACATATGCTTGGGTTAAAATTAGTCTAGTAAACTTTGAGATTCAACTTCTTTACTCAAAAGTGAGGAAAATAAAATCTCTAAAATGTACTTGAGTACATTTTAAAGCCTATTTCTACAATCTATTTTGGTGCAAAGCTAAACAAACCTCATTACTAATAAAATAAAAAATATAAAGAAATTAAAACTTTATTTAAACTTAAATTATAATTATAATGAATATAATATGTTATCTTATAATCTTCTGTAACACAAGTAGAGAAAAACAAAGTTTTAAAAAAGTTCTATTTGCTGTTGTCAACATCGTAAACAGGCCAACTGACCTCAACACCTAAATATTTGAAGTTTCTATTGTGAGCTCCAATAGATGTGGCAGACATGGCAGAAACACACCAGACAGAATAATACAGTGGAAGTAAAACCTGGAGCTAGGAAATTAGAGTGCCAGTCAACTGGTTCAGGTGCAGCAGGTGGGCGGATCCTCCAAATTGCTCACAAGTATTTGGCTGCTTCACTTCGTTTGTTCCAAAAAAACATGTCAGCTTTTAGATGCATGTTGACTGTTTACTTTCCTAACATTACTATTTTTCATATTTTACTTGCATGTATCATATACAGTCAACTTTACATAATTTCTGTTTAAACAAATATTCATCTTCATTCAAACTGATCTTACATGCAGCTGCTGTTCATTCAACCATTTAGTTTATTAACTTATAGCAATTAATCTGACATTTCAGAGAATTTCCTTCCCTGAAGATCTTCATTGATCCCTGCGTCAGAGAGCCGACTCCCACCAAACACTGCACTGCACAACAAATCACTCTGCTAACTGAAGAAAGGAGGTAAAAGTAATACATCTTTACCAGTTGTTGTTTTGGTTCATCCAACTGGGATCATCCAGTTTGTTGTATTAAATGTGTATTTTAAATGTGTTTTAATGTGTAAGCATGTTCAAATGGTAAAACGTTTCAGAAACAAACAAACTGACTACTTTACTTACTCTTATCAGTGTTCTTTTTTTGTCTTCAAAATAGAAATATGAAGCTCTCCATTTTCTTGCTGGTGGTGCTCTCTGTCACTGTGCTCTGTGTGGATTACGAACATGTTAAGAAGGTCAAAAATCAGCGTATCATCGAACCAGACACAAAAATGTCGTCTGTTTCTTCTAGCAGATCAGCACAAGAAAGTGTTGACGAACGTGTTGACAAACGTGTTGACAACTTCATAAACCAGCATATCATCGACACAGAAGAGTCATGTGATAAACTAATAGAAGACCGGAAGATCAAAGATGTTAATGGTAAAGATAAAAAAAAAAAGAAACACCTTCATCTTTAGCACTTTTAAAAAGGTCAAAGATATTTGTAAAGAAGAACAACGTGTTTATAAAAATGACAATCTTTATAGAAGCTCTGAAGAGATGGAGCTTTTGCACTGCACACTGCAATATGACAAAAGAAAATACGAAGGCGTAAAGATAAAGAAGCATATTGAAATTGCATGTGTGGAAATCGGCCATGTTCTTCAACCTGTACACTTGCAATGCTGCTGTTGATTTGAGAGCTGCTCTGTACTCACTGTGATCTTTCTATCATTGTTTCATGATGTTGCTTTGGATTTCTTCAGATTTGGAATTCTTAAGACTTTGTAAAGTTTGCATAAACAATAATGGGAATATTATTATTAAGGAAATATGGAAGAATTGTTTGTAAGTGAATGTGGAATAATACCACAATCACAAGAGTTATTGAAAGAACTTTTGACTTTCTTGTCTCACTTGCATAAGTAAACATTACATTCTGACATTTTTTTCTAACCGGCTGTTCATCCTGTTCTCTCAGATCACAGACATTGCTTGTCTTTCAGCATTCAATAAATAATCTACAAAAAAAACCAAGTTGCTGCTCCAGAGAATTTTTTTATACTTAAAACAAAGCTCTTGTAAAACCACAAACACTCACTGGTTTTAAAATCATTGATGAAGAGAGGAGCTACAGATTTTGTCTTAGTGCTGAGGTCTGAGTTAGTGCTGGAGTTCATCTGGACTGCATTGGATTTCTATCTGCTCCATGTGTGGGAATAAGCAGAGACAACTAACAAAGAACTTTCAGCAGTAGGGCTGGGCCATATATCGAGTTTTTAAATATATCGATATATTTTTATACGAGATATGAGATGTGACAATATCGTTTACATCAATATTGTCTATTTTACATTATAATTATACTTGTGGAGCCACAATTTTGTCTCTCTTTCGTCCACTTTTGTCTTTGACAACAAAAAGAATAAATGGCTCTGTATTTGGTGCTTGTTTATGTGTTTCTATGCAAAAGCACCCTGTGATGTTAATGATAGGGGTGCAACAATACTCGTATTGATATTGAACCGTTCGATACAGTGCTTTTGGTTCGGTACGCATATGTATCGAACAATTCAACATTTTTAATTTATTTTATCAACTTTTCTTCTGACGATGCTGTCTGTGTTGAGCACTCAGTGGATCTGTGTTCGACTACTCCGCCTAGGCTGCACTGTCGAGTGTAGATCCACTGAGCGCAGCGCAAGCTAGCAAGACAGAAGCTCAGCTCGTTGCAACATGGCAACTGCCTCACGCTACCCGAAATTGAACCTCCCCCACCGTCATTGAGATCTGGCATTTGGAACTATCTCGGTTTTCATGTGAAGCATGACCCAGATGGTAAGCGCATCATGGACAAAAGTAAAACAGTATGTCGGATGTGCCACGCAATGCTCAATTGGTGGGAACTAGTGCGTTAGCGCAGTTAGCGTGTTAACATTTTGACGCCGTCCAGCCCCACGCACGGGTCGATCCACGGTAACTCGTTAACGGAGATTTGCAGCGTTATGGCGTTAATGTCATTTTAACAAGGTTAACGCTGACAGCACTAGTGGGAACACAACGAATATGACTGCACATTTACGCCGACATCATCCTAGTGCAAAGACAAGTGGAAGCAGACAAAAACAACAAGCACGCATGCTACAAACTTTACCTGAGTCATTTAGACAGCCGTTAGCACATGATTCTCCTTATGGGGACCTGATATGTTTAATATGCTGCTGAGAATATAGCCCAGAAGAAGCGTATAGTATAGCTTTTATTTTGAAAAGAGCCATTTCTCTGTAATAAACTCTCTTTTTGCATTGAAAAAATATCGAACTGTGACACCAAAGTATCGAACCGAACTGTGAATTTTGTGTATCATTGCATCCCTAGTTAATGATGACCATGTCTCTCAATTTGAAATGACTCCAACAAAGTTACATTTTTGTTTTTAATATGCTTTTAATTCTATTAACAGACTCAGTTCTATTAACAGCTCTCTGATATACATTAGCATTATAATATTAGGGAGAAAACTGGCCATCCCTGTTCAGTCATTAATAATAAATAACCTCTTAGTTCACTTGCCTCAGTTCTGCTGTGTTCACGACATCAGCGGAGCGGGAGGTGGCTTACTGGGCTTAAGCCCGGGTTGTTGTTTCAGAAGCCCGGGGTCTTTTGGAGTGTAATTTGTTTCATAGTTAGTTGCCTGACTGACAACTATATAAAACAAAAAACTACACACAATATTCGAAGCACATAGCGCACAGTCCTAAATTCCCCCTAATTTTGCTATGATCCGAGCTCAGGCACTAGCCGACTGAGCAGAGGCGGAGCCAGACATCTTATAGGGCTTTGGAGCGTGATGTCACGTGAGGGGGGGCCACGTCCCCTCCCGCCATGACAATAGGCCAAACAAAGCACAGGGAACCTCCAAAAGTTGATTCTGTTCATCTGGACGTAGCAATTTGTGGGAGAAACGTTTCGTCACTCATCCAAGTGACTTCTTCAGTCTCAGCTGACTGCAGGTTTCCTCAATCTTATAAACAGTACATTTGCATAATGACTGAAACCAGCCGACTGATCAACAGCCATGAGTACCATTCACAGAGAGTTGGGGAATGGCTGCAATCACAGTTAAAACCTTCGTAGAAAAATAAGTCCAGTATTACAGAATGAAATCAAATTATTGTGTTTGTTGGTGAGAAAACTTACAAACATACAGTACAGCACTTCAGAGTCACACTGCTAGCGATCGAAGATTTAAGTAAATTTGACAGCTGATCAAGACGCAGAACACAATGCGCTGTAAAAAAAAAAAAAAAAAAAGCATGTAAAATTGCAAAAACCAAACTGCGACACAGCGAGGCCGCGTTATAGCAAGGGACCACTGTATTATATATGCAGGACACCTTGAACTAGTTTTTTTTTTTTTTAATTAAGCAGCAAGTCAATGCTGTCATGTAAAGTCTGAATTCAAACACAGGTTGGGGAAACCTGCACTGAGCTGACTGAAGATATCAAACATTTCCAGTAAGACATTTGACCAGGTCTTTTAAGACGTCCCATTAACCAAGCAGCATTCTCAAGCTGCTGCTGCACTGTTAAGAGATTCATAACTTAATCCTCATAGCACAGTCAGAAGAAAACAAACAAACATACAGTCATGTGGAAAAAAGTGTTTTCATAGAAATCTATTGCATACTCTGAAAAACTAAGAACACTCCAGGATTCAGTCATTTACCTTTTAGCAGCAATAGTGTCACCAAATTGTTTCTGTATGACTATCAGTGTTTCACAAGGATGTTTGGCTCACTCTTCTTTACATTGTTTCTTCACATCATTGAAGTTTCTGACATTTATTTATGTGTTTATATGTTGACAGCTGGTATGAGATTGCAACTTTACTACCAAACTTGCATCCATGCAGACTTTCTCTTTGCAACCCTTCCAACCAAGCCACACTTATTCAACCTTTTTCTAATTGTACTGTCATGGACTTTAATATTTAACATGCCAACTGAGGCCTGTAGAGTCTGACATATAATCTTGGATTTTTGAGCTTTTTCTGACCATTGCACAGTTTGACCTTGGCGTGAATTTTCTGGGACATGATTCCTGGGAAGATTATGATAATTGTGTTAACTGTCAAATATTATGCTTTCGTAAAAGGTGCTCACACTTGCTGATAAACAGTTAATCAAGTGCAGTTCATTAGCAGCATCTGGCTGCTATTACAAATGAAGAAGATAATTATCTTCTTCATTTGTATTGAAGCATTAAAGTTGCTTTCTGAATTACAGGAGGCTGTCTGGTGTGAAGCAATAAACTGAGAACGTATCACCCTCTAGAGTCTACAGACAAAGCATCCAAATCACGTGATTGATTTAAGATGACATCAAACCCTCACTGAGTCTCGTTTCAGTTTGGGTCAGAAATGCGGACGCCAAACTACATACCAGTTTTGAAAATCACCTTTAGTGCAAGAAGAAACAGTAAAAACTGCATCTTCTAAGGAAAAATGTAAATAAAACACAACTTCAATTTCCTATTGGGGGGGGGGGGAATGCAGCATGACAGCCAAAATTATATGCATTACCAAGCTGCAAACACTCATAAGGTGCTGAGTTGTGGTCATGAAAAGAAGAAAGTGGTTAGCGAAAATTCTGTGATGCAGTGTCATCTGATGGTTGTGACAGCACGGCTTCACGGAAAGTCATGTATTGAATATTTTCTCATGCAGTTTTTTATTCTGTATATTTCATGTTCATTTACTTGACCAAGCCTCTGATGTGTAAATCAGATCCAACTGAATGTCATCAGAACATATTATATTATGAAATTTGTTTTCTTTTACTAATAAGTCGAGGTTGAGGATTTGGAGTAGCACTAAATATAGAAGTTTTCTATCTCTGATGATCAGTTTCAATGGTTGATTGTAAACTCACTTTACTAGTCCTCCTCCTTCATTATTCCATCCGGCAAATCAGCCCCGGAGCATGATCCTACCACCACCAGGCTTAACATCTGGTACAGTGTTCTCAGATTTCAAAGGATCACCTTTGATACATCAAACATACTGTTGTCATTGTGGCCATATAGCTCAGTCATAGTCTAGTCTGCCCAGAAAGCTGTCTTTCCAGAAGGGGTTGGGATCCTCAGTTCACAGTAATAACAAATTCCCACTGATCTAAGGGGGACTCTTTGGTCTTCTTCCAGTCCTTGGCCAAGTGGTAACATATCCAAACAACTTGTAATTACAAACGATTATTTGAACCGAATCTGTAAGTGTATAAAAATGGCTTAAAATGGTTTACAGTGAGTTCCTTGGACTTTCTGTTGTTCTAAATATTGGTCAATCCAACAAGTGCTTTCAAGCTGATCCTTTTTACGCTGCGAAGAGAAACTAACACTTGTAGTCGGCCATGATCACTAATGAGAAGTTAATAGGGCTTGTTGAGTTATGAGGTGCAGAACCTTCAGCACCTCACATGAAAAGAATTGACTGTGTGTATGCTTTTGGCACTGTGTGGATTTGAGAAAATCCAAAATAAATTCAAACTTGTTTTTGAAAGCTGTTTTATAAATTTCAGTGGTATATTATTCATGCAATAGGGAGTTGTCTTCTTCAACTACTGGGGCTGAAATAAGTTCATCTAGTTTAGAAACTTCCACTGAACAGTCTATTATAGTGTCAGAACTAAGCATATGCTTTTAAGAACTTAAACACTTTGAATGAGAATAATAGAAATTTTCCATTATAGCTTCTACTCAAGTACAATCAATAAAGAAAACCACAGACTCTTTGATGTTTGTTTTGAAGGAAAAGTAATTTCCTGTAAATGTTTATCTGTGTGAGATTTTTCAGAAAACATCAATTTTTTTAAACGTGAGATACATGGCCTATTCTTTCCTTGTTCTACTTTTATCTCATCATTAATCTGATTACTGTTTAAGACAAGATGGAAATATAATATTCTCATGTTAAAAAGATAGAAAAAAGATTTTATTACCCAGAAATCTAACTTTTCATGCCTGTGAGCATAAACATGAGCAGCAGCGCTCTCTGCACTTTGTGTGTGGAAGTGCAAAAGCTTACAGCACCTGGTATTCCCAGGCGGTCTCCCATCCAAGTACTGACCAGGCCCGACCCTGCTTAGCTTCCGAGATCAGACGAGATCGGGCGTGTTCAGGGTGGTATGGCCGTAAGCGAGAGAAGAGCACAGAAACAGCCTTTTTAAACATGCTGTGATACCACCCTGAACACGCCCGATGTGTTCTAAGGTGCATTTAAAACCCAGGATGGCATGGAGCTACCTGCCAGAGAGCAGCAGGTAAGTGCATGGTCCCTCCTGCTAGCCCTCAATGTCTACGTGTATTTAAAATTGAGAGGTGGGCAATGACGCCAGGGGTGAGGTGTACACCCTGATGGTAACTTGGATTCCGTGTAGCGTGCCCACCCCCAAGATCCTATATGTATGTGTAATGAGAGTGTGAGTAATGTGAATGTCTAAGTTGTGAGATAAAATTGAGGCAGAGGCAGCCAGAAGGGGACAGAGGGGGGGATGCCTCCTCTGCACCCTAGTGACACACCCCTACTCCAAGTCCCTGCATGTGTGGGTGGTTGTGGTGGAGCGGGAAGAGGGAGGCAGCTGGAGATGGGGAGGGAAGGAAGGGAGGGGCAAGTGACCCCTCCCTGGGGCCAGCTCCCCCGCTGACCCCAGTAGGCACCCCCATACTCCGCGACCCGCTAGGGAAAGGGGGCCCAGGCCCATCCGGGCCGGGGCCCAGTGCAGCAGCGCTGCCCGGCCGCACAGAGCCCGGGACAGTCCACCCAACCCCACCACAGAGAAAACTGCACCCACCCCACCATCCACTCATCTTCCAGACTACATAAGACAATAGACGCCCAGGCTGAGATCTTCCTCCACCTCTCCTGTATCTCCCCCTCCTGCAGAGAGTTCCTGAAGAGAGGAAAGCTCCTGCAAGATGTGACAACCTCCCTCACCAGTTGAAGAGCCCCCCAGGTGGCTCGACGCACCGGCGGCACCCTGCGCCCCCATACACCCACCCGCCCACAACGACCAGCAAATACATAAAAGATGGTAAAAGTGATTCCATCTTTGTGTCTCCTCCCATTGTTTCCCCAGTCTGTCTAGTTCCCCATATTCCCAGGACACCACTGGACAACAAGTGGGTATTCCAAGACTGAGAGACAGCCAGAGTTGGCAAAAGATCAGACATTCTTAAGTAGAAGTAAAAATACTATTGTTCCAGTGAAAGTTAAAGTACTGATTCAACTTCATTACTCAGTTAAAGCAAAAAAAGTACAGGCTCGAAGCGCTTACAGAGAAACGCATACAACAGAATACAACAGAATGCTGTTCGCGGCAGTAACACACACTTGGAGGAGAGGCTCCAGCCGTCCATTCCAGCCCTATCCCTAACATTAACTCTAACCGTAACTTTAACCTTAACCCTATCAGGTCTTGTTTTACAAAGCGATTCATGATTAGAACAAAAAACACATTTACACATACTGATGATTTGTCACATAGCATCGTTACCTGTTGGGATGAGAACGTGTTGTTTCCAGTAGCGTGTCTAGAAAATTTTTGTTGGGGGGGCCAGGTAGGGGCACAGATTTGGAGAAGGGTGGCAGGGCCACACCCACCAGGCCTGAAGGTGCCTGTAAACAGGTGCTCTCAGAAACGCCGGCATCCACACACACACACACACACACACACACACCTGCAAGCAGGGAGAACGAGGGACAGCACACCAAAAACACACGTCCATAACTGCTGGGTCGTTTAGACTCCTGAGCTGTGCACGAGGGGTCGACCACCCACTGGAAGGCCGGGCACTTGTTTTCAACCGTAATATACCTGATGTGCTCAGGTAACCTGTAGCGCCATGAAACCACTGTCACACCAGGGCGCATAAAAAATGATGCTTTAAGAGACTGATGGGATCGGGCAGCAGGGAAAACATCCACAAAATGCTACCTTCAGTTTGACTCCCTAAGACTACCTAAACTAAGTAGAGTCATTACATGCTTGTTAAAAGCAAACTCTCATATAGTTTTTAATGTGCTTCTTTCATTACAATGACTAGATAAAGAATGTGGCCCTGTCTCTATTTAACACTGGCTACCCCAAAATGTTTCCAAACCTACAACCGTAACTTTCACTGAGAGATTTTTAGATACGGTTATTGAAGCTGTGGGATTAATTTTTTAAGTAACACGAGACGAGAGGCAGCAGCATACACACAGAGCATCAGTGATAGAAAGCTAGGCTAACATAGGGTAGCTACCTGTTCAAGGAGAAACATGTATAGGCCCATCTCAAGTGCCAGTGAACATCTAAATGATTCAGGGAAGACTTTGGAGAAAGTGCTGTGGGGAGATGAAACGAAATTATGTGGCTTTAACTGACCTTTTGAAATAGGAGTGTGATGCAAAAAATAGCATCCCCGCAGTCAAGCAGAGAGATGGAAACATTATGATGTGGGCTACAGGACGACTTAGTCGGGGTTCCAAGCAGTCAGGAAATGTGACATCGTCAGACTGCAGGCCACGGATTGGCTTGTCAGTCGCGGCACTCAATGAGTCATGAGACGGTGTCTTTCACTAAAATCAAAACTGCAGTTTTTTTAAAACCCTGCAACAAGGCAAATAGCTGCACAACACCGTGGTTTCCAAGTGTGACAAAAAGCCACAGATACATCATCGCTGCGACGTCTTCCTTTGTTGTGGCATTCGTGTTGCTCATAAATGACAACATGGACATCGGGCCGCTTTGCTGTAATGACCCCACGCACATTAGGTGGTACTTGATTGTAATGGAAAATGAGTCACAGCAAGCTGATCTGAGTATGTACTAATGGAGAAGTGCTATAAGATCACGGAGTGGTCTAGTCAGTCTCCAGACATCAGTACTGTAGAAAATCTGTGGAGGGAGCTGAAGTTTCAACTTTCCAAGTGGCAGTCAAGAAACTTACAGGATTTAGAGAGTTTCTGTAAGGAGCAGAGGGTTAATGTTTGTGTGTCCTCACTGTAAAGACTGCAGGTTACTGGAGCGTGTCGTGTCATGTTTCCTGTTGCTCTGAGGTGCATCCAACAAATACACAATTCATTTACCACTAATAATAACACCTCCCCCACTTAAGTGTGTTCAACAGGAAGCTAAAAGTTGTTAGCTGTTAAAGTGTTCAAAAAACAGCAGGAGCTCGGTGTGAGGCCACAGTGGGCCAAAAAACACACACAAGGTGACCTCCAGCAAGGACAAAATGTATCTGGACGTCTCTGTGAGCATCGGTCTCACTGTGTAAGTGTAGCACAGTGTCTGTGTGTGCATGGCTGGGCAAGAGAAACAGCACAACTGAAAGCCAGCACTCAGACGAGGACCCGGTGCATCGTCTGTCTCATCTCAGCCAATTTACTTACAAACTCTTTAAGTTTGAATTTTAAAGCCGACAATGTGCACAGGGCAGTGATATTTCAAATGAAGGTAAACTATTCCAATCTCTGCAGCCCCAATTGTGTATCTCACACACACACACACACACACACAGTCCTGAATTCATTACTGAAGTCTCATCCAGACATTCAATGTGCTCTGTAATTAAATTGAGACGTGGGGTCAAAATTCCCACCTAGATTGAGTGAGATGAAATAGAAATCGGCTCTCCTCTAACTGACTTTATAGAAATAATTACATAAGCTGCATTTATAACTGTTATTAAATAACAGCAGCACACGAGAACTAAAGTGTAATCCCAGCACATTTCGCTTCGCTTGCACTGATTCTTTAGAGATGACGACCGTGGTGGGTAATTAAGGGCAAACGATATACAAGTGGCGTGAAAAATGGAGGCTGCATTACCTTTCCAAAGCTTCCTTTCCCGATGACCTGCAGTATCTGGAAGTGGTCAAAGTTTACTGTGGAGAAAATGAGAAGCAGTTAGTGAGAACGTGTCAGTTTGAGCTGAGCTATAAAACAGGGAACATGACATGTACAGCACTGTGCAAAAGTCTTGAGCCATCCCTCATTTGCTTCCAGGGATCTGGACTTCCCTGTAATCTTTAAAGTGGTATTAAGGAATAGCTCTCCAGGCTTTTTAAAGTGTTTCTGATTTTTAATCCAGGGCTTGTATTTGACCACTTTTTGTCTGTTAAGACCCTTCACACTAATCTCTGAAACATTCAAACATAAACAGACACCTAAGTCACGGAAAGGACCACAAAACTTAACAAAGAACCAATTTTAAATTGTATCTGTACACATTTACTTGCAGCCTATTGCAAAAAAACAAAACCCCACATCATTTGTTCTCACTTCTTTAGTTGAAGAATGCAGTTAATAACACCGTTAACACAGACTGACCTGGCAAAACACGAAAAAATAAGGGGGTGGTTCAAGACTTTTGCTCGGTACTGTATGACAAATGCAAATGTGCACTTCACAATGTATCGCTGCACTTCGGCAGTACTGTGAAGATCAAATGTTTTTTCCTTCCCGATGCATGTGAAAGGTTAAGACTTACATCTCCAAATGTACTGGAACTGATTTGAACCAGAGGACTCAGCCACACTGTTACTATGTACTGCATAAACACGTTTACCGATGAAGGTAAAGCAGACGCTGTCCTGACTGTGTGGCTAAATTTTGTGCTGAAAGCATCAAATCAATTGAATATGATTAACTTGCTATGAGAGGTTTTTACTCCAAGTGTGACTTTTTCTGGCTTCATACACCTTTCAGGGTCAAATTCAAGCACTTTGTAAGCACGTTTAATGTCCATTTTCAACATTTTCCAGCACATTACCATAAAAAGGATGCATATTTCACTTCGCATCACCTGAGTAAGACCACGTGAAAGGCCAAATTAATAAGTCTTCTCATCAGATATTGATGCTTCTTTCTTATGTGACACAAAAAACAGGAGGAGACAGATCTTTGCTTGTGTTGTTTTTTAAGTTCATTCATTCAAAACTAACTGTAAGACGCTTAACTACATTGCAGTCTGTGTTATTGTTGTAGACCTAATTATCACCTTTAAAGTGTTTGTGCTAATAACATCATGTAGAGTAAGACAGGCATAGAGAACAGCACTGACTGGGAGAGGCTTTGAACAGATGACATACTCAGATCAATTCAACACTTTAGACTTTAAAAATGCACAAGCGTCTTTCAAAAACCCATTTATTTAATCTATCATCATTGATATTATTATGTACAGTTAGAATGTACTGTTCATCTCCCTTAAATAAACAGGCAGCCTTAAAGTGTGAAATAGTCACTTGTCTACTGTCTCAGTGGCTGATAGTGCCCCACAGGCCTCAATGTCAGCTCGAAGCCATTATGTTTCAATTGTTTAATGATAAACAGATTTTGAATGAAAGCCAGGAAACTTCGCTAGCACAAAAAAGTGCCTATTCTTTCTTCCCATATGGTTCAGTCATATTACCGTCATTTCCCCCTAAGCTGTTCCCAAAGACACCAGGTTAATACTTGAAAAGGCTGCAGCGATACACAAAAATATCATCAATATTCTGTTTACTTGGTGACAACGTCGCTTTTAGCCTTCAATCAGAAAGCCTGACGTTGGCTAGTTAAGCATCGGGCTAACGTTTAACGCTTTCACTTGAGGGAAGTAACTCGTATTACTGCTACTGCTGTGTAATCTTGGTTCAATTCACAGCATATTCTACAAGTTACCCTGCAATAACTAACTGTTAGAATAGCGCCACCGTATTGTATCGCACTGAGTGCACTTCAATCCTTTATCCCGCGAGTTTGCTAGCTAGCAAAATAATAATACCAATTTTAAACAAATAACATGTGTAACGTACACACTCGAGAAAATTATTTACTAGTACTTACGCAACTCCCCCGTTGTGAAAACGTACAAATCCTTCTTGTATTTTTCGTTTTCCAGCAAACACTCATTAAAACGGCCTCCAGGCACATTAGCGCACTCACCCCCGACTGATCAGGGAGGGGGTGGGGGGTCACACATTGAAACAGACTAACGTGCAGAGGTACAGCCCAGGCAGACAAATGTTGCTTTTAGACTTTGCGACTCGTTTTATTTCTCTATCTGATAAGAAAACTATTCAATCAGATAGTTCTTTGTGGTGAATGAAATACGGTTACAGTTTCAAGAAGTTTTAAGCACCAAATCCGAAATCCAAGCACTGCAATATTAAAATCCAATTCAATTTCTTGTTTGCTCCGAAATCTACGACATGACTATATACAGAAAAGCTTGACATGGTATGCAAAAAAAACCCGAAGACAATACAAATACAAATACATGAACAAAAAATGTTTTAACTGTCAGTTATGTCATTTTAAAATTTTCCAAAACTAACATTTTCTTTGATTGACTGATATTAAATTGATTAGGGTCAAGTTTAGTGTGAACAATATTACACAAACAAGCACGTGTATGCGCATGCGCACATATTAGAATCCCTTCCATCGCTTCTAATATGTGCCCCTTCGATCGCTTCTCATATGTGCGCATGCGCACATATTAGAATCGCTTCGATCGCTTGTGACGTGATAACTTTGCTTTGATCCTTTCTGATGTCATAACTTTGCTTTGATTCCAAAACCTATAAATAGAAGCGCTCACCTGTTACTTTATGCTTAACGGACGTTGACCTGCAGCAACTAAAACCCTTTTGAGAAGATTTGAGAGCAATTTACGAGAGAAACCAAAACAAGTTCAGTTTTGTTTCTCACCAATTTACAGCGCAAACAGACACATTACACCATGTCAGCCAACACAGCCTTCGGCTCAGATGAGCTTGGAATATCTAAAGGGACCATTTTGGGAGATCACCACATGGTGGAGGCTTTCCTTGGAGAAGGAAGCTTTGGTGTTGTAACGAAATGTCGCGATACAAAAAACAACAAAACTGTTGCTATTAAAGTCAACAAGAGCGACCCTGAAATTCTGCTCCAGGCAAAACTGGAAATTTTCATCCTGGAGCAGCTACGACGCTTGGATCCAGACAGGTGCAACATTGTCGAATGGAACGGCTATTTCCTCGATGGAGAGCGCATTTGCTTGAATTTCGAACTCCTCGACCAAAGCCTGTCAGACTACATAGGGGATCGGAATAACCAAGGTCTCCCAATGAGAGAAATCAGGCCAATTTTGCATCAGCTCGCAAATGCTCTATTCCACCTGGGTTCTGTGGGAATAGTGCATGCTGACCTCAAACCTGTCAACATCATGGTTGTGAACCGCAGTGAGTCTCAAGTCAGAGTCAAACTTATAGACTTTGGCATCGCATGTAACACCTCTGCAGTGATTCCTGGTGACTGTGTGGGGACAATTGGTTATTGTGCACCTGAGATTATGCTTGGCACTCCATATGATGAAGCAATTGACATGTGGTCTCTAGGGCTGGTAGCTGTGGAGCTTGCTACAGGGGTGCCTCTCTATCCTGGGGAAGACGATTATGATGTTTTGAAATTCATAATTGAAACCCAGGGTCAGCTACCAGATCATCTCCTAGAGTCTGGCTTGTACACTGACAGCTATTTCATCGAGGATAACCACAACGAACAGCGCTGGACATTTAAGACCCCAGAACAATTTCAATACGAGACACATTATCGATCCAAGGAAACTCGATCGATAAAACTTAAGTGTCTCGATGACCTCGAACAACTGCTGAAAGTTAGGCGAGGATCGGAAAATGGCCAATCATTATTTGTAAGGCTAATCAAAGAAATGTTGGCCTTGGATGCAAATCAGCGCATAACACCCTCAGAGGTTCTGAAGCATCCCTTTTTCGACCCTGGCCTCTCAAGGAGAACCCCCTGCACTGACATGAATAGTACAGGGGGAGAACTCCTTGTGCTCTCTCAGCAGCCTTCAAGCTGGAAAAGTCATGGATCACAAAAATTCAGCTGCAGTTTCCAAAACTCGGTTGAATTTCCTCAAAAAGGAGACATCAACACCTCAGCCAACCCATCTGCCTCTGAAGATGATCTTCAAATAACGGAAGGGACCATTTTAGGAGATCACCACGTGGTAGAGGCCTTCCTTGGAGAAGGAGGCTTTGGTTTAGTAACCAGATGTCGCGATACAAAAAACAACAAAACCGTTGCTGTTAAAGTCAACAAGAGCGACCCTGAAATTCTGCTCCAGGCAAAACTGGAAATTTTCATCCTGGAGCAGCTACGACGCTTGGATCCAGACAGGTGCAACATTGTCGAATGGAACGGCTATTTCCTCGATGGAGAGCGCATTTGCTTGAATTTCGAACTGCTCGACCAAAGCCTGTGGGACTACATTGGGGACCGGAATAACCGAGGTCTCCCAATGAGAGAACTCAGGCCAACTTTGCATCAGCTCGCAAATGCTCTGTTCCACCTGGGTTCTGTGGGAATAGTGCATGCTGACCTCAAACCTGGAAACATCATGGTTGTGAACCGCACTGAGTCTCCCGTCAAAGTCAAACTCATAGACTTTGGCCTCGCATGTCCTGCTTCTGCAGTGATTCCTGGTGACTGTGTGGGGACAACTGGTTATTGTGCACCTGAGGTTATGCTTGGCATTCCATACGACAAAGCAATCGACATGTGGTCTCTGGGGCTGGTAGCTGTGGAGCTTGCTACAGGGGTGCCTCTCTATCCTGGGGAAGACGATTATGATGTTTTGAAATTCATAATTGAAACCCAGGGTCAGCTACCAGATCATCTCCTAGAGTCTGGCTTGTACACTGACTGCTACTTCATCGAGGATAACTACAACAAACAGCGCTGGACATTTAAGACCCCAGAACAATTTCAATACGAGACACATTATCGATCCAAGGAAACTCGATATATAAAACTTAAGTGTCTCGATGACCTCGAACAACTGCTGAAGGTTAGGCGAGGACCGGAAAATGGCCAATCATTATTTGTAAGGCTAATCAAAGAAATGTTGGCCTTGGATGCAAATCAGCGCATAACACCCTCGGAGGTTCTGAAGCATCCCTTTTTCCACCCTGGCCTCTCAAGGAGAACCCCCTGCACTGACATGAATAGTACAGGGGGACAAAACCTTGTGCTCTCTCAGCAGCAATCATCGTTTGGGTGGCCAGAATTCTAGGGGAGCTAGAAATTCTTGTGGAAAAAAAGCCCAAAACAATAACATCAACAAAAACAAGCAATGAATGTGGTCTTAAACTTGGGCACAATTTGGCTTGAAATCCATCAACTAATCTCTCAATATTCAAAGCGGAGCAGCAGACAACTTACCATCACATCAGTCCTTCAATCAGACCTACAACAAACGTCTTCAGTCTCTCACCCCAACCGGTCGCAGCAGATGGCCGCCCCGACCTGAGCCTGGTTCTGCCGGAGGTTTCTTCCTGTTAAAAGGGAGTTTTTCCTTCCCACTGTCGCCAAAGTGCTTGCTCATAGGGGGTCATATGATTGTTGGGTTCTCTGTATGTATTATTGTAGGGTCTACCTTACAATAATACAAACAGCCTTGAAGTGACTGGTGATGTGATTTGCTGCTGAATGAATTCGGAACTAATTGGAAATCTGGATATTAATTAAATAAACCTGCTTTGAGCATCAATTAATTGTTGTTTGAAATTCTTTATAAATATATAAATATAGTGCCACTCTTCTACTGTTTAAATTGCAACTGTTTAAAACTGACTAATTTATTCATACACTTGAGCATAAACACACGCACAGTAAATGGCCTGTATTTGTACAGCGCTTTACTTAGTCCCCAAGGACCCCAAAGAGCTTTACACTACATTCAGTCATTCACACATTCACACACACATTCACACACTGGTAATGGCAGCTACATTGTAGCCACAGCTGCCCTGGGGCGCACTGACAGAACATTGCAGAACCTTCAGCACCTCGTATGAAAAATATTTGACTGTGTGTATGCTTTTAGCGCTGTTTGGATTTGAGAAAATCTAAAATAAATTGAAAATTTTTTTTAGAAGTTGTTTTATACATTTCAGTGGTATATTATGCATACAATAGGACATCTATTTAGATTTACATCTTCCACAGAAAAAACTGCACATTACTGAAACTTAGTATACTGGACTTTGTTGTTGTCCCACACAGGTTCAATTTCGAGTGGTAGATGGCTCAGTGCTCAGTCAACCAAGATTTTATGATAGTGGGCACAATGAGATAGATAAGCTGCTTGTAAACAGTACTTTTATGCTCTCTTTTTCCATTTGGATAAGAAAGAAAGAACCAGGAAACAAAGGCAAACAAATAATCTCTGCCTTTATCCCAGATTCACATTATAGGAACAGCTGCTCAATGACCACTGTAGTCTTTGCTTACTGCACTTTTATCTACATCTATGCAAAGTGATCCACTACACCTACTTTTACAGTTAAATCGTTTTATGAGCACTCATGCCATTTTAATCTGAGTTTCTACTCAAATACAATCAGTAAAGAAAAACACAGTCTGTCACGTTTGTTTTGAAGGAAAAGGTATTCCCTGCAAATGTTTATCTGTGTGAGACTATTCAGAAAACAGTAATTTTCAGCTACTGTATAGCTCTGTGTAAATAATCATTCTGTACATTCGATAATCTTTAATCCTACAACTGTTTACAACTTGCATAGTTCCCATTTCTGTATAGCTGTATATCCCAGATTCTGTAAAGTTATTTATTTCATATTCTGTATAGTTTTTCATATTTATATCCTGTTCATATCCTGTACATAGCTTGTACTCACTACAGCCTGTACATACTTATAGTTATAGAATATTCACAACATACTTCATACCGTGTACATTATAACATACCATAATAGACCCATTTCTGTAATATACTCACATATCTATATTATTGCTAATATATATTGTAATATATCTATATCACTAAAGAACTTCTGGATGGATGCAAACTGCATTTCGTTGCCCTGTACCTGTGCATGTGCAATGACAATAAAGTTGAATTCTATTCTATTCTATTCTATTTTGTTTTATAGGTGAGACACTTGGCCTCTTTTTTCCTTGTTCTACGTTTGTCTTTTGTCCGATTACTCTGGAACACAAGATGGAAAACTGATATTCTCATGTTAAAAATATAGAAAAAGGATTTTATCACCCATAAATGTTAACTTCTCATGCCTCTTAGCACAAGCAGGAGCAGAAGCGCCCTCTGCAGTTTGTGTGTGGGAGTGCAAAAGCTTACAGCACCTGGTATTCCCAGGCGGTCTCCCATCCAAGTACTGACCAGGCCCGACCCTGCTTAGCTTCCGAGATCAGACGAGATCGGGCGTGTTCAGGGTGGTATGGCCGTAAGCGAAAGCAAAGCTGTGAAAAAGACCTTTTATTGGTGGCAAATGTCTCACAGTTTGATCTATATTATTGTGCTAAACTTCATATGTTACAGCGACAACATGCAAACCTTCGTTATTAACTGCAGCTTCAAATTGAGCTGCAAAAATGCTTTTCCCGCAGTAACATCACGATAAGAAGACATGTTCGTTGATTACAGCACAGTGTTAAAGTGACAGAGAGCACACGGTGTGTTGGGTCGATTTGGAAGTCCAACATTTTTGTCGTTTGGACATTTTAACTTAAATATAGAAAACAAAAACGTAAGCGTGTATGTGTCATTACAGCATGTATAAAAACGCCGTTTCTGAGCTGACCTTTCGCTTACGGCCATACCACCCTGAACGCGCCCGATCTCGTCTGATCTCGGAAGCTAAGCAGGGTCGGGCCTGGTCAGTACTTGGATGGGAGACTGCCTGGGAATACCAGGTGCTGTAAGCTTTTGCACTTCCACACACAAACTGCAGAGGGCGCTACTGTTTAGTAAGAAACTTCATGACCTCTCTTCTAATTTTTTGCTTGTGTACCGTTAAAAAATTAAAACAACAATCATCTCTGCAGCTTATTGGAGACACCTTTGTGATTCTGTTGTAGAGCAGAGCAGAGGCAGACATTTGATACACCCGGGGCTTAGCCCTAAAGGGTAGTATGCATCTGGGACTTGGGGGGTGGGGGGGAAGAAATGACTGAAAGATTAATTGGCTCTGTTTTGAGTTCATATTCATATAGGGAAAAATATATCACATGTGCAGGACACCTTAAAGTAGTTTTTTAATTAAGCAGCAAGGCAGAACAAAGTCGGGGCTGTATCAAGACACGAGGACTAAACCCCAATTCAACCAGACCCAGAACTGATCCGGAATTAAAACAGGACTACAACAGTTCAGAAGCAGGACTACTTAGGATTTAACCAAGACAGAACCAGAATCAGAGCTAGATGATAGTAGCACTAAAAATCATCATAGACCTGCACTACACTTATTTTTTAATTCTACCAAAGTCCACTATTTAGATTGAGAAAAGTTTAGATAATTATTTAACCTTGTTGTGCAAACAAGCCTGCAAAACTTAATAAATATAGAATTTGAAAAATAACAAACCTAAAAAGAAACACTAGGTACGAGATACATGAGGACCTATGATACGCTGATACTTTTGGTAAACAACCATTTGACTAACATGTGTGTCTCACCTGCTCTTGTTCATCTGTTCTGTCCTCTCTCTCTCCCTCTTTGTGCTGACAATCAAACCAAACACCAACATCATCAAATATACAGTTGAAACCAGATATTTACAAACTCTTCAGATAAAAACAAAAACACTTTTTTAATTGTAACATCAAATCAGACTAAATGTTTATTTTTTATGTTGATAAATATAAAAAACATATTTGTTAACTTTAAGAGTAAAGAGAGAAACTGTCTGTATTTCTTAATTGTAAATGGCACCAAATTGTATTCAAACTGAGCCACACTTATGGAGCTCCACAGTTCTTTTCCTGGTGTTTTGGTTGACATCTCTTGATGTTCCCATGTCAAAGAAACAGGCTCTGTGTTTTGCCTTATATGCATCCACAGGTGTGCCACCAACCTATCAGAAGCTTCTTCAGCTCAGAATGGAATCGTCTGGAGTTTTCTTATTAATTAACAATAAACTTAGTGTATATGTGCTCCTAAATTTGGTGAAAGTGATAAAAAAGAGACAGCTCTCTCTCTTTAACTAATTCAAAATATATTTCAATATTTATTTATGCAAAACAAAACAAGTTTACTCTAAATTGATGTTGTACAGTAAAAAAATGTTCTTGTGTTTTCCATAAAGTGTAAATATCTGGTTTCAACTGTGAATGTACTGCTGTGTATTGAAATTCCTTTTGTTTTGCATAGAAATATACTGAACAACATACAAAGCATAATATATAAAATAACATCTACCAGAGTTTTTCTTTGAAAGAAGCTCCTTATGTCCAGTCTTGTATATCAGTGCATAACTGAAACCGATTTATTTAGCCGTGGAGGGAAACAACTGAAAATATGAAATAAACACACATGTAAGCTAAGACTCTCTAAAGAAACAGCATTGTTGTTGTTCGGCTTTTCATTTCACTTTTTGTTGATTCACTTGAAGAGCAAGTAACGTAATATGGGTCAAGTGATCAGTTTGATATCAATCTTTTGTGATGCACCGTCATATTTACATTATTTGTACAGTACGAATGATTTCCTTTGGAACCTGGTCAAACTTCAGTTCTCTGTCTGCCTCGCTGCGCTTCTCCAACAGCGCACTCGCAGGCAGCAGCTGCCCCGCCCCCTCGCTCAGTGCCTGAGCTGGGATCATACCAATATTAAGGGGAAAAGTTCACAGCAAATGTCTTTAGTGGCAGGAAGGATCGATTCTTCACCAATAGTGAATGACCTTTTAGCCTTAGCAATACGGTTAGCCACCAAGTATGATGCTCTCAGTGCACTTGTATTTGTTGTTGTGGAGGCCCTCAGTAATGGCTTCTGTCCCTGTTGTTCCTGCTTTTTTCTTTTAAACTAGTCCAAAGGCTTGTTTTTTAATGTCTCCAAGTGACGAAGCAGTTTTGAAGGCTTCATTGCCTCATTGGAGAGCTGGTCTCCACATATATTATGCAGAGCGGGCTTGGTGCATGGGAATCACTTGTTGCAATATATCCACTTGTTGTCTGTTAAATGCAGCTTTCTTTTTCTTAGTAGTTGTCATAGACTCTTCTTCTGTCTCCTCACTGGGCCTTTTTTCCTTTGCAAAGAAACCCTCCAAAGACATCTGTTTTTTACTAATTTTGCTAGTTTGTGGGTTTAATATTAACTAATGTATCTTGACATGCGTCAAGAGTCAGTCATAGACTGAAGTAACTGAGAGAATTCAGTCTTTTTCCAAATAAAACACTGTTCAGAGTCGGATAATAAATAAAACGGAAATAATGTAAGTTATTTATTTTTTCTGTGCGGTACGAGCTTCAACTCTCTTGACCCGGTACCAAACGACTCAAGGCCTGGTACCGGTCCGTGGCCCGGGGGTTGGGGACCGCTGCTATAGACTACAGTGTACGCTCTACACCTACTTACTGGTTTTTGTTGCACCAGTCTGCATCTCCCAATTACTTTGTGTGTTTCGCTTACAGCTCCGCACCACCCAGGCGGCAAAAAATGTGCATGTTCTTTGTGATCTCGTAACCAATGCCCTCTGCCGTCAAAGTCGAGAATTAGTTAATGGGCATCATGTGACTAGTGGAAGCCAGATCCTTTTATTTAGCAAAATTGGGGTTATTAGTTAAATGTTATTGTTGAGGGGCACAGACAGCACATGTACACAGATTAAAAAATAGTAATGCCTCAAGAACAGGGCTCTTGGGACGTCCAAGAGGAAAGGGGCAAATGCTCAAGCCCCCTCCGTTATGGCAACGACGTTTAGACGTTTAGAAAAGTCTTAGAAATGAATCGCATGCCAAAATGAAAACAAAAAAATTGGATGACATTAAAAACAAAAGAAACAAGAGACAGGGCGCTGAATAAGAACTTGTCAGCTTGTGAGTCTTGTAACTGGTGATGCTCCAAATGTTAAAAAATAAATATATAAAAACCAACAAACACCAAAAAGTGACATTTATTATATGCTTATTCTGTGATCAGATAAAAAAAAATTTATTAGAAGCAAGCTGGATCTAAGAGATTATTTCTACACAGCATCCTACAGTCAGTACAATTAATATGTCGGTATTGGTGGGATGAATATAAAATTCCCTCATCAGAAGGAAATAATAGTTTTGTGTTATTTCATGTAACGTGTGAAGAAATAGAGGTTGATCACATGTTAAAAAATGTATATACTTATTGCTAAGACAGACTCAAATAAAAACTTATAATGAAGAAGACGTTTCCAGCGACGTTTAGTTAGAGCTGATGATAAATGTTGCTCTTTTGTTATCTCAGAAATGTAAATTTGTGGGTACAGAAGTAGAGCGCATGGGGATTTTTCCTATAGTTGCATTATTGGATTCAAAGGTCATTTCATCACCACAATAGTGCACAGGTAACTTTCCTTCACATTTGACCACAACTATTCTGTTAGTGAGAAGTGTGCCTTTATACTGACATTTGGGTTTCCTGGCTCCATTGTTCTTTAGGTCACATCTAACAATGCGAAACTTTGCTACACTCTTTGTCGTGCCATTCGTCTGATCATATCTTCCTTGACCGTTACAAATGGCTTTGACCTGTTTGTAATCACTGAGGATGAATGTGTTAACATCCTTACATTTGTTTCGATCAGCATATATTTTCTTTTTTTTCATTTCTGTATCACATTTTTTCACGCTCATCTTGGCATCTACATGCTGTCGTCTAAACTTTTCATAATTTGTTTCATTCAGTCGCTTCTCAATTCGGTTGGGTTGAAGATTGGCTGGTTTTGAGAGTCCAGTAACAAAGGGCAGCACAAGCAGCAAACAGGTAAACATGATCCTCATTGTTTCCTGGAGAGAGAAAAACAGGAACATTTTCCAGATCAAGAATTTAATGCAACAAAAGCGTCATCACTGTAGTGGCAGAAGTAAGTATTTGATCCCCTGCTGAATTTGTAAATTTGTTCCCTTATGAAGAAATGAACAGTCTCTATTTTTTGTGGATGTTTTATTTTACTGGAGAGAGACATGAACACCAACAGAAAAAAAACACAATACATGATTTCTTTTCACTGATTTGCATATAATTGAGTGAAGTAAGTTTTTGATCCTCGACAACCCAACAAGCGTTCTGTGGCATGAACTGAGCCCACTTTGTTTGGAGGAAGAGAAATGCTGAGTGTAACCCACAGAACATCATCCCCACTGTCAAGCACAGAAGTGGAAACATTATACTGTGGGGCTGTTTTTCTGCCAAGGATACAAGACGACTTCACCACACTGAGGCGGCCAGTAGATGGAGCCATGTACTGCAAAATCTTGGACAAGAACCACTTTCTCTCAGGCAAAAGACTGAAGATGTGTCATCGATGGGTCTTCCAGCATGACAATGGCCTAAAACATACCACTGATGCAACAAAGGTGTGGCTAAAGAAGAAGCACAAGGACATGGAGTGGGGCTAAGGCAGTCTCCAAACCTCAGTCCTGAAGAAAATCTGTGGAGGGAGCTGAAGCTTAAAGTTACCAAACAGCAGCAAAGAAATCGAAAGAATTTAGAGAGTTTGTGGAAGGAGGAGTGGAAAAAAATCCCTCCTGAGATGTGAGCAAACCCAGTGACCAACTACAAGAAACATATTACCGCAGTGCTAGGCAATAAAGGTTTCTCCACCAAGTACTAAGTTGTGTTTGAGATCAAATACTTACTTCACTCAGTGACATATAAATCAATTCATTTATTTTAGCAAATACATTTTTTATTCAATTTTGGTTGATATTCTGTCTCATTACATCAAAATGAAAATACTTTAAAAAAAAAATTAGAGACTGATTATTTAATATAAGTGAACAAACTTACAAATTCAGCAGAGGATCAAATGATTATTTCCCCCCAGATAATAGCTTCTTTTTATGACCAGCTTTTCTCTTTTTTGTCTTTTTGAAAAGTTGCTGGCCAACAAAGTTTTATTCATTTATTCAAAATTAAAAAAAAATAAAAAATAATAATAATAATAATAAAAAAGTTTTATTCATAGATGTTTTTTGCATTAGATAAATTTGCAAACTGAACTCCACGCTTCCAGAACCTCTCAGTTTGTTCTTGTTTCTTTATTGACTTATATAGAAACCCACATAAGTTTGTTTAACTTATGTAACAAATGAATAAAGCAACTAAATTTAAGTAAAAGGATAATTTTAGTATTTCTGATCCATTCTTTACAGAATTTTTTCAAATCATTTTCAAACATTCAGATTTGTCTTTTATTTTCTTGTTAAACCTCGTAAACGGTGAACTAAAAACCCTGGAGTATGGTTTGAAACGTTGATATTTTAGTCTGAAAAGGAGCATGTTTCGCTTTCTGGAAGCGTTTATGTTGAAACTGGAGCACTAATCAGTACTTCTCCACACCTGTGGTGCACGCGCTGCGCAGACCCCGTCGGGTATGCGCTGCAGAGCATGCGCGCCAGAGGAGGGGGCTGACTTACTTGAGCAGGAAGCGCGGACTGAGAGACAAGTCGAAAAGAAAAGACGGAAGATCGCTGATGAGGAAAAGCAGAAAGAAATAATTTAACTGAGCTTGAAATGAAACAAGAGCTAGCGAATCTCTGCTGGACAGGTAATTACCGCTGTTTGGTTTAATATTCTATTTTAAACAGTGTAACTATGAACTAAGACGAATACGGATCATATATTTTCATACAGTTATGTTCCAGGTTGATGTTTGCGTGTCTTCACTGTAAAGACCGCAGGTTATTGGAGAGTGCCTGAAAGGAATATATGCGCCAAGGATCATTTAAAAAATAATAATTAAAGTAAATGAAACTAACTAAAAACATGTGTCATTACTTTCTTATTCCTTTTAATGATGACTTTTAAAATCATTAAATGATAAAATAAAATAAAAATAAAAAATCAATATCAATATAACAGCTTCCAAAAATTCAATATCAAAACCAGTCTAATTTTTACTTTAGTAAATATTTTGAAACTTTTCAGAGAGGCACGGAGGACATGTTGAACAATAATATTGTGTAATTTTTAAAAGTATTACTTGATTTTTTTAAAACAGGAAATTGTAATCATTTACATACATTTGGTAGCATGTAGACATTATGAAGGGGCTGCTTTACCTAATAATTTTTTACATTCACAAGATTAAACTTGACTTTTTTCACGAAGACACAAATAAAATTGTGGAGTTTGCTGGTAAGACCTTATAATCTTAGAAATATTTGAATATGCCTGCATAGCAGCTCATTTGTGGTGATCGTGGCTCAAGAGTTGGGAGTTCGCCTTGTAATCTGAAAGTTGCCGGTTCGAGCCCCGGCTCGGACAGTCTCGGTTGTTGTGTCCTTGGGCAAGACACTTCACCTACTGGTGTTGGCTAGAAGGGTCGATGGCGCGATATGGCAGCCTCGCTTCTGTCAGTCTGCCCCAAGGCAGCTGTGGCTACAACTGTAGCTGCCTCCACCAGTGTGTGAATGACTGGGTGTGTAAAGCGCTTTGGGGTCCCTAGGGGGGACTAGTAAAAGCGCTATACAAATACAGGCCATTTACCATGTGACAGAAGTTTTTATGTAAAGTAGTGGAAATTAACAACAAGTCATTTAAATAAATTTGATGATTTTTTTAACTCTCAGTTGATGAGTTCATGAGTAGGGCAGGGTATCGTCACTGATTTCTAGAATCGATTCGCTTCCAATTCACAAGGTACCGAATCAGTTCGATCCACGATTCGATTCGATTTGAATCTGGGAAATTTGGACAGTCAGAAATATTATAATTCAGATCAGTACAGTACATTTTATTGTATCTATAAAAAGGAAGCTGACACACACAAGACGTTATCAGAGGTGTGAGCGTCACAGCAGATGCCTTTGTGTCAAAGTAGCTGAAGATAAAACACAGAAAAACATGAAGGTGGTTTTACTGTTCTGGGATTTTATAAAAATATTCTGCAGTACATCAAAAATGAAAGAAAACCATTAATCAACATATGAACGTTACCTCTGACATTACCGCGGTTTTATTAGAGACACGGCTAAGCGTTTTGCATTTTGCATAATTTTAAAAAGTTTACATTTGTTTAGTATTGAACGGCAGAAATTGGGTTTTCTTTTCGGAAGTAAGTAAAACAGCAGCTGACAGCCTGTAAACAACGGTAGACTTCTGTGTAACAAGCAAGACAACAGACAGACAGAGAGAGAGAGCTGTGCATCGTGGTGGAAGCAAAACAGCAAAAGTCAGAGTGAATTCATGACGATGTTTATGTGAAGCGTAGTTTGCTGCTTCGTTTGCTGCTGGTTCAGTCAATGTTGTTTGGAGAGAGATCAAACTAACAGCTTTATGATCAGCGCAAAAAGGGCGTGAACACAAAGCGCGGACCCGCCGACAAATCAGAATCAGCGAGCTGTCGGCTTTCAGCCCCGACTGTGAGAAAGGCGACATCTAACTGATTCTGATCCGCGCTCCGCGCTGTGTGTTTAAGTCTTTGTGCAGAATCCGTGTTCCTGCTCTCATTTACTGTCTTAGCTGTTTGGTGGTTGTTGAAAGTTTGTGATCTTTCACCAGAGATTCTGGCATTTTGGGCAAAATAAATTTATATTAAAAAAAATCAATTCAGGATTTTAATGGATTGATTTCACGTTATCCAAGCCAGAATCGATTTTAATCGATAAATCGATTATAAAAACCCACCCCTATTCATGAGGTGTATCTAAAGACAACTTCTCTACTTGCATCCACACATTGAACCTTACAGAGGGAAACGGTCATTGCACTCAGTCATGACAACATTCTTGCTAAATATAATTATTTATATTATAAAGATGTGAAACTTTTAAGCAAACTTTTCCAACTGAGGACACTTACCGTACTTTTTGCTTTACTGATCAGTGGTTGGTTGATTAACCTGCAGGAGTTCAGGCACGAGTCAGTCGTCTGGAACAGCGGATGGTGAAGATGTCTTCAGTAAATGAAATGCTCTAAAGGGGGAATTAAAATTGAACATTATTTGAACATAAATAAAAAAAGATAGGCCTCTGCCTGTGCATGCACATTTCTTATTCACGATATTCATGGTCACAGAACCCAGATGATGCATGTTTTAAAGCCCATATCTGGTTAGTGAATGTGAGTATAAGTGTGGCAGGAGATCGAGTTATTCAAAATAAGCCTGTTGTCTATAAAAGATTTTAAATATACAAATAAAAAGTTCTTACCAAACGAGGAGTCAAGATGAGCAGAGACCAGGTCTAGTGCAGCTCAGCTGTTGTTAAATTCTACCTGAGCAGGTTGGAGCTCATTTGTGTCACAGACAAGTAAAACTTTGGGGGCTTCAGCTTTTAAACATTTCAGCAGCCCCACCTTAAATTAACTAGCATCAGTGTCTACATCACCAGCCCACCAGTTAGCACTGCTCTGTTTGTGGTTCAGAACATGCTGCAAACATGATGTGAGGACCAGTGACCACAGCTGCAGATGCAGGTTGTCTTTCATAGCTCGCGTTACAACAATTGCAGCTATTTTTTTTTTCAATTCAATAAACCACATGTTTTAAAAATAAGTAAATTAATAAAATATTGACATTTGTGAAAAAAGTACAGAAACGGCCTTTTGGCTTAGTTTTTGTTAAGTAAATAATGGCACGGTGTAATATATCACGTGTTGTTATTCCCCTGATGTTGTATACACCTAATTTTAAAGTGGGCACTAAGACTCTATTGTAGAGTCTGACAGCAGCTGGAAAGATATCTGAAATTTCTCCTCGCACACTGTTGTTGCAGCAGCGTGTCACTGTAGGAGCTGCTCAGTGCTGCTAGGATGACCTGCATGTGGTGGGAGGTGGGTTTTTGTTTTATTTTTAATATCCTGTCCTATCTGCCAGCTTTTGCAATCAGAATTGTGACCTGAATGCATTGTGGTGCAGAACACATTTTGCTTTTGCAAGATCAGCTACTTAGAATCTCTATAGGCTCCTCTTGTTCATGTGACTATGTTATCTGTTTATTTATTCATTTCTATTTGTGTTATTTCAGTTATTACACTGGTATAGTATGACTATGTCACCTGCAGCCTCCAGCAGTACCAGTTACCTGAGACCACACATCTCAGCGACGTGTGCGTGCCCATCCCAGCAGGCGAAAGAGGGAAGCCCCAGCTGTCCCAGCAGAACACACCATAAAAGATGATTGATGTCACCCCAGAGTCATAGACGGTCTTCAGAAACTCCAAAACAATTGAATCTAGCCTTCTAGGTGTCCATCAGGTGTGATGTCAGAGCCACCAGCCTGCAGCTGTTGTTCATTTACATCTGCCTAATTTATCATTTATCCTCAGCACACTTTTCAGTTCCCTTGCCTGAAACTGGACAACATGTAAAGTCTAAATTCAAACAAAGGTTGGGGAAACCTGCACTGAGCCGAGACAGAAGAAGTCTGAAGTCGAACTCGGATGAGTGACAGAGCGTTCCTGCTACTGAAAACTCTACGCCCAGATGAACAAAATGAACTTTTCGGGACAGGTCCCCAGATGTTTTCTCTTCTCAGAATCCTCTTCACAGATCGTATCTCTTTTATCTGACATACAGTCATGTGGAAAAGAGTGTTTTCATGGGAATCTATAGAGTACTCTGAAAAACTAAGCACTGTACATGAGTGAGTAGCTTGCAGAGCCACCTTTTAGCAGCAGTAGCGTCACCAAATTGTTTCTGTATGACTCTTAGTCTCCATTCGCCTGACGTTTCTTTACATCGTTTCGTCAGTTCATTGAGGTTTGTGGTATTGTTTATGTAAAGCCCTCTTAAGTTCCCAGCACTGTTTTTCCGGTTGAGGTGTGGACTGTGACCTGGTCATTGCAACACCTTGATTCTGTTGTAGCTCTGCTGATGTGCTTGGGATCTTTGTCCTGCTGCATTACCAAAACTCAGTTTTGACTGTAGACTACTTGGTATACAAGGGAATTCATGGAAAACTCAATGACTGCAAGGGCCCAGGTTCTGTAGCTGCAAGACAAGCTCAAATCATCACCCCTTCACCACCATGCTAACAGCTGGTATGCGGTGTTTGTGCTGTTATGCTTTGCAAATTTGCTACTAAACTTGCAGCCATGCTGTCATGCTGTTTTTAGAGAGCAGAGACTTTCTCCTTGCAACCCTTCCAAACAAGCCACACTTATTCAAACTTTTTCTAATTGTCATGGCCTCTAACATTTAACTTGCTTACTGAGGCCTGTAGAGTCTGAGATGTAGCTTCTGGATTTTTGAGCTTTTTCTGACCACTGCACAGTTTGACCCTGGGGTGAATTTTCTGGGTCATCAGTTCCTGGGAACATTATGACATTGTGTTAACAAACACCTGAATACTCCAGACCAGAAAACTGCCAAAATGTTTGCTTTTATAGAGCTGCTCACATATGCTGATGAGCAATTATTCAAATGCAGTGGATTAGCAGCATCTGGCTGTTAATCACCTTCTAATTTGCATTGAAGCAATAAAGGTGCCTTCTGAATAATATGAGCTGTCTGGTGTGGTATTCATATTTAAAGTGAATAATCAGAATCAGATTACTTTAATAATCCCTAAGGAAATTATGTGGATTATATATATATATATATATATATATATATATATATATATATATATATATATATATATATATATATATATATATATATATTGCAAAAATGATGCAACGACCTTGAAATAACACATTTATCTCACTGAAACATGTCATTTAAATAAAAACATTTACTGAAATTAAAATAAATATACTGAATATAATATGGCTCAGATTTAATGGAATATAATTACCCTTTTGTGTTGCTGTTGTCACCCCGCATGCAAGGTGACAAAAATACCCCAATCAGGCTTTCAGGCTGACAGCTAAAGAAACATTTCACCAGATTTAGCTTCTTGGATATTGTGTTCACTGTACTGTGTTCAAAATGTACTTCTCATTTAATAGAAGAAATGTAATCATGTCAATATAGAGGATTTCAAATTCTCCCTCCTGTTAATTAAAAAAAGAAAAAAGTAGGATAAGACATGAGAAACTCGTTGAAAAGGACAGTCTCCATTATAGCACCTCATGGAAGCTTTGTTAGACGACCTGTCATTAAAAACTAGAAAGACCATCCAGCATCGGGAGCTTTCAGACTTCCAGGTATGACAACAAGCCTATTGCTGGTTTGCCCACTCTGACTGTGTCAGTATTTTCTCCACATACCAACTGCTCCGACCCTAAAGTAAGCCAGAATCCCACACAGCCATATGTAGGCACATTCCAACCACAAAGAATAACTGGGGATTCTTCATCCTGTAAACATCCTGAACAACTGGTTTTGGTGGTTTGATGGGAACAGATCCTCACCTGATCAGGAATACCAACGATCACCCCACCACTCATGTCTTGTTGGGAAATGTTTGCAGTCCTCAAGCTGTGAAAGTCATCAGGTGCAGCAGTCATGAATACCATGTAAACATCCCTGTTGGTAGGACAAACAAATAACAGTGGGATTCATTCGAGAAAACAGAACTTGTTTGATTCCCTGTCTGACAAAAAGAAATTAATGCAACGTAAAAATTAGATTTAAAAAATCAGCAGCATCATATGTAACCAGGTCCTAAATTACATATTGTTATAATTACACAAAATTTGTTCTAAAGCCCAAACTGCTCCTGGTATATCTGACTTTTAGCACCTCCAAGCCTGTAGTCATCTTGGTTATTAGTTAGGCCCCTCCCCCGTGTGTCGCTATGTGTATAGGCACTGTTAATGCTAGCATGAACAGATCATTCTTGCTGGCTGTTGTAGTGGCTTGAGCTAACTCTCATCCCAACTGTTTATATTTGGTTATAGGAGCTGGAGTGGGCATTAATGCTCCACAATTTACAAGCTGGGACCTGCCGCTAATCCATGGTTAAAGCCTTTACCCACATCAACACTGCAGGCAGAGGCTAACATCTGCAATACTATTAATAATTACACATAACTGTAGCAACAACAAAGAGAGGCTCGAACAAGAAAGGCTTGAAACCCTTAGAAAAGACTGATCAGAGTTGGTTCAATGAACTCTGATCATGTTCATTCGGAGTTAAGCTCGTGTGTGTTTAGAGACAGAAAGCCATCATGTTACCAGGATTCTCCAGAGAAACACAGAAATAAAGAGCAGAGCCTCCATCTTCATTTAGTGGACAGAGGAATATGATCACAAATCAGTGTGGGCCAAAATTTGTATCTTAAAAACTAGGAGGGGATAAAGTTATACCAACATACTGTAATATTTTTATAATATACACTAGCAAACTTTCATGCTGTGTGTGATATTAAAAATATTGTATTGTGTGATATCACATTCTATTGTGATCCAGCATTTTAATCTGACCTTTGATTTCTAAATGCTTCATTAAACTGTCAAATATACAAATATAGACAACTGTGGGATTTGTCTAAAGTATTTGCATATGCCATAGAAATGTTAGCACTCACAGTTTACTGGGCAAGGTTTCTGCAAAGTTTCAACAAGACCAGTCCACTTATGACAAACGCGATCATACGAGCATTATAGTACGATGCAGTCTCTGCATGATATGACTATCTATTCAGCTGTAACCTGACAGGGACAAAGTCTAGGAGACAGAAACTGAAGATAGACACCATTTACTGATGGACCTGTTATATTAGGTGACAATTCCACGTGAAAGTCAAAAGAAATGAATACATACAGGGCAAGTCTTTATGAGGCAAACATGATGTGCATCTCACACGAAAGCGATTTAGGTGATTTTCTGTGAGAAATGTGTAAAAAGATCCGTACTCTGAATTTCAGATACTATTGATCTGTTTGTTGTGTGTCTGAGGGTTTACGCAGGGACGTTTTGTGTAAGCACTGATTGCTACAGTAGCATCCAATCAATGCTTACAGTGCAAAGAAACTGGCCTACAGTCTGACAGCTGCATTAATGTCTACACAATCTAAGAGTTTGAAAGATGGACACACGTGAGATGATCATAAATCCACAACAGAATCCTTTCTGTCCTAACATACTGAAAAAAATGTGTGCACACAGTGTTCGGCAATATAGACTCAAAGGCAGCACCAAGACTGGCACGAGACTATTTCCACTGCACTGAGGGTGGGAACTCCAGGCCTCGGGGCCGCTGTCCTGCAGGGTTTAGATGTGTCCTTGATCCAACACAGCTGATTTAAATGGCTCATTTTGAACGTTGACATATACATCAAGGAATGGACCAGCCACTGCACTGATGTTAAACCAGTTCAGAAGTTCATTTATCATCATGAACCACCAATTTATGAGCAGACAAACCAAAGTACACTCCAAGATTCAGTTGCTTGTAGAAGCACGTTTAGCAGCAACAGCTCAAAGTCATTGTTTTCTGTATGACTATCAGTCTCTCACATCATTGGGGAGTCATTTAGGCTCACTCTTCTTTATAATGTTGCTTCACTTCATTGAGGTTTGCACAAATTTGTTTATGCAAAACTCACGACCACACTATTTCTATTAAGCTGAGCTTTAAACTTTCTAAAATATAAAACCTGCTAGACACCGGTGTTGTGCCAAAAAGTGATTGTCTGCCAAAAACTGATTTCCGGTATTTGCCAAAAAGTGATTGCTCGTATTTAAACTGCTATAAGTAACTTGTTGGGCTATAATATGTGAAACATATGTCAAATGCTTCCCTCATGGATGACATAAAGTCATCTTGAGCCACAAACAACATTCGTGTAACAAGGTAGAAGCCGCGATCAGTTTTTGGCAGCGACTTTTATATAACCTTTATTTATGTAGTTAAAAAAAATCTCATTAACATTAAAAATGTCTTTTGTAAGAGTAAGTTGGCCAAGAGGACAGCAGCAATGGCAGCAAATATTACAATAGTTCAGTAAAAATATTTTAAGTGGGGATAAAGGAGCGGATTGGTTATAATGTAAATACAATAACACAGAGTTGTAAAGACACTTGAAACACAGATTTCTTTTTAATTCTATATAAAACCTCTTTGTAAACCCTGTTCACCGATGTTAGGGTCCCTGGGTCGTTGACCCAGTGTTTTGTGTTTTTGGTTCTTTGATTTTGTTATTTCATTATATTCTAGCTTTGCTTTATGGGTTTTAGGATTATTCTTAGTTTAGGTTGTCTGGGTGGGGTTTGGTTAGAGTTTTAGTGTTCTGGTTTTCTGTCTGTGTTCCATAGTTGCTGTCTCCCCTATCTGCTGTATCCCCACGTCCAGTCAGTGGCTGTATCCCAATTCAGGGTCTGCAGCCTTAAGGGCCGCATTTTAAGGCCGATTACGTCAGAGCGACGCGACAAAGGCTGTCCCAATTCGAAGGCTGCTCGAAATGCGGCCCCCAAATGCGTCCTTCATTTCCCTGAATTTTAAGGACGTGGCAGTGTAGACTTCGTGGCCCAACATATCCCAGAATGCATAGCGCGGCGGTGGGTGTGGATAATTTTGCCGAAATAAAACAGCGGATGAGGGGCGCCCGAAGAGTAAACTTTAAGTAAGTACTGAATATTATGTCACTTATTTATGTGCAAATGTTTAATAACGAAGAACATTAAAACATTACTGTTGGCCACATGTCGGCAAAGTTATGTGACATTAGTGACGTTTGTACTAACTTGGTTTTAAAGCCTTTACTTTCAAATATACGCCGTTCAATAGCTGAGCTCAATCTTACAGAGAATGATCAAAGCTCATGTAGAAACAAACAAACAAATGCACAAAAGATTTTCTCCTTCATTTCTGTCAAACAAAGCTGTAAGACACGTTTCCAGCTGTTAGTATCATGGTTGCTAGGCAACCTGGGCAGCGCAACGGAGGCTAGACCGTCCCATTTCACAAGCCTCGCACTTCCGGCCTTAGCGGTCTTTGAGTACGCGGCCCTTGAGGATCGTTGAGGCTGCGTACTTTAAGGCTGCAGATCCTGAATTGGGATACAGCCAGTGTCTGTGTCTGCCCTGGTCCCACGTCTCTGTTCCCTTTGTTATAGAGCCTGCCTGAGTCTGTGTTATGTTTCCTGTTTTACTTTGAAAGTCCATGCCTGATGTTAATGTGTCTGGTTTTGCTTCCCCTTGTCTCGTTAGGCCTGATTTGCCCCAGCTGTGTTTCCCTCCTGTTACCCATTCCCTGATTGCTCCCTCTGTGTATTTAAGCCCTGTGTGTCTTTGTGTCGGTGTCGTGATCGGCTTTCATTTATGCTGTGTGTTCTGGCTGCCTGGTCATGTAACGTTATTTGGATTTTTGTTACGTTTTGCCACTTTTTGCCATCCAGCAATAAAAGCTGAGTTTTGAGTTACTTTCCGCCTCCGAGTGTCTGCACTTTGGGTCCTTCTACTTCCACTCTTGCCTGCACACAGCCTTAACCTGACAACCGAAGTCTATTTACCAACGTACGTAAAGATATTACACATAAAAAATACACAGAAACATTGGAAATCACTTTTTGGCACAACACCGTAACCTCTCCAGAGGTGGTATCAATATTAATATCTCTAAACCCTATAAATGTTTCTTTTAAAGTCTGACGAAAGGAAGGAGCTGCGAGAAGTGTGCCTCTCAACCGGTGGCTCGCTCAATAACGTCTGGCTGTGCAGCTGAAACCTTTTTGACCCACCAACAGTCACACAGAGGCCACAAAATCTCACATGCGGGTTTCACTCTTTCAGGCGGAGTCTCTCTAAGAAATTCTAGTTTTAACTTCAGTTCAAATGCTTCATCTTCTGTGAATCGAGTCAAATTAGAAAAAAACTAAATATAAAACAGGTTTAAATGAACAAAAAAGAAACTCATCTGATCATTGTTAACATACACAGTGAGCACTCATGCAGGTTCATCAAGACTTTGCTTTTCTAAAAAAGATCTAAAGATTTGCAGGAGGAAAAACTGAATAACACCTTTAAAATGTTAGTTTTTCCCTTTTTTGTTCGATTGTAATGTGATTAATACAAAATATTTTAAAGAAAACATTTTAAATAAAGAAAAACTTGCCTAATTAATCATTTTATCCTGTGATTTCTTTATTTCGCAATATTTTTTACTGATTAAACATGTTGTTTGTGTCATTGTTACGGCTGCTTTGATGATTTAGGATTCAGTTTTGCTGCATGTTATCATTAAATCCTGTTTCGCCTGGTTTGCAAGAAAAATAACAGGAGACAATGTGATTAGGGCTGAGTATCAATTTCAATTCCTACAACTGCTTCAGTTCCCATTAGTAGTAATACCTACACTTTTTTTGATTTCACTAATAGTTTCACAGGCTAATAGTTTTTAAACAGAATAGCACAAACAACATGTATCCCTTTAGAAATCAAACTGTGATACTTCTAAAAGCACATATTCACACCTAGCCACACTAGCACTGTATCAACCCCCAATGTTCCTTTAATGCAACTAGCCCTATAATTATCTACTAGTCACAAACACACTGCAACAGTAAGACTTGTTGATTACACATAGATGATTTATCTACTTTAGGAGCATTTGACTTTTTCTTTAGCGCTCCGAAAAGACACAGAGGCTAATAGTTTTAAATAGAGCACCACAAACAACAACAGGTATTCCTTTAGAAATAAACTTTTCTGGTGTTACTTCTAAAAACTACAGATTCTTAACTAGTCACACTCTGCAACAGTTAGACAGAGTGGGTTACAGTTAGGCCCCCAACAGTCAGCAAAAGAAGTCATAAAACAATAAAAGAGGCTCCCTTTATCAAGAGCATCCCAGCACTCACACATCCCAACTGTAGTTCCATAGTTTTTCCACCTTTTTCATTACAAACAGTTTATCTTATCTTATCATGTCAGAGGTCAACTGAAACCATGTCCACCTGAACCTCCAAAGGTTTTACACCTTTTCTTACACCCCACACCTTTATCTCTGCAGGCAGACAATTACACCTCCTACTGACTAACTGTACCTCTATAGTTTCCACCTTTTTTCATTACAAACTGCTCTTTTATCTGTCAATTACACTTTCTACAGACCAACTGAACCTCCATAGGCTTCCCACCTTTCTTCTTTACATCCTACTCTTTTATCTCTACATCTCAGAGCCCAACTGAAACCAAGTCCACCTATATAAAAACACCCTAATCAGAAACCCTGTATTTTTCCTCAGCACTTCACAACTACCGCAAGGTATAGCGTTTTAACTTTTTACTTTTTCGGATCCCAGACACAGCGGTGTGAGGTACTTAGCACACAGTTTGGACATGTAGATAACATCGTTTGTTTGGAACACAGCAGCAGAGAGGTAGAATCCACATGAGTTTAATTTAATCAAACCTCATTTTACGGATCTAAGTGGCTCCTCATCACGAGCCAATTCACCATTTTATTTAAATATCTGAATTTTCGGAATGATGATCCAAGCGGGACACAGAGGCTGCTAGTTTTAACACACCAGAATGCAAATATAAATAAAAGCCTGACTATCCTGAGAGCTGCAGCGACACCGTTCCTCTAAATTTGCAAAGTTACTGATTTAAAAATATATTTTCAAATTTTTAGTTGCATGACAAACATATGATAGACTCTTGAGCATATTTATTTATATAGCTACATTCACAATGGTATAACCGTGCTGAATAAAAGATGCCCAAGCACCAATGCACTCTAATGCAAACCTCTAAACTGCATGTTGATAAGTGCATGAAGTGTACCTCTACAGATGAAAACAGTTTGTATCCAAACTTTGAGGATCTGTTGAATTGTTTTAATGGCACTTTTTTTGACGAACTGCAGATGATGAATTCCTCTTTATTGGAGATTGGAGAATTGAAGAAGAACCCTGGCTCTAGACATTTTCATGACAAGTGTCAGCGCAGACATCTACTAACGAGAGAACATGTTTTATCATCATAAACACGGTGATGTGAAGCATCGTTAAAGTGTCACTTCAGTAATGTTGACTCTTGTTTTTAATAATGACTTTAAAACACTCATTTCTGTGGTTTATTTTAAGTTTACAGAATATAACATGTGGTAAGACGACGAGTTTTACTTCTCACTGTCCGTGTTATGTGTATCTATTTATCATGTATGCTACTTTGCCGAAAATGTTTCATTGTGTTCATGAAATAAACCAGACTTTCACTGTCTGCATCTTTTACTGTTTTCTGCTTTTGTTCACTCCAAGTTTGACAAACCTACAGATATCCAGAGTTAACTCACTAACAATGTGGAGCAGTCTCAGTGTATTTAGCTGCTTTTTCCCTGAACACAACCAACTGAGAGAAACACCTGTAGGCCTCACTTTGGTCATTTTGAACGCTGAAGGAGATTTGTTCCATAGACACCTTATACTAGTGTTTCCTGCACTACTATGTTCTATTTAAATCCAGATTACTTTTATAGTTTGCAGTGAAATTTGTTAAACCGTTGCTTAATGGGACAGAAGTACAAGTCACTCTTTACTAACACATTTATAGATGAGTTTATTGCTGAACGACACAGCTAGCAGTCTCACACACTCTTTAGGTTTTTCAAGTTTTGTGTGTAATGGTTTAGTCTATCAAACCTTACCCTTTTCTCCCCAGTATCACAACAGTGTGACTCCCAAAGTACAGATCAGTAAACAACCAATGATTCTAAATCCAGAACAGAAAGATACAGTTGGAAGATGAATGATTGCGTTTTTATGATGTGTAGTAAAACGACCCCCTCTTCTTGTTCTCTGTGTTGGTGTTGTTCTTGACTACAGAGAATTGTTTTTACTAAAATGAAACATTTTCAGATGAAAATGTTTCATTTTATTTCACTGTAACACCCCCTCAATGCCATTTTTAGGGTATTCTTGGTGATCCCATGTTTTCATATTTATGCTTTTGGCACTGAGGGTATCTGATACGCACGTTGTCACTGTGTTTTGTGCTACCAGCTGTGAGGGCTCTGCTTTTGCTTTGAGCAGTCTGTTTTTATTTTGTCTCGCGAGTGTGTGTTTTTCAAACGAGATCCTCCTCAGTTTGATTTTGTTACCACAAACTTTGTGTGAAGTTCACAACAGAGGTAAAGAGATTTAAACACACCAGTTTAAGGACGCAGCGATTGGACCAGCTGCACAGGGCTGGTGAAGCAGAGAGTGTCGGGGGAGATGTGCAACAGAAGCAGAGGGAACATTTTACTAGATGATAAATGGCACATTTAGGTGATTAAGGATTTGTTGACAAGATTAAAAGACACGTCCGTCAGAGTTCAACAACATTACAGTTTAATTAAATAAAAAGTTTTTAAACTACACAAGGTTCATTTTCTCCTCTGATAGTAAGCATATTAAACATGTCAAGAAAGAAAGAGTATAAAGAAAAATAGTAAATGTGTGTCTAATTAAACTCTTCCTGTGAACCTTATATCATCCTTTAATATGTTCGGTGTTACAAACTTGAAGAAGCACAGAAAAGATCATCAGACATTAATCTAATCAGTTTTCAGCCTTCATTCATATTGAAAAGTTGAAATCTTCCCTGCTAGACCCAAGTGCAGCGTTTAACACCGTTGGCCAGAACATTTTATTACAGCTATTATTAAATGGAGAGTCCTCTTCACACACTGAGGTTAATTATGAAGCTCCACAGGCTTCTGTGCAAAGACCAGTTCTGTTTACATTATACGTGCTTTAGAAGACATAGCATACATTTTCACTGCTATGCATATGATACCCGCTTTTATTGGTTAAACTGCCGTCTTAGACACATAATGAGCTTTAATTTTCTGCTTCTAAGTTCAGATAAAACTGAGGTTATTGTAACGGGGCGTAAAAATCTTAGAAACACTGTGGCTAACACGATCCTTACTCTGGATGGCATCGCCTTAAGCCGCCTGTTGCAGTCATTTGGCACATTATAAGTAAAATTGAAGCACACGATCCCAAAGCACAACATCAACATTTATTTACATACAAAAATGAAAATGCTTTTTACAGAAAAGAATTGTAACTTCACAATATTGCATTAAGATGAGCAGACAGATTTTAATCTCAGCATCGTGCACACAGATTTTTCAGGACACTGGAAGAGTTCCTGCCGTGGATTTAGATGTTAGTGTTGTGCACTGTAAAAAAGGGCAGTGAAATTGACATAAAAACCATGTAAAACCCCTACAGAAATGTATAGTAAACCCCAAAACACAACTTTCCTGTTTCGATCACAGTGAATTATTGTAAACCTTTAAACAGAATGTTCCTGTTATATTTACAACATGAATGTGTGATTATAATCAAATTTATTGGTTAAAACTACAAATACTGTGAATAAAAACAGTGAAACACCGTAATACTCATAACCAAACAATCATGTTAATTTGACATGCAAATACTGTAAAAATCACAGTTTTAGTCAGTTTTTCTTAAAAACACATGACGTATATGTAAGTCACTTTACAACTGCATGGATGTACTGGGCCTACTTTTAACATGATTCATGAAATGATGCAAAGTCATGGATAGGACTAATAAAAATGTTTTCACAGAAGATGTCATTGTGAACCTGAGAGGTTGCCTCTCCATTTATAGGCTATATAAAAATATACAATTAAAATTGTTTACATCATGTTTTTTTCTTAAATCATTTGCAGCCTATTGTAGGGTAACCAATAAGAAATTATTATTTAACGACTAAGTAATGCTTCTGTCATAATGCTTGTATTCTTTATGTTTCTTTTAATTGCAATGTGATACTTAGACTAGAATACTTTTTTGGGTTAGGTCAGCAATGTCTCATTATTAAAGGCTAAACAAACTTACAGTGCCTCCCATAGGATCTCTATGGTGCCTCATCTCCACAGAGCTGTAAGCTACTTCAGGCCACTCACAGTTGCACTGAGCGCGCCTAATTTTGAATGTGCATCTGAAGCTCGTCTCTGATTGGATAATGACGTGAGGGCGGGAGGAGAAGAGCGCCTAGTTCACGACTATAGCTAACGGCTCGTTAGCTATAGCACGAGAGAGAAGACGGGAGAAGAAAACATCGAACTTTCAGCAACTACATTGTTAGGACAAATTACAAACATACGATTTCAAGTGTTTTTTGAGGATCTGTGTTTGTTCGTCAGAAAGTCTGCACGGTAAGTTCAATATCTTGGCGACGTTTTTTCGAGATAAAAGCACCAGTTGATATTTAGACCAAGGCTCATAACCTAGCGCTAGCATGCTAGTTCAGCTGAAAAGCACAGGCAAACTTTAGAAATACTAAAAATGATCATCTGCGTCTTTTGTAAAAAGGTATTGGTCACATTAAGAGGCTATGTACTACATTGCAGAGTGCATAAGAATGAGCCTTGTTGTATTTTTAAATGTGTTGGCGCCAATTGCAGCCAAACATTCACCACGTACTCTGCTTTCAAGGGGCATTTTTATCGTGTGCACAATGCACCTGCACTTCAAGCTACTCCTAAAGCTCTTGTTGCAGATTTAAAATGTGCAGTTTCATTATGTGCCCGCCATTTTCAAACAGTGAAAGAGCTAGTGTCTCACTTAAATGATCATATTGCAGGGGGCAGGTCTGTGTCATGTCCAGTAAGTGGTTGTAAGCATATGTTTACAAAAAAGTCATCATTTACTTCTCACATGTGTAGGAAGCATAAAGCTTGTTCCCCAGATGGTATTGATGACATGTACAAGGAATCTCGTCCTCAGCCCCCAAATGACAGTACAGAATATTCAGAAAACACACATGAAACCATGGCATCTGCTAGTTCAGCCAGTGATATGCCAGAGAAGGATAGTCATTCTTATCTCAGAAACATGTGTCTCTTTTACCTTAAACAGCTACTCAGCTACTTTGAAGAGAAGGAGGAGTCCATGCTTCTCTGTGTTGAAGATACATGTCTGGCAGATGAGGTACAACTGGAGCAAGTGCCTCTGACACCCACTATTATCATGTGTGGTAAGTCTGTTTCATAGCTCTCTCTCTCTCTTTTTTTTTTAAGTGCATTTTTTATAGAATGTCATGTGACTGCCGTGTTTATTGATATAACCTGTTAAATAATTTCTTCACAGGACAGTCCTGCTATTCCTCAAGAAGATACATGCTGAGTGTTGATCGGCACCTCGTCAGCACAAACATATCCTCCTTCATTTCTGCACTGTGCCTCATGTTCGGGAGCTACTACAATTTCAACATCCATTATCCATCTGAGCTGGCTTCCACTTTAGAGTTTCTTCAGAGGTGAACAAATATGGCTTTGTTATTTCTTATAACTGAGACTCTGGGATCTGGAGTCTGGCTTTGATGTGGTTCGAGTCCAGGTCTGGCTCTGAGTCTCGGTCGGCTTTGGAGCCGGTTTCAGTTGTTTTTTCTGTTTTTTGTTGTTGTTGTTTTTGTTTGTTTGGTTTTTTTAAATACATTAACAGTCTGAATCTGGGTCCAAGCCTGGCCGAGACTCAGGGCTAGACCAAGCGTCAACTGACGTCTGACTACCTATAACCTTTGCTTTGGATTTTAACAATGCTAAAGTGTGACATATCACTGCAGAAGACACTCGTGAAGGGTGCCAATACTTTTGACCATGCATTGTTCACTTCCCCACAGCATTTTGGTTATACTTTGTCTTGAACGTGGTCATGGCCATGACTGTATATATATGTATATACTTAATTTTTACTTACTTTGTATGTGTATTTTAACTGATCAATTATAAAAATGCTTAATAAACTTTTATATGATTGTTATTCTACAGGTGTTTCTTCTCCATAAACCCAGAAAAAGGAACCAAAGTAGAGAACAAAAACTCAAAGCGTCGTCTCAGTGTGAACCCTCGAGTCCTCACCCTGATTTAGGATCTCGCCGACCACGAGTGGCGCTAAGCCTAAATCTTGACTCTCTGTGGACTGTTAGTTTTACTTTGTTAATTTTGTTCCACAATGTGTACTGGAACCTTTTACTGGTCGAATGCATGAAGCCAATTCATGAAGATGTTCTTTCTTTGTAGGAATGTTCTTTATTTACATAAGAAAAGAAAAAAAACAACATGCTGCTACTGCAGTGTTTCTAGACCACATGTGTAGGTTTGTTTCACCACGTGGTTTTGCTGATGTTTTCTGACCAGGGCCATGGTTGTGGTGACAGCAGGGTGCGTGTTGCGTTGCACGGTGATTATGATCATTTTTGGCACAATATGTGTTTTTTGTTTTAAAGTCTTAACAGGTTATTTAACTTTTTCTGGTGGAGGGTCTAACAAATGCTTGTTTCATGAACATGGTTCTTGCTTTGCAGGAATGTTCCACAGCTTTTATAGCCTATATTTTGATTGAATTGTGTAGTTGCTGTGTGCCTTGCATATTGTGTTAGTTGGAAAAATGGATCCATTTGCTGTCATTTTGCTAATGTGGCTGCAAAATAAATTTCCCAAAAGTGATATTTTCCTCTCTTGTGTTTTCTCATGTGTATTTTTGCATGTTTGGGTGTAGGCGTAGCAGTAAGAAATTTGCTGGGTTATGGTTAAAATTTTACATTAAAACATATAATATTCAGCATAGATTTTATGTATAATTTACAGAGCAGCTCCATTTAATATGCACAGTTTCACCGTAGTTCTACCATTTTAAATTAGTTCTTTGTACGATATTTCCCTGTTAATTTTGCAGTTTATGGATCCACAAAAAGCATTTATTACTTGTAAAAGATACAGGAAATAGTGTATTTATATATCACATCTATGTGTGAAATTAACTTCTTTTTCCTGTAGATTTAACAGTTTTAATCTGAGATTCATTCACTGTAAATCAATTTACAAGTTGCATCTGTAAAGCGTTTTTACAGGAAGTCCCTGGTAACCCCAGCTGCCAGGGTTTTCCTGTAAAAACAGCACGTTTTTTTTTTTTACAGTGTGTGGATGATCCCATTCTGTGATCTTTGTGTTACTAACACTGATGCTTTTACACTTTAGGACCCTCGAGACCTCTGCTGCTCAGCTGTCCTGATCGCTGCCTCCACTTTAACCAGAGGCTGTAACCTCTGATCATTTCACCTGCACCGGCAGTAAAACTCTTCTCCAGAACCAAACGTGCCATAAACCCATCACAGCTTCATCATCAGCTCAGTCTCAGCAACATGCAGACGACCGAGCAGCAGAAACTCTGCAGGGAACGTCTGAAGTCTGTTCTTCAGTTTTCCCAGCTCACTGTTTATTGAACATGAGACAGAAAAATAACTTCACCTTTAATGTGAAACTTTTATCGCCTGTGACATGTTTGCAGGAAGTTTTCGTGCTGTGATCAAGTGTCACAGCCATAAATATCACACAAGGTAAAAACTACAAGTCCCAGCATCCTCTGTGTTTAGGGAGGAGCAGTGAAAGTGAGGTGGAGCTGATGCAGGCGAGCGTTAACATGAATATGTTTCTTCTTATGACATAAAATAATTCCACGCTGTTTGTGTCTGTGGGTGAAACGTGAGGCCGGTCGGCTCCTCTGAGCGCTGGTTTCCTGTAAGTAGAGAGGAAGTAAGTTTAGCTGAGAGAGCAGGAGGAGAGTGAGAGCTGTGCTGAGGCAGGTGAGTGTTAACATGAATATGTTTCTTCTTATGACATAAAATAATTCCACACTGTTCGTGTCTGTGGGTGAAACGTGAGGCCGGTCGGCTCCTCTGAGCGCTGGTTTCCTGTAAGTAGAGAGGAAGTGAGTTTAGCTGAGAGAGCAGGAGGAGAGTGAGAGCTGTGCTGAGGCAGCTGAGTGTTAACACTGCTCTGACATTACTGTGTCTCTGTGGCGGGAACAACAGGCTCCGTCAGTGGAGGCAAAAATAATCAGACTTTGGTTTTTCAAAGGAAACTACTTTATGTTGGGAGAAGCCGCGCGCTCATTGGATAACGGCTTGTCAATCTCAAGTTATTAGCCAATGAGCGCGCAGGTTCACAGTAAGACCCGCCCTTATCACGACATTTTTAAAAACTAAACGTCCAAATTCATCGGCTGCATCCTCCCGAGGACCCGGCCTTCGCGGTCTACGTGGGCTGGGTCCTCAGAAGGTCGGGTATGCCGGAAGTAAACGGCTGGGGAAATTGGACGGTCTAGCCTTCTGATTAGCGTCACCGCTGTCTCGGTGGAGTTTAATAAACTCGGCTGTCTGTTCCTTGCTATCTGCAATATAACAGGACACTGGAGTAAATTCTCGACCGTCTCATACTTCTGTTTAATCAGTTTTCTGTTTGATGTTTATTCAGCTGTGTAAAAACCAAGGAGGAACCCACCCGGGGGATTAATAAAGTTTTATTTTATCTAACCTAATCTAATAACTTTAATCTCAGCCAAACCGATTTACTCACGAACAAACAAAACACTGAAAAAAGCCAAACAATAACATTTTAGGTTGTCTATACAGGCACGTGCGGGGGGGGGGGGGGGGCTGGAGGGGCTTGAGCACCCGCCCCTTTCCTGATGGGTGCCCAAAGTGCCCTTTTGTTGAGGCAACTTTTAAAAATATTTTATTTATTTATTTTTATGTGTGTGTGCGTGCGGAGTCCTGTCTGTGCCCCTCAACAATAATATTTAACTATTAATCACAGTTTTGCTAAATAAAAGGATCTGGCTTGCATCAGTCACATGATCACATTTAACCAATGATCGCCCTTGACGGCAGAACGCGCTGGTTACGAGCCGGGAACGAGCTCACAAAGAGCACGCGCATTTTTTGCGGTCCGGAGCTGTAAGAGAAACACAAGTTAACTCAGAGACACAGACTGATGCGACAAACCCAGTAAGTAGCTGTACAGCGTACACTGTAGTGTATAGCACACAGGAGTATTGGCTTATTACGTACACGTTGGTAAGTTGTCTTGTGGCAATTTGACGAACTGAAACAAACGAGCGTGCTGTGTGTGCAACAGCGTGACAAACATTACCTGTCCTTTTATTAACTGCACATGTAGTGCTGGTCATAGCTGCTGGCTCACTGGGTAAGGCTGTCATAGGTCTGTAGCTCTGTCACCGTTTTAGGGAACATATTTAGTTTTAAAGTAAGTTACAGAGCATTTCCTGCCTTTCTGGGGGGATTATATTTCACTAAAAACCGATTTAATATACATGTCCACATAATTATGCATTATTATAATATTTTAAAAAACACACGCTGTATTTTAAAGAACATACTTTAAGAAGCAGATTATATTAGATTTATATTTTAAATAAGACAAAATTTGGATTTTACAGCAGTAACATTATTGTATCTCTACAGTTTAAACATGTAATAAGCTTTGCCCTGCACAGAGTGGATAGTGAAACAAATGGAATCATCATAAATACATTATTTCATATTTATTACTTCCCCCTCCTCATTGCTTTATTATTGTAGCTCTAGTAATAAATAATAATGTAAGGATTCTGGATCAGCACCATGATGCCCATAGTATATACAGTATTCTGAAGAAGGTCTAAAATATCACTGTGCGTGCGTGCATGTGTGTGTTTTATGTATATGGAGTTTTAAAAAAAATATTACTCATGATATAACATTTTCCAGACATGGCTGGTAAGGACATGAGGAGGAAACAGTAGGAGCTGTGTGAGGCTACTAAAGGCAGTGCTATAACATTTTTCTGTCATCATTTTATTATAGATTAAGTGCTGGAGTTGTTAGGTGTGGATAATTAGATTATAGTTTATTGCAATAGCAAGTTGTGCCTTGTTCTCAGATAGACAGCAAGTGGAGAGTGATGTATGAAATGATGGGATGGAAGGAAGAAGAGAAGCAAAGAGTGATTCACAGGCAGAGCCTAATTTATTTCTCACAGTTTTTGTTGCCTTATGGTTCCAAGCGCTGTCACCAATCTTTGCATTTTGTTATTATCTCATGACACTTGTTTAATCAGCTACCATCTCTCCTGTGGACTTTTTAATGTCTACAGTCTCAGATCAACACAGCCCTGCCCTCCAGCACTATCAGCAGCAGGAGCAGCAGAAACACCTCAACAGCAACATTGTACCCATCAGGTAAAACATCGGCTACGTTTGCTTTGCCTTGTCGCCACCTCACAACAGTGATATAGTATGATGCGATCCCATATTAGATTGTTGATGAATGTGTGTTGTTGTTATTCAGCCTGGTTCAATGTGCCCCTTTTTAACTTTGAGCACCCGCCCCTTTAAACGTCTCTGCACGGCCCTGGACTTATATATCACGTTTAACCTGAGTAGCGAAAGTCCGCGGTGATCTGAAAATGATGTGCCGGGAGTTGTGCCGTTCTCGGCGGCTTCAGTGACCCTCGAGCTCCCGGCTGGCTATAGTGCTGGTGGGTAGCAGACGTCTCCGAAAACGTCGAAGCACTTTTGCAAATATGCGGTATCTTGATAAACCGAGCAGATATTTGATGTTTACACAGCTACTTTCTCGCCTGAAAATAAGTTAAAAGTTTATTTTGTGACCCAGAAAGATTAGTATGAGTAATTTTAAAACTTAGTAGCGGCCGCCAAATTGAGGAACTGGATTTGGTGGTCATGAAAATGGCATTAAACAAGTCCCCAGGGACAGATGGACTCACTACTAATTTTTATCAATTCTTCTGGAAGGACCTAAGAACTTTATTGTTTGATGCATTAAAGGAATCGATAGAGAAAAAAAGAACTGATGCCGAGCATGAAACAAGCGCTGATAACCCTGATCCCTAAATCGGGTAAGGATAAAAGAATTTTAGACAATTTAAGACCCATCACCTTAAACACTGACTATAAGATCCTGTCTGGAGCTGTAGCTGAGAGGCTAAAGAAAGGCATCTCAAACATTATCAGTGAAACACAATCAGGTTTTTTGAAAGGAAGACTAATTCATAACAATATTGGGCTGGTTTTGGACCTCCTTGAGTACAGTGAAATAATCCAAGATGTCACGGTCCTGAGTCTGTGGACTCAGTGTTTTTCTGTTTGTATTAGTTATCTTTGATTTCATGATGTGTTTTGATTCTCTTGGGTTTGATTTTTGTCGCTAGTATTCCTAACTCCCTAGGTCCTTGGCATTTCTTGTGTTCTCCTTCTTAGGTCGTGGTTCTGTGTTACTTCTGTTAGTATACAGTCATCTCTGTCAGTGTGTCTCTTGTTCTGTCACTGTATCCCCTAGTTTAGTCCACGTCTGTTCAGTTTCCTGTTTTACTTTGAAAGTCTGTGTACTATGTCAATGTGTTGAGTTTTGCCGCCCCTTGTCTTGTCATGTCTGATGAGTCCCAGCTGTGTTCTCCTCCTGTTTCACATTCCCTAATCACCTCAGTATGTATTTAAGCCCTGTGTTTTTCCCTGCCAGTTGTTGCGTCCTCCACGTTTGTTGTGTGTGTATTCATTGTCGTCTACCTTCAGCATCTCCAGTCTAGTTAGTTTAAGTTGTTGTTTATGTATCGCCAAGGGTGACTCACCAGCAAATAAAGCTGTCGTTTAAGTTAATGTTTTGTCTCCGAGTCCTGCACGTGGGACCAGCCACTGACAGCCACACAACTCATCGTGACACAAGAGAGAGGATACATCCTGTTCTTGGATTTTTACAAAGCATTTGACTCAGTTGAACATACGTTCATATTAAAAACTCTGCAGTCTTTTGGTTTTGGACAGGAATTTATCAATGTTATAGAGATGCTATATAATGACATTAACAGCTCTGTTTTGCACATATTCAACTCTGTATATTTTATATATTTTATTATTATTTTTTTTACTATTTAATTTGTAAAAATTTGTACACACACACACACACACACACACACACACGTAGGAAAATATTTAGTATACACATCCAGAAATGCATACACTATTATATATTGTACATATATTTATTAGTTTCAGATTAGCCATTCTTGTATTTTGCTCGTTTGTGTTGTTGTGTTTGCACATCTCTGTTGCTTGTGGGGCTCGCCCACAAGAATTTCACTCGCATGTGCTGTGCCAGTGTGCCTGCACATGTGATGTGACAATAAAAGTGATTTGATTTGATTTGATTTGATTTGATTTGCTAGAACATGGTACATGTTCAAGGTTTGAGGTTAATAGAGGGATAAGGCAGGGATGTAGCAGCTCACCACTTCTGTTCATCATGGTTGCTGAGTTATCTATTTTGATTAAAAAACAGTCACATTGAGGGGTTAACTGTGATGGGTGAACAGATAATAATCAGTCAGCTCGCAGATGATACCACCCTGTTTTTAAAAAATGAGGACCAGATTCCTTTAGCCTTGCAGGTGATCAACCACTTCTCCAAAGCTTCTGGCCTGCAGCTGAATATTAATGAATAAGAAATTCTAGCTCTGCATGAGTGTCCCCTGCAAGCAATAGATAATATACAGATAAAAAAAGAGGTGAAGTATCTGGGCATTGTAATTTGCAAGGATAAGACATCAACTGAAAATAAGAATATCTGTGCCAATATAGAAAAGTGTAAGTCAATTTTAAACAGGTGGCTGCAAAGGGACATAACTCTGTTTGGGAGAATCTTGCTAACCAAAATGGACAGTCTGTCCAGACTAATCTATCCAGCCTTTTCTCTGACCATATCTCCAAAACGAATTCAATCTATAAATAATCTTAATTTTAGGTTCATATGGAGGAACAAATGTCATTATATAAAGAAAAATGATATGATTAAGAATTATGAAGAGGGTGGGGCTAATGCCATTGACTTTGATGTTATGAATGGTGTACTAAAACTGAAATGGTTAAGATCTTTCATTAGGAACAAAAATTCCTTTTGGAACATTATTCCCAATGTGATTTTTGGCAAAATGGGTGGAATAGACTTTTTGTTACGTTGTGACTTTGATTGCAGTTCGTTACCTGTTAAACTCTCAGCTTTCCATCAGCAGGTCCTTCTCTACTGGAAGATCTTAAGGGATTTGGGCTGTAGCTCATTTTATGGATGATAATGGGGTCTTATTAAAACATGAGACGTTTTGTGAGAAATTTGATGTAAGATGTACTGCTAACAGATATAAATCCCTAGTGAAAGCCATCCCAGTCCCTTTGAGATCAATGATAAAAGAAGATATTGTGCACTCTAAAATTTCTCCTGGACTGAGGCAGCTCTGCATAGCTGGAGCTGAATTTGGTGACAGCAGGTTTACAAACAAAGTGATCAGGAATATTTTGATCAACGACATTTGCCCTAATCCGGTTAAAAGAAATTATATCCTTAAAGAATTTGAGACCATGGAGGTTAAGGCGATAAGAAAAAAGTATATTTCACTTCCTCTTTCCCCTAAAGTAAAAGAGGTTCACTTTAAAATCATTAATGAGGTTTATCCAACCAATGAATTCTTAAGACGGAAATTTAACTAAGATGTGAACGCCTGCACATTTTGTGAAAATGATATTGAAAGTCTGGATCACTTGTTTTTCTACTGTGAATCAGTGCACTCCTTCTGGACTGACATGTGGAGCTGGCTACAGTCCAGGAGAATTCAGTTACCACATTTGACGGTGACAGTAATAAAATTTGGAATACTTGCTGAGAATGCAGATTTTGACCTGTTGATTAGGACGATTTTGTTAATGGGAAAATTTTTTCTTCACAAATGCAGATACTTTAAAGCTAAACCATGTATAAACAGATGGCTGAATGACTTTAGACTCTGGGCTAAATCGCTGAAACTTGTGAATAACAAGAAAGCTCATAAACTTGTTGTTTTATTTAATGAGTTTAATCTATGTTAAAAAAAAAGAAACCTCCCTATTTTATAATCATGACTGCCATTTTTTGCTCATGGTATTTTTTGCCTTTGGTTCAAATCCTTCAAAATACATACAAAATCAGTATCGATACTGACGTAAATTAATAGAAATAGAGATGGACCGATACGTAATATCGCATTGGTCCATCTCTATTTCCCTTTCTGGATTAAGGAAGGTTGTAAAAGCAGCTCGATGTACAACCTGTTCTTTGGATCCTCTACCAGCCTGGGCTATAAAGGAACTGTGGTCAGCATTAGGACCCTACAACCTGTTTCTTTTAAATACTTCATTGAGTCTTTCCTGAATGTTTTAAATCAGCTGTGGTAGTACCAATCTTGAAAAAGCCTGGACTGGATGTTGACATGGTCGCAAATAGGGCAGGGTATCGTCACTGAATTCTAGAATCGATTTGATTCCGATTCACAAGGTCCTGAATCAATTCGATCCACGATTTGATTCAATTCGATTTGAATCTGGGAAATTTTGCCTCAGACAGTCAGAAATATTATAATTCAGATCAGTACATTTACATATTTTTGTATCTATAAAAAGGAAGCTGACACTCGCAAGACTTTATCAAAGGTGTGAGCATCACAGCAGAGGCCTTTGTGTCAAAGTAGCTGAAGATAAAACAGAAAAACATGAAGGTGGTTTTATAAAAATATTCTACAGTAGATCAAAAACGAAAGAAAACCATTAATCGACATATGAACATTACCTCTGAAGTTACAGCGGTTTTATGACAGACACAGCGTTTTGCAATTTGCATAATTTTAAAAAGTTTAAATTTGTTCAGAAGCCTGTTGAACGGCAGAAATTAGGTTTTCTTTTCGGAAGTAAGTAAAAGGAAAAAAACAGCGGCCGACAGCGCTGTAAACAACGGTAGACTTGTGCGTAACAAGCAAGCGAATAATGCAGAAAACAGATTTTTAGACAGGAAACTGTGTGTGAGAGAGAGAGAGAGAGAGAGAGAGAGAGCTGTGCATGACGTGTGATTTTATCCTGGTGGAAGCAAAACAGCAAAAGTCAGAGTGAGTTCATGACGATGTTTATGTGAAGCGTAGTTTGGATCTTCTTTTGCTGCTGGTTCAGTCAATATTGTTTGGAGAGAGATAAAACTAACAGCTTTAGAATCAGCGTAAAAAGGACGTAAACACAAAGCTCGGAGCCGCCGAAACATCAGAATCAGCGAGCTGTCGGCTTTCAGCCCCGACTGTGTCCGTGCCATCGGGTGAGAAAGGCGACATCTCACTGATTCTGATGTGTCGGCGGCTCTGAGCTTTGTGTTTACGTCTTTGTGCAGAATCCGTGTTCCTGCTCTCATTTACTGTTTCAGCTGTTTGGTGGTTGTTAAAGTTTTGTGAGGTTTAACCTGAGATTCTGGCGTTGGTGCAAAATGCAGCTGCTCGCATTTTAACAAGAACTGGGAAATTTGAGCACATTACCCCTGTTCTGAGATCTCTTCACTGGCTACCTTGTCAAGTTTGAGCAGATTTTAAGGTCCTGCTGCTCACCTACAAGGCTTTAAACGGATTGGCACCTTCATACCTCTCCGACCTTTTACACCTTTATGTTCCATCTCGTGCTCTCCGATCTCAGGACTCTGGTCTTCTAAAAGTTCTTAGAGCCAGAAAAAAGACAATTGGAGAGCTTTTTCTTTTCATGCCCCGTTTCTGTGGAACAACCTCCCACAAGATATTCGGCAGGCTGCTCTGTGGAGGTTTTTAAAACCAAGTTGAAGACACATTTGTTCACCCGATCCTACATGTCTTAATTCTATGGCTTTTAGTTTTTACATTTTTATTGTTTTTAACTTGTATTGTGTCTTTTACCTGTATTGCTATGTATCGCTTTTATTTTATTTATCTCTTTAGTTGTACAGCACTTTGTTTGAAAGCGCTTTATAAATAAAGTTATTATTATTATTATTATTACAAGGTCCACGTTTACGGGAACATCTGCTACAGATATGGGAGAATATTTGATTTCTATTGTAGACAGAAGCCACGGGTGTGTTCAGTCAAACGTTTAGAATAAACTTTGGTCTATAAATGTGTTTCATGATTTATTTTTAACTCCAACTGCTTATTTGTACTATGCTTTCATTTCAGAGCGCAATGAGAAATAAAAAGGATATTTTCAATAAAACTGTCACGATCCTGGGTCTGTGACTCAGTGTTTTCTGTTTTGTATTGTTAATCTTTGATTTCATGATGTATCTTTGTTTATTCTTACGTTTTGGTTCTGTGTTTTGTTGTACCTCTAAGTTCAGTCTTTGTATTTCCTGCTTTGTTGTGAAGGTCCGTGTCTCATGTCAGTGTGTTTAGTTTGCGTTTCCTCTGTCTCGTCTTGTCAATCACTCCCAGCTGTGTCCTCCTTCTGTGTCTCATTCCCTCGTTATCCCTCTGTGTATTTAAGCCTTGTGTTTGCCTCTGTTAGTTGCTGGTTTGTCTGCGTATCTGTCAGGGTCCTGGGTCTCCTGAGCTAGTGGTTTCAGTTCTTTGTGATTTTTGTGTTATGTCAGTTTCGTTTGTGAGTTATTCTATGCTTCCTAGGTTTTGATTCCCTGCCCCCCTTGTTTCTCTGTGCGCTCTGTTCTGTGTTTAGTCTTCTCTGTCCATTTGTTCTGTCCCTGTGTTGTTGCCTTCTGTGTCTCCCTCTGTGTAACTGTCTATATAGTGATGTGTTGTGGTGCTTTGCTTCCACCCCTTGTGTTCCGTGTTTTCGTCTTCCCTTCGTGTACTTCTTCATATTCGTGTACTATTAGTCTTTAGGTTTTTGCTTAGTTTCCATGCTCACCTTCGCCATTTCTGTTTGTATCACCATGTGATGAATAAACTCACTTGCATCTGAGCTGCCTGCATAAAGGGTCCTTTAATAATTTACACACGGCTCGCAAACCGTGACAAAAACACTGGAAAAATTGGGCTGTTCTAAAACGTTTGACGGGTAGTGTATATATTTAGTTTATATATTTTCTTTATTTATAATTGTTTGTTTTATATTGTAGCAAAGTGTTACTTGGATACTTCTCTATGTGCTTCTTTATATGCAATTTTGTTGCATTCTGAGCCTAAGAAATTTATTGTGATGAACTGCTGTTAGAATCAAGTTAAATTCTGATAAATCAGACAATTACCTCTCCAGCTGTTGTTACAGTCTTTGTTTATCGGGTCCTTACAGGGTAAAAGATGACGACACCTAAAGAAATCCTTCTGGGGACTTTGGAGAATTTGGGACGTGATGACTTTGAAAAAATCACATGGCATCTGAAGAACGGGTCTGTAGAAGGTTTACCAGCAATCCCAGTGAGTAAACTGGAGAATGCAAAGAGGACGGACATAGTGGATCTGATGTTTGATACCTACTCTATCAACACTTTTGAAGTCACTAAAAATCTTTTGGGGAGGATAAACAAGAATGATCTGTTGGAGAATTTAAATAAAACCATCCCAGAACCCACAGGTAAGTCAGGGAATGACTAAACAAAAAATACATAAACAATAAAAACATTAGTTAACATTACACAGGTGCCATTAAAATCCATATAAATAATAAATCCAAAACACTTGCCAACACTTTCAGGAGTGAGAGACTGCAGAAAGCCAACAGTTTGTGTTTTATGCATCTGCACAAATAACCTCCTGTGTACACACATGAATATCTGCTCTTTGGGTTGGTTTGATTAAAATGGGACCAGCAGCAGGTTTTCAGCCCATTTTACAGATTTATATTGTCAGATTGGTTTTAGAGCTGTTTTATCAACATAAATGAGGCGACAACAACAGTTTGGGACACGTCACAAATATGATCAAAGTGATAGGGTTTCCGAAAGAGACTCAGGCGCAGGCCAGGGTATTCCTTTAAGCGAAGAACAGTACGTTTATTTACAGTGAACACATTCACCAAGTGGCTACATACAACGTGCAGGGGAAACGGGTCCGTGTCGCCAGGGTCCGTGGGAAACAGGGTTGGGAGAAGGGTGCTCCACACTTTCTGTACAAATGTTCCTCCTCAATCACTCCTCTCAGAATCGGGTTCCAAAAAAACGATACTGATAGCTCAACGATCCAGCGAAGACTAGTGCAGACTCGCCATCTAAGTAGTGCAGTTATCAGCTGGGATCAGCGGCCGGTGCGGTGATGAGCAGGTGTGCAGGCCAGCAGCGGGAGCCCGCAATGAGCGTCGCCGCGGCGAGAGAGAGAGTGAGAGAGAGCAAACAAACCACAAACATATTGCACAATAGAGGATCGACCAGCGGGGCACAGGGACCATGACACAAAGTGCTTTTTCTTAAATCTATTTACTAGTTGAAGGTAAAGTTAAAAAAAATGGCTGCCATTTCTTTCTGCTGTTTGGAGACCCAAACAAAAAAATGCCCACACAGTAAATGCTTTTTATTATGGTTGATAAACAGGACACTAAGGTGATTGGTCAAAAGTTGGAGGAAAGCCACAGTTCTCCTTATTTGACTGAAATCCACCATTTCAGCTTCTGCAGCTTTCTGGGAGAGAGCAGATTTCTCCTGTTTTGGCTTCCTGTTAAATCCAGAATTGAATTCAAAATCCTGCTCCTCACATACAAGGTCTTAAATAATCAGGCCCCATCTTATCTTAATGACCTTGTAGTACCATATCACCCTATTAGAGCACTTCGCTCTGCAGGCCTACTTGTTGTTCACAGAGTATTTAAAAGTAGAATGGGAGGCAGAGCCTTCAGTTTTCAGGACCCAAAAAGATAGTTGGGTTTTTTTCTGTTGTATTATTGTAGGTTCTTTATCTTACAATATAAAGCACATTGGGGTGACTGTTGTTGTTATTTGGAGGAATTTAAAAAAACAACAACTTGAAATTCTTTCATTTATTCTACATATTTATTCATCACTGGCTCCATAGTGTTGTTTATGTAATATGTGAAATGTTGCTAGTATTGATTTGGTGCTGTATAAATAAACACAATTAAATCAAATGTGTCTCTATAAAACCTGCCCTCAGTTATAACCCAAGTGTCAGGGCTCAATGGCTCATGAAAAGGAATGGAGTCAAGCACAGAACCAAAAAACGGAGGCTGAGTGACTTTTAACAGAAATGTATTTTACTAGATTTCTTGACGGAGAAAGCTGAATCACGGCTAAATTCAACAGCAAGCGAGGTATTATGAGAAGTGCAGAGCTGAGGCCAGAACATAAGCTGAGGCAGGTCAAAGGAACAACAGGGGCAGAATCGGGCGAATAGAAACTATCCAGGATCACTGGAACAAAGGAGATAATAATCAGAGTGGTCCACAGTGTAGTGAATGAGTCCAAGATTTAAAAACTAAGAGGTGTTACGTGGCTGCAGGTGGAGATCAGCTGGAGGAGGAGATGAATTAAATCTGGGTACAGAGTGAGATGTGGGTGCACAGGGAGGCAGGCAGGTGAGGATGGCAGTTTGCAAGAGTGAGTTTTCCCAGCAGTGGCAGGCCAGAATCCTGAGGCGTGACTTATGGCGAGAGTTGGAAGATGTATCCAGGTGCCGACTAGGGAACAGGAAAAGAGGGTTACGCGAAACAAGCTGAGGAGCACAAGACAAAATGTGAGGCAGAGAACTGACTGTGCTAAGCACACAATCTGGAGAAGGTTCATTGTGAGTGCTGCTCATAAATACTGCCGGAGTAATTGGCAACAGGTGAGGAGCAGGGAGGAGTGAGGAGGGCTCCACCCAGGGGAGGAGAGCTGATGCTGTGGAAAGTTACTCAGACTCACTCGGATCATGACACCAAGAGTCCAGTGAACTGAACACATAACCACAGTAACCAGAATGCAGTTTTCTCATTTGTGTCATTTGCTGTTTATTCATGCAGAGATTCTCACTGAGTGTCAGCTCAAACTCAAGTCAAAATTGAAAAAGAAGTTCCAGTGTGTGCTCGAGGGGATTTCTACAACAGAAAACCCGACCCTCCTGAGTCAGTTCTACACAGAGCTCTACATCACAGGGGGAGGGACTGCAGAGGTCAATGATGAACATGAGGTCAGACAGATTGAAACAGCATCCAGGAAACCAGACAGACCAGAAACAACCATCAGACAAGAAGACATCTTTAAACTCCCACCTGGAAGAGATAAACCAATCAGAACAGTGCTGACAATGGGAGTGGCTGGCATTGGGAAAACAGTCCTAACACAGAAGTTCACTCTGGACTGGGCTGAAGACAAAGCCAACCAGGACATCCAGTTCATGTTTCCATTCATTTTCAGAAAGCTGAATCTGCTGAAAGAGGAAAAGTTCAGCTTGGTGGAACTTGTTCATCACTTCTTTACTGAAACCAAAGAAGCAGGAATCTGCAGCTTTGAAGACTTCCAGGTTGTGTTCATCTTTGATGGTCTGGATGAGTGTCGACCTCCTCTGGACTTCCACAAAACTACAATCCTGACTGACCCTAGAAAGTCCACCTCAGTGGATGTGCTGCTGATAAACCTCATTAGGGGGGAACTGCTTCCCTCTGCTCGCCTCTGGATAACCACACGACCCGCAGCAGCCAATAAGATCCTTCGTGACATTGTTGACATGGTGACAGAAGTCAGAGGGTTCACTGACCCACAGAAGGAGGAGTACTTCAGGAAGAGATTCAGAAATGAGGAGCAGGCCAGCAGCATCATCTCCCACATCAAGACATCACGAAGCCTCCACATCATGTGCCACATCCCAGTCTTCTGCTGGATCACTGCTACAGTTCTGGAGTTTGTCATGAAGAACAAAGAGAGCAAAGATCTGCCTAAGACTCTCACAGAGCTCTACCTACGCCTTGTGCTATTTCACCTACAAACGAAGGACATCAAGTATGATGGAGGAGCTGAGACACATTCATGCAGGAAGATCATTGAGTCTCTGGGAAAACTGGCCTTTGATCAGCTGCAGAAAGGAAACCTGATCTTCTATGAATCAGACCTGACAAAGTGTGGCATCGATATCAGAGCAGCCGCAGTGTACTCAGGAGTGTTCACACAGATCTTTAAAGCTGATGAGTGTCACATGTTCAACAACGTTGTTTACTGTTTCGTCCATCTGAGCATTCAGGAGTTCTTTGCTGCTCTTCATGTCTATCTGACCTTCATCAACTCTGGAGTCAACCTGCTTAAGAAACAATCTCCTCGCTTTAAAATCTTCCAGAAAACACTTACTGTAAAAGACTTCTACCAGAGTGCTGTGGACAAAGCCTTAGAGAGTCCAAATGGACACCTGGACTTGTTCCTCCGCTTCCTCCTGGGTCTTTCACTGCAGACCAATCAGGATCGCCTATGCATGCTGACACAGACAGGATGTAGCTCACAGACCAATCAGGAAACAGTTCACTACATCAAGAAGAAGCTCAGTGGGAAACTGTCTGCAGAGAAAAGCATCAACCTGTTCCACTGTCTGAATGAACTGGATGATCGTTCTCTAGTGGAGGAGATCCAACAGTCCCTGAGATCAGGACGTCTCTCCACAGATCAACTGTCTCCTGCTCAGTGGTCGGCTCTGGTCTTCATCTTACTGTCATCAGATCTGGATGAGTTCGACCTGGAGAAATACTCCCGTTCAGAGAAGGCATTTTTGAAGCTGCTGCCAGTGGTCAAAGCATCCAAGAAAGTGCTGTAAGTGAATCTATGAACAAATATGTTTAATAATGCTAGATGAATAAAAGAATATGTCTCCATTGTTATTCTTCCTCAGGCTGAGTCGTTGTGCACTCTCAAAAAGAAGCTTTGAAGCTTTGTCTGAAATTCTCAGCTCCCCATCCAATCATCTGAGAGAGCTGGACCTGAGCTCGAACAAGCTGCAGGATTCAGAATTGGATTTGCTGTGTGTTGGACTAAAGAGTCCTGACTGTAAACTTGAAACTCTCAGGTAAGGATACAGACGTTTTGACACTTTTTGACTCTTAAATCTGTAAGTTTATCTTGATGCGGACGTTCAAAGTCAGCACAATTGTCCTTTTAAGTTCCTGAGTTTATATTTTTGACTGTCAGGTTGTCTGGACAGATGTTTTTATTTTATTTTATTTTTTTACTTGTCCCTAAAGTCAGAACTAAACCCACATGTAGATGACTTTCTGTTACTGGAGCAGCCTTCCTGAAGACAGCAGTGTGTTTTCATGCTTTTAAAGCCAAACTCACCTTTCAGACCTGGCTTTCATTTATTATCTATTTTTGTTTGTTTATTATATATTTATTTCTACTGTTTAACTACTGCTCACATCTGTTATCCTCCTTTTTAATTGTTCATTTCTTTTTACCCAGTGTTTCTATATTGCACTTTGTATTTGTCATCTATATTTATCATGCACTACTTTGCTCATTTATTGTTTGCTTTTAATGTTATTAAATTCCGGTCCTTTGGTATTCTTTACGGCCAAAAAGACACGGCTCAAAAGTGGTCTTTTTACTTTAAAAGATTATCTTTATTTTACATATCCGGATATGGAGACCTGAACACACAACCCCAGGTCTGAAGCACAAAACAGGAAGCCTAGTCATTTATATAGACGTCACACACACTTTAAGTTTCGATCAAACACTCTGCTTAGTTTCACTTTTTGCCTGCAAAAGCATGTAATTTCCTGTCAGTCCTGTCGGCACAGAGTGTACTCAGAGTTGGGCCTTTCTTATAAAGCAATATAATCAGCATATAAGTATTTAAGATTATAAATTTAAACCTCAACAATGTTCTTACCTGGGGCCCGTTCTTCGTACGTCGCTTACTACATCCAAGATCAAATGACACATCCAAGATCAAATCATCGCGCTAACCGTGAGCTCGCTAATCCGGTTCCCCGAACACACCTGCTGTTGACGATTAGTACAGCTGGACGCAGGAATGTGACATCACTGGGTGTCGTAAAAGGGGCTACGCATCGATAGTAGAAACATTGATCGGCAACCCGCTGATTGGTCGGCGAAAATGTCGAAGGGGCGTGCTCGGTATTTTCCGGCAGCAGAGCAAGAACTCATGAGTGAGGGATTACAGGAGTTTCAGAGTTTAATTAAAACGCAAGAGAACACTGCAAAGGCTGCAAAAGCAAGGAGAGAGGGCTGGCAGAAAGTTGCTGACAAATCAAACTCGTAGGTAATTTAATAATAATAATAATAATGGATTGGGTTTATATAGCGCTTTCCAAGGCACCCAAAGCGCTTTACGATACCACTATTCATTCACTCCCACATTCACACACTGGTGGAGGCAGCTACGGTTGTAGCCAGGCTGCCATATCGCGCCATCGGCCCCTCTGGCCAACACCAGTAGGCGGTAGGGTAGATCTATCATATGACACTATATTGTCCAATATCATATGGCATTATATTATATTATAATATGTTATATTATATCCCCTTTCACATTAGAGCCACAACAGGACCCACAAGAACATGGGAACAAGTAAAAGTGGAATACAGGAGTATTCTACAGAATGGTAATATTTATCTCTTAGATTGCTTTGCGTCTCTTGGCAAGGTAATACTGGCCTGTAATACTCTGTTAGTTTGTTCATAACAGCAACCAAGAAAAGGGCAGAGGAAAAAAAGACAGGTGGTGGTCCTGCACCCCCTCGTCAACAAGTTGGTTAAGTAAATAATATCCTCACGGGAATATCGATATCTCTCTATGAGCACACTGTCGCGCTGAGCTAAAGGATCCTGTCTGTCCCGCAATATACGCTGAATTCTGAGGACTCTCCTTATCAATCTTGCACCTTCCGCAATGGGTTGGTCGCGTATACGGACAGGACATGGCTGCGACAGGCTTCCCAAATCCACCTTCGCTTTTATAGCCGTGGTCTCTCATCTTGATTACATGAAGTAATTTACAATTACTACTCTGAAATATGAATTACATCTGTAATAATCACATACATGTAATAGAATGTTAATAGTTCATTTCCCTTTTTTAGGAAATGACCTGTATGTATCTGTGTGACATCAATAAAAGGATCAAGTGCTGCATTATCTTTAGTTACATTGATAATATTTATTTATGGTGAAACAGTGGAAAAATATCGCTGTTGCTTTCGTATAAATGAAGCGGACATACCTGCGTGGCCGCGATCTAATCCTGTTTACATAAAGTAAACCTGCTCCCGAGCAGGTTTACGCTTACGGCTCTGTTGCTATGACAGCAAGTCCCGGATGAGCTTCGGGGAACCGACTGATCCAGGATCACGCGAAATCGTCAACAATCTAATCCGGCTAACCTACTTAGCGAGGTACGAAGAACGGGCCCCTGGTCTCTGGTTTGTTTGTTTGTTTGTTTGTTTGTTTGTTTGTTTGGTTTGCTCAGTTCTGTTTTTCTGAGGTTTTTAAGTTATTAAATTTGTAACTGTAGTGATTTGTGTGTGTGACAGAGAGGCACTGCTAGGGATTTTTGACACAAGTTGTTCTTGTAAAATCAGTCTGTGAAGGTTCTCAGACATCCAGGTCACCGTAGTCTAAGGAGCTTGGAAAGAAAAGCGTCTGGACTTCTTTAAGTTTCCTTGAAGATGTTTCACCTCTTATGAGAGAAGCGTCTTCAGTTCTAAGGGTCAAATGGTGGAGTGGGGCAGTCAGTGAAAGGGCAATGGTGGTGGCTCAGGGTTTGTATGTTTGGGGGGTTCAGAGGGAAAAGATGAATGCAGGTCTGGAGTTGGTGTGTGAGAGCAGGGAGTGAATTCTGATCAAACATGAGTGTCATGAAGCCTGTTTGCAGTTATTTGCACTGTTTTCCACTCTGGATGTTGTTTCTGTTCAGCTGTGAGTATAAAAGGCTCCATTCTACAACCTGTTTGTGTTAGTTGTTCAATAGAAACATTATTTTGTGCTGATGTTGCACTTCTTTTATTCACAACCAAAGAGTTTTTGAAGTCTGCATCAAACTGATTTAAATGACTTTTGAATATTACTTTAAATACTTTAGATTTAAAATTCTGATAAAAGTTTAAATACAAAGATCACTATATTCTAATGTTTTGGCTGCAGTGTGTTTTTGCAGACAGGTATAACAGAACAGCTTTAGTGTTTAGATTGTTTAAACTTGAGTATGAATTTATACAAAATGCAGCAAGAGATTAAAAAAAACGTTTGATTATAAAATCGACTATATTGGATTCCTATCGATATCGGACATGAAAAGTGGCATCGTTCCATCTCTGCTTTGATTAGAGACACAGCTCTGTGTTTTCCAATTTGTCATTTTGAAAATTTACATTTCTTCACTGTTGAACAGCAGAAATGAGACTTTCCTGTCAGAGGTCATTTTTTAAAAATGAGGTGAATCAACCATGAAAACCATGAATCAACATGTGAACATGAGCTGATGCTGCTGAAGTGAAGCAAAGTTACAGAGGTTTGATTAGGTAATGAGTCCTAATGAGTCCAAGTCTTCTGCTGAATCAGCAGAAGACTTGGACTCATTTGATTCCAGCTTTGATATCATTGATTTCAATATGTCCATTTCTGTCACACTTCACCTTTAAAAGTGAAGCCATGTGGTTCCTGGAAGGAAAAACACGACTTTTTCAAGTCTTTGTCCTGTTTTTATGAGAAATGTACGACTTTAATGTGAAACATTCAGAGTTTTTTCTCTTGTTGTGTTTGTTTGAAGCTGCTTCCTGTTGGCTTCAGCTGTTTGGAGTTTCCATTTTCTAAACTTCTACATTCTGAACCTTCTTCAGCTCTGAACAGATGATGAAACACTGAATGATTTCAAGCTCTTTGTCTAATAAACTTACATCTTTCATTCTTTATACAGATTTATGGACTGTGGTTTGTCAGAGATCAGCTGTGATTATCTGGCAGCAGCACTGAAGTCCAACCCCTCCCATCTGAGAGAGCTGGACCTGAGCATCAACAACAACCTGCAGGATCCAGGAGTGAAGCATCTGTGTGGTTTCCTGGAGAGTCCAGGATGTAAACTTGAAACTCTGAGGTCAGTCAGCATGTTTTAGTTGTGCTGAGATGAATATGATGTGAAAGTTGTGCTGACACTAAACTGCAGACATCAGGCTGATATTATACTGATCCACACTGAGGATCTTCATGGTAAAGTCTGTTTTCTTCTTCTCTGGTTTAGTCCATTGACTGCAGCAGAACAATGTTCACATTTCAAACAGTGATACTCAACGTATGGCCCGCGGCCCACACGCGGCCTGCCCACCTTTGCTGATTCAGAGAGAGGGGACCCTGATTAACTGTGTAGCTTCTTCCTCACAGTTCTAAGTATCAGACACAACAATGAATAATCCACAGCTGACTGTCTTTAGCAGGTCAAAGGTCACGGCACACAGCAGACAGTCAGAAATATTCTAACTCTGATCATTTATCAGTTGTGACACTGTGAGACTTGATCAGAGGTGTGATCATCACAGCAGAGGCCTTTGTGTCAAAGTCACTGAGGATCAAACAGAAACACATGAAGCAGATTTTCCTCTTCTGGCTTTTTATAGCAGATAACCTTCAAAATCTTCTGCAGTCGATCAAAAACTGAAGCAAACCATGAAGCAACATGTGAACATGAGCTGATGCTGCTGAAGTGAAGCAAAGTTACAGAGGTTTGATTACAGACACAGCTGAGAGTTTGTAATCTGTCATCATTTTAAAAAGTTTCCATGGAACAGCAGAAATGAGGCTTTACTGTCAGAGGCCGACAGCACTGAACACAACAGCAGACTGGTGGCTAATAAACAGTGACTGATGCAGAAACAGATGTTTGAAGCTGTTCTTGGAGTACACTGAGAGAGAGAGAGCTGTGCAGGCAGGAACAGCCAAAGTCAGAGAGAATTCATGAGCATATTGATCAAACGTGAAGCAGAGTTTGGATCTTCTTTTGCTGCTGCTTCACTCAGTTTTGGTTGGAGACAGATGAAACCTGCAGCTTCAGGATCTGTGAGCTGTCCACTTTCAGCCCCGACGGCGTGTCCGTGTACGTGCCGTGGAGTGAACGATCCACGCTCTGTGTTTCCATCTTTGTGTGTTTAGCTGCTCTCATTTACTGTTTTAGCTGTTTGCTGCTTGTTGAAATAGTTTGTGAGCTTTAACCTGAGATTCTGGCAAAATACATTTATATGAAACATCGATTCAGGATTGAATGAATCAACATCATTTTATTCAAATTAAAACCATTTAAATGGGAACATGAATTTTTTACAGCCGCCTCTAATGCTGGGTAATGTCAGCTGGTCCATGTGCAGCTGGCTGTGAGGCTCAGGGAGCGTCTACAAAGTGCAACACTGAAAGAACATCATCCATAAATATTGAGTAAGAACTGGACTCTCATACAGCGAGACTCAAATGCCTTTAAACATCAGCTTATCCTGCTGATCCAAGTCCAACACTGAGTTTGTAAAAACATGTTTGTCAATCATTTTGTTTGGTTTCTGAGGAAAAAGATTCAATAACTTGCTGCTAATACACAACATTTCATCATATTTCCTCATAACCCTCTTTTGTCTGACCATTTGATCCCATTTGAATTTGCAATAAAGGATCCACAGAGTTTGGTGACAATAATGACAGTAGATGTTTGTGTGAAAGTGCTGGAAGCAAATGAGTGTGTGATGTTCTTTCAGTGTTGCACTTTGTAGACGCTCCCTGAGCACTGGTCTCACAGCCAGCTGCACATAGAGACCAGTGTTGTTAGTCCAGGTCAGAAGATGACTTGTTGGAATGAAAATGAGCTTGTAGTTTGTCTGCTTTAATAATGTGACTGGAAAAAGGTGTTGGACTTCAAATATGTCCATTTCTGTCACACTTCACCTTTAAAAGTGAAGCCATGTGGTTCCTGGAAGGAAAAACACGACTTTTTCAAGTCTTTGTCCTGTTTTTATGAGAAATGTACGACTTTAATGTGAAACATTCAGAGTTTTTTCTCTTGTTGTGTTTGTTTGAAGCTGCTTCCTGTTGGCTTCAGCTGTTTGGAGTTTCCATTTTCTAAACTTCTACATTCTGAACCTTCTTCAGCTCTGAACAGATGATGAAACACTGAATGATTTCAAGCACTTTGTCTAATAAACTTACATCTTTCATTCTTTATACAGATTGAGGAGCTGTGGTTTGTCAGAGATCAGCTGTGATTATCTGGCAGCAGCACTGAAGCCCAACCCCTCCCATCTGAGAGAGCTGGACCTGAGTAATGACTCCTCCTCTTCTTCAACTAAGAACAACCTGCAGGATTCAGGAGTGAAGCATCTGTGTGGTTTCCTGGAGAGTCCAGGATGTAAACTTGAAACTCTGAGGTCAGTCAGCATGTTTTAGTTGTGCTGAGATGAATATGATGTGAAAGTTGTGCTGACACTAAACTGCAGACATCAGGCTGATATTATACTGATCCACACTGAGGATCTTCATGGTAAAGTCTGTTTTCTTCTTCTCTGGTTTAGTCCATTGACTGCAGCAGAACAATGTTCACATTTCAAACAGTGATACTCAACGTATGGCCCGCGGCCCACACGCGGCCTGCCCACCTTTCCTGATTCAGAGAGAGGGGACCCTGATTAACTGTGTAGCTTCTTCCTCACAGTTCTAAGTATCAGACACAACAATGAATAATCCACAGCTGACTGTCTTTAGCAGGTCAAAGGTCACGGCACACAGCAGACAGTCAGAAATATTCTAACTCTGATCATTTATCAGTTGTGACACTGTGAGACTTGATCAGAGGTGTGATCATCACAGCAGAGGCCTTTGTGTCAAAGTCACTGAGGATCAAACAGAAACACATGAAGCAGATTTTCCTCTTCTGGCTTTTTATAGCAGATAACCTTCAAAATATTCTGCAGTCGATCAAAAACTGAAGCAAACCATGAAGCAACATGTGAACATGAGCTGATGCTGCTGAAGTGAAGCAAAGTTACAGAGGTTTGATTACAGACACAGCTGAGAGTTTGTAATCTGTCATCATTTTAAAAAGTTTCCATGGAACAGCAGAAATGAGGCTTTACTGTCAGAGGCCGACAGCACTGAACACAACAGCAGACTGGTGGCTAATAAACAGTGAATGATGCAGAAACAGATGTTTGAAGCTGTTCTTGGAGTACACTGAGAGAGAGAGAGCTGTGCAGGCAGGAACAGCCAAAGTCAGAGAGAATTCATGAGCATATTGATCAAACGTGAAGCAGAGTTTGGATCTTCTTTTGCTGCTGCTTCACTCAGTTTTGGTTGGAGACAGATGAAACCTGCAGCTTCAGGATCTGTGAGCTGTCCACTTTCAGCCCCGACGGCGTGTCCGTGTACGTGCCGTCGAGTGAACGATCCACGCTCTGTGTTTCCATCTTTGTGTGTTTAGCTGCTCTCATTTACTGTTTTATCTGTTTGCTGCTTGTTGAAATAGTTTGTGAGCTTTAACCTGAGATTCTGGCAAAATACATTTATATTAAACATCGATTCAGGATTGAATGAATCAACATCGTTTTATTCAAATTAAAACCATTTAAATGGGAACATGAATTTTTTACAGCCGCCTCTAATGCTGGGTAATGTCAGCTGGTCCATGTGCAGCTGGCTGTGAGGCTCAGGGAGCGTCTACAAAGTGCAACACTGAAAGAACATCATCCATAAATATTGAGTAAGAACTGGACTCTCATACAGCGAGACTCAAATGCCTTTAAACATCAGCTTATCCTGCTGATCCAAGTCCAACACTGAGTTTGTAAAAACATGTTTGTCAATCATTTTGTTTGGTTTCTGAGGAAAAAGATTCAATAAGTTGCTGCTAATACACAACATTTCATCATATTTCCTCATAACCCTCTTTTGTCTGACCATTTGATCCCATTTGAATTTGCAATAAAGGATCCACAGAGTTTGGTGACAATAATGACAGTAGATGTTTGTGTGAAAGTGCTGGAAGCAAATGAGTGTGTGATGTTCTTTCAGTGTTGCACTTTGTAGACGCTCCCTGAGCACTGGTCTCACAGCCAGCTGCACATAGAGACCAGTGTTGTTAGTCCAGGTCAGAAGATGACTTGTTGGAATGAAAATGAGCTTGTAGTTTGTCTGCTTTAATAATGTGACTGGAAAAAGGTGTTGGACTTCAAATATGTCCATTTCTGTCACACTTCACCTTTAAAAGTGAAGCCATGTGGTTCCTGGAAGGAAAAACACGACTTTTTCAAGTCTTTGTCCTGTTTTTATGAGAAATGTTCGACTTTAATGTGAAACATTCAGAGTTTTTTCTCTTGTTGTGTTTGTTTGAAGCTGCTTCCTGTTGGCTTCAGCTGTTTGGAGTTTCCATTTTCTAAACTTCTACATTCTGAACCTTCTTCAGCTCTGAACAGATGATGAAACACTGAATGATTTCAAGCTCTTTGTCTAATAAACTTACATCTTTCATTCTTTATACAGATTGGAGAGCTTTGGTTTGTCAGAGATCAGCTGTGATTATCTGGCAGCAGCACTGAAGTCCAACCCCTCCCATCTGAGACAGCTGAACCTGAGAAACAACGACAAGCTGCAGGATCCAGGAGTGAAGCATCTGTGTGGTTTCCTGGAGAGTCCAGGATGTAAACTTGAAACTCTGAGGTCAGTCAGCATGTTTTAGTTGTGCTGAGATGAATATGATGTGAAAGTTGTGCTGACACTAAACTGCAGACATCAGGCTGATATTATACTGATCCACACTGAGGATCTTCATGGTAAAGTCTGTTTTCTTCTTCTCTGGTTTAGTCCATTGACTGCAGCAGAACAATGTTCACATTTCAAACCTTCAAAGAAGAAGAAAAATCCTCCACTGGAAAATTCACTGTGAAACTCTCAAACTCTTCATTGCACCTTAAAGTCTGTGTGACACTGAAATCCAAAGCAAAATGTGCGTTTGCTTTACAGACAGCAGTCCAACACAAACATACACACATCATCCAAAACACAGTCCAACATCCAAATCTCCTCCACTGCCAGCATGAATGATGGGAAAGAGAAGGAGGAACACTCTGACATTCAGGGTTAGAATGAGTTTCATCAAGCAGACTGTGAAGATCAAAGCTGCATTAGAAAGCTTACATGAATGAATGAGTGGACAGAAGTGGACAGAGATCATCTGAAGCACTTCAAAGGCTTTAAATCAGCACATTTCTCTTTATTCTTTATCAACTCTGTTAGTTTCTCTCAGTTTTCTGTGGAATGAAGCTAACAGCAGGCTAATAAGATGCTGACCAATAGGTTTCTATTAAAGGTTGTAATTTGCATATGAAAAAGTGCTTTGGCTCAGCAGGGATCAGCTTACAGGTAGAATACAGCTGCTGAATGGGATTAGCATGTCATAGCTATCTACCAAACTGCTAACTGGGGGATTTCAGGCCATCTATGGATCATTTTTGCTAACTGTTTATTCAGCTTAGGCTCACAGGGCTGCAGCCTGTGCCCTAGCTGTCATAGGGCAAGAGGCGTGGTCCACCTGCACAGGTGAGCAGTCCATCACAGGGCCAACAGAGAGCGACAGAGAAGCACTCCCTCACATCCACACCTACAGCCAATTTAGAAGCACCAATGAACCTAAGCAGCATTTCATTGGACTGTGGGAGAACATCCAACCTCCACAGAAAGGCCCAGCTGACCAACAAGCTTCAACCTACAACCTTCTTGCTCTAAGGCACTAGTGCTAACCACTTTTGCCCATTTCAGCCCAAATCCTGCATCTTCCTGTTTCTGACTCCAGGCCAGCTCCACTAACACTTTCTCATCAGACACTGCCACCTAGTGGAGGAAGTCTTAGTTCCATTTGAAGCTTCAGATTACAGTTAGTTCCTTTACAAAGAGGTGGAGGTGGTGGGGCCACCGCACCATCATCACTGAGTGCCATAGGACACTTAACCTTTGTTTCCATATGCTGGGAACTTCCTGTTGTTCCAAGGAGGACTGGAAAATGTGTGAAAATCTCCCAGTCAGTTCCTCACAGCACACTTCAATCATTTCCCTCCCACAGCATCAGGACCAGGGCTTTTTCTCTCTTTGGTCCCACTAAGAGATTTCCACACAAACACCTCATCAGTGGGACTCTCAGAGCTACCAGCCCTTTGCTACAATCACAAAGCTCTTCATTGAAATCAATGATATCAAAGCTGGAATCAAATGAGTCCAAGTCTTCTGCTGATTCAGCATCACATTCATCTTTGCTCCTTGTTCTGCATCCCCACCATGGACTTCATTCCTTTCCAAGCCAGCCTTGAGTGTCCTTTATTCAGCTCATCCTCTGCTTTACTTTTACACCTGATTTTAGCTGCTTTATCTCTCTTTCAACAGGTTTCTGTGCCTCAATCTTTTTCTTCTCTCCCTCATAACAAGACAGCTTCTTCTGCCTGAGAACATGTTGGAGTGATTTACTAATCCAGGGCTGCTTATTGGGGAAAATACTTCCTGTTTCCAAAGTAATCCCCATTTTTCCCAGAAAGAAATGTCAGTAGAAATCGATGATCTAAGTGAGAACATGAGCCTTTAAAAAGTCCCAGTGGGTGCAGTCAAAGCAGTCCCTCAGTCCCAGTATAGAGTCTTTGGTCCAGAATGGAACAACTGTGTGCCCAGTTTGAGCTCTCTTCAGTGCTGTGACCTGACAGACCCAGAGGGGCCATCACATCACATTTAGAAGCTCCCCTGATGGAGCCACAACACATGTCCAATACTTAGTCTGTCTTGTTGGACCAACTGGAAGAAATGATTCAAGGACTTAGTCACAGAACAGAGATTCAAATCTCCAAAATCCAACTGGCTGCATCAGGACATATAGTCTGAAACTCTGCACAGTTTCCTGTTTGAAGCTGCTTCCTGTTGGCTTCAGCTGTTTGGAGTTTCCATTTTCTAAACTTCTACATTCTGAACCTTCTTCAGCTCTGAACAGATGATGAAACACTGAATGATTTCAAGCACTTTGTCTAATAAACTTACATCTTTCATTCTTTATACAGATTGTTGCGCTGTGAATTGTCAAAGATCAGCTGTGATTATCTGGCAGCAGCACTGAAGTCCAACCCCTCCCATCTGAGACAGCTGGACCTGAGCTTAAACAACAAGCTGCAGGATCCAGGAGTGAAGCATCTGTGTGGTTTCCTGGAGAGTCCAGGATGTAAACTTGAAACTCTGAGGTCAGTCAGCATGTTTTAGTTGTGCTGAGATGAATATGATGTGAAAGTTGTGCTGACACTAAACTGCAGACATCAGGCTGATATTATACTGATCCACACTGAGGATCTTCATGGTAAAGTCTGTTTTCTTCTTCTCTGGTTTAGTCCATTGACTGCAGCAGAACAATGTTCACATTTCAAACCTTCAAAGAAGAAGAAAAATCCTCCACTGGAAAATTCACTGTGAAACTCTCAAACTCTTCATTGCACCTTAAAGTCTGTCTGACACTGAAATCCAAAGCAAAATATGCGTTTGCTTTACAGAAGGCAGTCCAACACAAACATACACACATCATCCAAAACACAGTCCAACATCCAAATCTCCTCCACTGCCAGCATGAATGATGGGAAAGAGAAGGAGGAACACTCTGACATTCAGGGTTAGAATGAGTTTCATCAAGCAGACTGTGAAGATCAAAGCTGCATTAGAAAGCTTACATGAATGAATGAGTGGACAGAAGTGGACAGAGATCATCTGAAGCACTTCAAAGGCTTTAAATCAGCACATTTCTCTTTATTCTTTATCAACTCTGTTAGTTTCTCTCAGTTTTCTGTGGAATGAAGCTAACAGCAGGCTAATAAGATGCTGACCAATAGGTTTCTACTAAAGGTTGTAATTTGTATATGAAAAAGTGCTTTGGCTCAGCAGGGATCAGCTTACAGGTAGAATACAGCTGCTGGATGGGATTAGCATGTCATAGCTATCTACCAAACTGCTAACTGGGGGATTTCAGGCCATCTATGGATCATTTTTGCTAACTGTTTATTCAGCTTAGGCTCACAGGGCTGCAGCCTGTGCCCTAGCTGTCATAGGGCAAGAGGCGTGGTCCACCTGCACAGGTGAGCAGTCCATCACAGGGCCAACAGAGAGCGACAGAGAAGCACTCCCTCACATCCACACCTACAGCCAATGTAGAAGCACCAATGAACCTAAGCAGCATTTCATTGGACTGTGGGAGAACATCCAACCTCCACAGAAAGGCCCAGCTGACCAACAAGCTTCAACCTACAACCTTCTTGCTCTAAGGCACTAGTGCTAACCACTTTTGCCCATTTCAGCCCAAATCCTGCATCTTCCTGTTTCTGACTCCAGGCCAGCTCCACTAACACTTTCTCATCAGACACTGCCACCTAGTGGAGGAAGTCTTAGTTCCATTTGAAGCTTCAGATTACAGTTAGTTCCTTTACAAAGAGGTGGAGGTGGTGGGGCCACAGCACCATCATCACTGAGTGCCATAGGACACTTAACCTTTGTTTCCATATGCTGGGAACTTCCTGTTGTTCCAAGGAGGACTGGAAAATGTGTGAAAATCTCCCAGTCAGTTCCTCACAGCACACTTCAATCATTTCCCTCCCACAGCATCAGGACCAGGGCTTTTTCTCTCTTTGGTCCCACTAAGAGATTTCCACACAAACACCTCATCAGTGGGACTCTCAGAGCTACCAGCCCTTTGCTACAATCACAAAGCTCTTCATTGAAATCAATGATATCAAAGCTGGAATCAAATGAGTCCAAGTCTTCTGCTGATTCAGCATCACATTCATCTTTGCTCCTTGTTCTGCATCCCCACCATGGACTTCATTCCTTTCCAAGCCAGCCTTGAGTGTCCTTTATTCAGCTCATCCTCTGCTTTACTTTTACACCTGATTTTAGCTGCTTTATCTCTCTTTCAACAGGTTTCTGTGCCTCAATCTTTTTCTTCTCTCCCTCATAACAAGACAGCTTCTTCTGCCTGAGAACATGTTGGAGTGATTTACTAATCCAGGGCTGCTTATTGGGGAAAATACTTCCTGTTTCCAAAGTAATCCCCATTTTTCCCAGAAAGAAATGTCAGTAGAAATCGATGATCTAAGTGAGAACATGAGCCTTTCAAAAGTCCCAGTGGGTGCAGTCAAAGCAGTCCCTCAGTCCCAGTATAGAGTCTTTGGTCCAGACTGGAACAACTGTGTGCCCAGTTTGAGCTCTCTTCAGTGCTGTGACCTGACAGACCCAGAGGGGCCATCACATCACATTTAGAAGCTCCCCTGATGGAGCCACAACACATGTCCAATACTTAGTCTGTCTTGTTGGACCAACTGGAAGAAATGATTCAAGGACTTAGTCACAGAACAGAGATTCAAATCTCCAAAATCCAACTGGCTGCATCAGGACATATAGTCTGAAACTCTGCACAGTTTCCTGTTTGAAGCTGCTTCCTGTTGGCTTCAGCTGTTTGGAGTTTCCATTTTCTAAACTTCTACATTCTGAACCTTCTTCAGCTCTGAACAGATGATGAAACACTGAATGATTTCAAGCACTTTGTCTAATAAACTTACATCTTTCATTCTTTATACAGATTGTGGGACTGTGGTTTGTCAAAGATCAGCTGTGATTATCTGGCAGCAGCACTGAAGTCCAACCCCTCCCATCTGAGAGAGCTGGACCTGTATGGAAACAACCTGAAGGATCCAGATGTGAAGCAGCTGTCTGATCTTAAGAAGAGTCCAGACTACAGACTGGAGACTCTGGTGTAAGTAGAGTGATGGAGTGAGTGGGTGGTGCTGTCAGCAGTATTGTACTAAACACAGTCAGTATGAAACAAAGATCCAGTGTTTCCTGTAAAGCTGCAGCTTCTCAGTGAAGCTGTGAGAGGAGAACGGTGACAGGCTTCAGGATTGGACACAAACACTTCCTGTTTCTCACCTTTATGGTCACCATAGTAACGGCTGACACGCTCTGATCAAACACTCAACAGCCAATCAGCTCTCTGAACAAAGCAGCACGCAGACCAATGACTGCATTGATTTCCAAGTTTAAAGCAGTGAAGAACACAGTCTGTAGGTGAGGAAGAATTTAGTGAGAGCAGATGTTTGGATGGAATTCCTCCAGTTAACAGCTGGAACCGTCCATCTGGATTGTTGGGCTTGTTGTTGGGGTTCCTACAGAGCTCAGAGTGGACACACCAAGGTTCTTCTAATGAATGAAAGTCCAAACTCAAACTAGGAGGGAAAAACATTTTCAGCAACTTCAATAAAAATCCAAAGATTAGAAAAAGTGAAGCAACAATGAGTCCTAGTACAGTCCCAGCACTGACGTCCCTGCTGCTCTTTATACTGGATGTGCTGCATCACTGACTGACAGCTGATGAAGAGTCTCTGGAAACACTCGTTTATCTCCTCTGCTCTTCCTCCTTCTCTCTGCAGGTGGAGCTGATGATGGTAAACAGGACGGTGTGTGTGCTGAGAGAGGAGCAGCTGTGTCCTGATGATCCAGAGAGGTTGAAGCAGCAGCAGCTTGTGTGTAGAGACGCTCTGACTGGGCCATGTTACTGGGAGGTGGAGAGGAGAGCTTCATCCAGCAGTGACTGACAGAGGAATGAAGTGCAGATGACTGTCAGTGCTGCAGAGTGAACTGCTCTGAGAACAGCTCCACTGTCAGACACAATGTAGAGTCCAGCATCAGCCCTGTGTGTCCCTCTGGATCTGACAGAGGATCATCAGTGTATCTGGACTGCTCTGCTGCTGCTCTGTCCTTCTACAGTCTCTGCACAGTCTCTGTCTCACTCTGGAAAGATTTTACAACTTGTTGTAATTACAGAACGTTAATATAATATTCAAACATGTGATCTTCTCTTTATTTCTGAATCTTTACCAAATAAAGAAAAACCAAACTAACAAACAGAAGCTGTCGTGTCCTTTTTCACCACATCTGTGAATCTTTTCTGTTTTTCCTCTTTTCCTCCTTCCTGCAGCTCCATCTTCATCATTCTGTGTCCAGTATATGTGAACACGTCCAAAGCATCTGAGCCTCATGTTACCCGTTTGTGTGAGTTACGCCTGTCGTTGTGTTGTGGTGTATAAATAAGGGGCAGGAGACAGCGCTGGATCTCTGAGTTCTTTACTCTCAATTTCTGCAACATCTGCAATATCTAGAAATGCAAACCTGTGAGCTGTGTGTGTTGTGCGTCTGCTCGGCCACCTCTCCTCCGGCCATGCTGGAAGCAGCTGTGCGTTTGACAGTTTTATCGACTCGACAATAATCGAACAAATCAAATGTTCAAAAATATCAACTTAAGCACTTCAAAGTCAACAAAAAGCTTAAAACAATGAAATAATATTTCACTGAAAAAACAACAGCTCATAAGAACGATACACAAAATAATACAGAAACAAACAAATAAAAGTTATTAACCAGGATCCATGTTTTTGTCACAAACACTGAATCAGCTGATTCACTCTTTATGTTTCTGAGTTTGTTTTGTGATTATAGTTCTGGTTTCTGTTTCTGTGTCTTCACTGTGTCCCACGTCTCCTTACTTTGGACTGTCTGTCCTGTCACTGAAGGTGTCTGCCCAACAAGGACGTGGTGCTGAATGCATCCAGACCCCTGCTGACTGTCTTTGCAGCTTCGGTCAAAGGTACAGTGTCCACTGTGACCCTGAGAGCAGGACACAGCCAGAGGTGAGTCAGCAGTTACAAACTAAATGCTGCTGACATGAATCAAACTGCTGGATAACCCACTGCTCATGAAAATGGCACCTTTCTGTTGCTTTTTGAGATTACTGAGAATATTTGAATTGTGACTCAGATGGCAGATCCAGGCTCTCAGCCTCCAGCTGAAACTTCCAGTCCTCCCCCAGCCAGAAGCTCTGATGCTGGGCTGAGAGACTTTGATCCTTCCCTGGATCCAGAAATCCAGGAGGGAGAAGGAGAACAGGACCTCCTTCCTGATCTGGAGAGGCCTGAGGGAAAGAAAGATGGAGCAGACAGAGCTTTGAACAAATCCAAACCTCCTGAGCTTCACCTCCACAAAGGTGCAGACACTGATGCACAGATTCACATGTGACACCTGCAGCGTCCAGCTTGTGCCGCTGACATTATCTCCACTCTGATACAAGCCTCATTCACTCGCTCACACACGTTCATACAATCACCTTTTCCTCACAGTCACACACATGAATGTAATGAGGGGAACTCGGGGTTCACTGTCATTCCTCAGGATCCTTTGATATGCAGACTGGAGGCTCTGTGGATGAAACACCGACTGTCTGAACCACTCTGAAGTGTTCATGATGGACTTCATCCTGATTAACACTACAATACTTGTTAGAGGCCTTTTATATGTAATAATATTCTTTTCCATTAAAGCTCTGAACATTCTCACTCTTTCTTGACCAGGTGTGACAGGTGAAGGACACCGGCGAATAGGAGGACAGAAGCTGAGAGCCATTAGTCACATGACTTCAGCTGCTGCTGCCTCACCAACCACTGGCCCCTCGGTGAGTCTAGAGTTACAGCAGTGACCACAGGAAGTGCACACGTGTGATCTAAAGCTACATGTGGGCCTGTGACCATCAGTCTTCTCACTGTGGTAGACGGGTTTGTGAGTCCCTGTGATGCTGGGAGTGTCCAGGACAGTCGCTCCTGATCGGGTCTCTCATGGAAAGCTGGTCCCAGGAATTCCTGGAAAATTCCTCCACAAAAGAGAACTGGGAACATAAGTGCAGAGTGACAGAGGTGCTCAGCAACCCTGCTGTTATATGGGAATAGAACCAGAATAGTCGGCAACCACTTGAGTTAAGTTAGCCAAAGAGATGCGACTCAGACTGACTTCATCATGTTGGCAACGTGTCTGCATTGATAAACTCCAGTTATTGACAAATCAGAGAATAATTCCAGTCATTCAGAGACAGATTGTGATTGTTTGGAGGATGTAATCGTTTCCCTTCAGGGAGCGTGTTGGACGCTCAGTGTCCGGGTGATTAGCTGGCTGATGCAACTACTTAGAATCAGTTTGTGAATATGAAGAAAATCAGTGCAGTCACTGGACAAACTCTGATTCTTCCTAGTTTCACTCTTGTTTCAGTCCAGTGTGACTGAGGTGGTAAAAAATGATCTGACTTTTAGCCACACAGCTGTCTGCTAGAGAAAAAGCCTTTGTGCACAACTTTCTTAAAGGCAAACGGCACCATGTTCACTGCAGCTGCAGCAAACGCAGCAAAGAGTGAAAGTTGGACTGAGAATGTTGTGACTGTTTCATGAGAAAGAGCAGGAAAACAAGCATCACACACCCAGACACAGTGCTGGGATTAGAATTAGACTTTAGAGCCAAATGTAGGACAAAAGCTTTAATATGAAAGAGGAAAACCCAACAACAGCCAGAGCATGAAGCTCAAATCTATACCAATCACCAAGAAAGCTGACAGGCCTGTGACACGTCAGAGACGCCGTTCAAATCATAAAGAAGTTGGTTTATTGACAAAATGTAAAAAACCAAAAGAATCAAGTCAACCTTCAGTTTCGAGCGAGTAGACCAATCAGGCACAGCAGCAGCTCTAGAATAAGCAACAATTTGATGTCTTACAAACAACCTTTCATATACACACATACATATGGCTCATATGCTGTTTAAAAAGGGCTCAAAGACCCAACAGATTACACAAAGTACAAAAACACTTTCATTCAGACAACAGTCAGCTGTGCACGAGACAGAGAGCCGACTACAGTTAGTAACATGGACTCACTTTGTTTCAGACACGACACAAAGTAACACAAAGCCACAAAGAGCAGAAACATCAAAAAGGAGGCAGAGCAGCAGCAACTCTCCATGAGCTGTGAGGCTAACAGCCACCCACACTTCCTGTGATGCATAATGAAAACAACATTAACCTGAAGGATGATAACAACAGAAAGAAGTCTAAGCTAACGTTACACAGCGCTCACACAGCGCTGACTGTACAGGCCTCACACAGCTACGACCTGCATCCACAACACCTACTGAACACAAACAAGATAATGATATATGAGCAATCCAGGGAAGGCTTCCAGGAAGGTGAGGATCCAAAGACAGCTCTACAACAGCATCAGTCAGCAACAATGTTACTAATCACTGACTCTTTCATCCTTTTATACTCAATCAAAAAGTGCTGTGTTCACATTTGTTTCTGCTGAAATCCAGAGACTGAAAATGCGTCTTTTTAAAGTTTGAATAAACTGACTGAACTTCTCACGAGTCCAACCGTGAGGAACACTTCCCCCCATGACACATCACAGGACAACGTCTCAGTGGAGGGGGGCAGTAGCTCAGTTTAGGCAGTCACACTCAGAATCGATGCCTCCAGTCAGGGTCAAACGTGGTCCTCAGAAACCTGCAGATGTTTGGGCCAAGCTCTCACTGGTCTCTGCGTCTGTAGACTGAGCTGATGTTTCTCCAGGTGTCTGGTAAAAGGACGATGCTGCTGTCCAATGAGGCGAGGAGAGAAGTAGCCAAACAGGCGAGAGCCGTGAAGGAGGAACGGCGGGCAGCTCTGGATGCCCGACATAAATACCTGATGAGCAGGCTGGCCGACGCCGGCAGCCTGGAGGAGGCGGCGGTGGAAGACGCCATCGTCTCTGATGACAGAGTAAGTTCAGAGACGTGATCCTTCCTCAGAGTTGAACCTTTGAGTCATTAATGTCTGATTCTTCCAGTTCAGTCTGATCCATGAATTCTTTGCTGCAAACGGATCCAAGAAGCTGATTTTCTTCTATCAGGATGTCAAACAGGTAACTTTGATCACATTTCAATGACTGACACATGAAGGTCTAACCGCTCTTCATAATCTGCTGTCCTGTTTGTTGCAGCGTACTTTGTATTCATATCTTTTAATATCTGCCTTTCTCCCAGAGTCTGTCCTCCCGTCAGTCTTCCTTTGTGGACGCATCAAACTCAGCTGTGGCTCAGAGGAAACTCTTCCTCACTACGGGGAACTCTGAGGTTGGCTTCAGCTTTTTATGTTTAGTTAATGTGAGAATCACAGAAAAATGCTGATATGAGTGGAAGGTTCTGCTGGGAAATTGGCAAAGAGCAGATTATTGAACAGCGAGGCAGACGGTTCATTTCAGTGATGCCAGTTTATTAGAAACGAGGACTGTGGGGCTGCTGGAAGTCAGGACGGCCGTTCTCTGGATAAACCTGACAGCTGAGGTGGAGAGCAGGATTTATCCACAGACGGCTTCTTCCAAGCAAATGTCCTGAACACACCTGAGCTGAGGGTTACACAGTGTGTCCTGTGTGATCTCTGCTTTATGGTGGTTGAATCTCACAAATGTGACCATCAGACCTGACGACTTATTTGTGATGTTTTCATTAAAAATATCCTGGGTGAGGTGTTTGGGGCATGTCCCATGAGGAGGAGTCTCCAGGGCAGACCCAGGACACACTAGAGAGGTTATATCTCTCAGCAGGCCTGGGAATGCCTCAGTATTGTCCTGGATATGCTGGAGGAAGTGGTTGTTTAGGGAGGTCTGGGATTCTCTGCTTAGACTGCTGCACCTGTGACCCGGGACCAGATAAACAGGAAATGGATGTTTGAAATTCAAAGAAATCCTCTTTTAATAATGAGGAAAAAAGACAGCAGGAGATCCATCGCAACTAACAAAACACTTCAAACACATCAATGCATCAACTTTAATCAACTTCATTTGGTTCAAATGAAGAAATCTAACAAAGCACTCACTAAAATGAAACACCAGTTAGTTTCCCGAGCTCAACAGGTCGAACACCTGAGTTTGGTTTGCGGTGCAGTTTTTATTTCTTCTAGATAACTTGGGTTATTTGCACAGGAAGGTTTTTTAAATGTATTTCTTAAGTACGATCTTATATGGGGGTTGATTTTATAGCATAACAGAATAATGTAATAACTCTAATAGAGTATAAAACATTTGCAGAATGAAGTACAAGGTGAAGAAAAGTCAGAACGTCCCTATTTGAAAATACAGTCTCAGAAGGTCAGAGATGGACAAATTCAGCTACAGAAACATGTGGCCATTTTTTTAAAGCCATAGAGCATATTACAGACGACACAAAGAGCAAACACTGTAAACTTCTAACCACAGACCTCACACAGCTCACACACGTCAGAGTGAAGCTGTCATTTCCTGAAGCTTCCACACAAGAGAACTGGCAACAAGGTGGAGTCCTCATGGATCACTAGCAGAGAAATGTGGGTGGGTGCCAGACCACATGGACTGGACTCACTTTATTTCATACAAAGGAGCAGACTAATGCTGTCATCCTTAAAGACTAACTAGAAACAAGCAGTGCGCTCGCATCGACTCGACTTGTTTTGCAAGTTTGAAGTGAGATGGTACTTTGGAGTCAGCCTCCCGAGATGATGGCTGGTTTTTGAAAAACATCTCATATTTATACAATGAGCAGCAGACTTTCCTGACTTGCAGAGGTCAACGTCCTCCTCAGTCATGCGCCATGAGTGGCACAGATACTATTCATCAAATAACTAACATGGCCTTGATTGTTACTCCAGAGACTTATCTGCGATGTAGCTTTATAGCATTTTCATTAGCAATCGTATGATTTGTGTTACAATGACCTTTGTGGACGGGCCCGGACCCCCAGGCCTCGTCCGTGACGCCGACGGTGAGCGCAACGTTTTTGTTTTCTTGCGCTTAAAATAACCTGATCAGCGTTCTGCCGACGGTTTGTTTACATTTCTCACATCTGTGATTGTTCACAGGGGTTGGACACGAGCAGAGAGGGCTTTCAAGATGAAAAAGCCAACGTGAAACTTTAACGGACGACAAAGTTTTTCAATCAAATCTCCGTCACACCCTTCCTTGACCTCATCACGTTATCCACCTTAGTCAAGGAACAGTGGTTCGGGAAAATATGCATTTGTTTTTTGGACCAGTTTAAAACGTATCTCAACTAGTGATGTGCGGATCAATACTGAAATATCGATTCCTCCGATACCCGTCATTGTGTCCGGCCCCTTGGCGTGCACACTCACAACAATGGCTGAGCGTAAACAGAGTCATGTGCAGACGTATTTTACCTCCACGAACAGCTGAGACGTGGTTTGCCATACATGTGGCAAGAATGTGAGGTGTTGTGGTAACACCGCTGACCTGGTCAAACACCTCAGAGTGAATCATATCACAGAATATGACGAGCGTATGTTGAGGCGAACTGAAGAGGAGGAGAGGGAGAGGTGCTGCCAGGGCGAGACAGACGTCTCTCACGGAGTCCTTTAATGCTGCAGGCAGGCAACAAATAGCCACAACTTCAGGTTTTTCATTTCTATATGATAATTCTGCATCATTAAGTGATAAGAACAAGTAATCTGATGTCCTGTGATCATTACGACGCTATAATTTGAGATAAAATAAAAGATAGAGTAAAAAAAATAAGTTTTTGTTCAGAGTATCGGTATCAGATCAGTGTCGTCGATACCAGCCTGGATTTTACTTGGTATCGGATCAGAAAGGAAATCAGTGGAAATCAAATCCTGCTTCTACAGGTGTCCAGTTCATTCACTCTGACCCCTCCAGATAAGCGTTGCCAGTTCTCACTGTGCTGTAGATCACATTTTCTTGTGTTTGGGGTTATAACGGTTACTTTTGAGGTCTGTGTTATAAAGCAAGTTAATCCTGAATTTAACTGGAGAAGACAAATTCCCACTGCGTGGTGTAGTGCACAGCCAGGCATTCTTTACATTAGTTCGTTTGACAAAACCAAAAAGCCGAAAGTATTTACTTGGAGTTTGGTTTGATGAAATAAGTGCCAGAATCAGTGAATACAAATGATTCCAATGACATGAAAACTGGTGGAAGGACAAATCCCTCAAGAAAAGCACGACTAGCACATTAAGTTTGTTTGTAATCATCATCATCTCTAACACCATGCGCACAACAGTGATTTTGTTACAGAACACTAAGATAGTAAAATCTGGGAAATGATGATATTTCTTTCCAAAACTTCCTGTCTGGAAGACATTAAAGCTGCTGTGCCACCTGCAGCTTCTTTCAATCTATGTTATGTGAATATATCTTTTTTTTTTGGGTTTGAACATCCATTCAAACTCACTCTCTGCCTAGCAAGTGTCATTCCCTCATTTCCTTGGGGTCCAGCTTCACATACGTGGCACTGAGCCTTTTCCTTTGTCACCTCTTTCTGCTACATGCCTAGCCTCCCAGTTTCTTGGTCTATTTTCTTCATTTCGCTAACTACACTTCTTTTTCTTTGTAAATCTCTTCCTTCAAATACTTTCAAAATCACTTTTCTTTTTTCCCTTTCTTCTGTGCAGAGAAGACGTCAAACCCCTTCTTGGCAGTTTATCTCAATAAAGCTGTACTATCCCAGCCATCTGGTAAGTCTTCCCTACTACCCAGAGCCTGTTTATACTCCTGCATGTCTCTGCCTTCACTCACTTCCTCTTCTTGATGTCCAAACTCATCCTTCAAACTACCATTTGATGCTGCATAGCTGCATTCTCCCTGACACCTCCTTGTCTCCTGTCTTTTTGATTTCACCTTCTGCATAATATTTAGTTGCCCTGTGTGCAGCTTCCTCCACTTTCATATATTTCTACAAGTTCCTCCCTGTTCTTGAAGTATGTGTGCACCACGGCCATTTCCACTTGGAAAATCTGCCCCACATCTGTCTTTCTAGATTTCTCTCCTAAACACCACACCTACCCAACACCTCATAACCTCTGTTCCCTTCACCTAAATGTCCATTGAAGTCTGTGTCAATCACCACTGTAGTATGTGGTCTCTTGCACACAAAATGTGTCTACCCTCCACCTCCATAATATGAGTCCGCCAGCCCTCCCATTGCCAGTCATAGTCCATAACAAGTCAAAAACATAAACAGCTCGAACGTATTATTTATTTAAAAGAGAGAGAGAGAGAGAGAGAGAGAGAGAGAGAGAGAGAGAGAGAGAGAGAGAGAGAGCTCAGTTGTCCTTGCTCTAGCATCAAGAGTCAGTGACTGGCTGTTCACTGCAGGCTCAGCAGTCCAATGGCCGATCAGCAACAAAACAAATAAAAAAATAAGACACGTTCTTGATTATGACAACAAACCACATCCAAAAAAATATGACAGCAACACTTTAAGTTTTGTGTGCATTCATCATGTGCAACTCTGCAGAAAGTCTCATGTCAAGCATGTGTGGACAGGGGGGCTATTAAAAAGTTCCAGTATACAGAATAGAAAACCATCAAATGAATGAAATAAAATCTGTTGTCACAGTGGTTTTTGAAGGAACAATTACTTCACAGATGGACAGCCTCATTATATTTTAGTTAAACCTGATGATACACACTTCACGTCACCCTAGTTACATGTTTTTATTTGCCATGTGTATGTTATCCAAGGGAGGAAGAAAATGAAAAAGAAAACTTTTGATTTGTCCAGACATTTCTTCACATCAGCTGCCAGCAACCAGTTTCAGCATGTACAACTGTTGCAGTAAGTGTGCTCATGCAGACCAACTATGCTGGTCCACTGTTCTTAATGGTGCTGCATGTTGAGAAAGAAGTGAAACAAATGTTTTGTTTAACAAGTCCACTAGTGTTAGAATAACTTGGCATTTCCAATCTGTTTCTGCTGTAGTTCAATGAAAGGTTTCAGTTACTTAAGTTTGAGAAAAAACAAAAAAACCGTTGGCCAGCTTCCCTCAGGGTCACTCCACGGTTGATGACATGGTCCACTATTGTAGCTCTGATGTCATCAGCAATTCTATTTCTTACTCTTCTTACCCGTCCTCTCCCCCCTCCTCGTCCTCCTCTTGCTCCTCCTTGTCCTTGTCGTCCTCTTCATCCTACTTCTTCACCTCCACGTCCTCTTCCTCGGCCTCCTCTCACTCTTCCTGCTCCCTCCATTGTACTCCACACACACAGCTTACCTGTATCATAGTGCTTAGGCTGATTGCAAAGTGAACTAATTATCTAAAAAAGCTTTCACATGTGGCAGTGTGCCAGACAGTTGACAAAATAGTGTAAATAATGGCCATAAATGTGTATAGTTTTGCTAGGAGTGCGTTGATCATTTGGAAATTGAGTGCAAAGCAGTGAGTTGTGTTTACAGTTCTGCAAAAAGAGTGCTGTGCAGTGGATTGTAGCTACAGGTTTGCAAAGTGTGTGTTACAAAATGGCAAACTGAGTGCAAAGCAGTGTTTGTGCTTTTAGTTTTGCACACTCAGTGAGTGGTTTTGCTATAAGTATCAATAGTTTTAGGAATTGTGCTGTAAGAATCACAGTTAGGGTTTAAGCATTCAGAAAAACCTGTAATAAACGCACACGCATGCGTCTTCAGCATTACTGGGTTTCTGCAGCTCCTGGTTTCCTGTTTAATACATTCACACAAGCAATCAAACGCTATGAATCGTTCCACAATGTTTGCAGTCACTTTTCTTATCCCTCCTGACTCAAGAGCATAAAGCGATCTACGTTAGCTCTGGGAATTCTGACGGTCGTTCAGTAAATCTTTGTTTAATCTCTTTATTTGCTTTTTGGAGAAGTGAAGGTACAAAAACCTCGTCAATCAAATTTGCTTCGGTGGACAGAAAACAGCCGTTGTAGACTGTTTGGGGTTACCTTTTATAAGTATTGAATTTTCAAAAGTGAAGTCAGTTCTTCTGACCAGGTTCAGACCAGGATGAACACAAGTATGATACTGGACCCACTAGAGAACTGGTCCCAGCTGTGGGTTCACCTCCTCCTGCTGAACTCATAGGACAGACTCTAATGTAGCATCACGTTCATCGGTCACTCCTGACCTCCTGTGAAGCATGACGGATGTGTAATTAATGACTTCATTATTTGGGGCATTATTGCTCTAAAAATCATATTAATAGTATTATTATTATTGTGCTTTAGGCTGCACTGATAACGCAGAGGTCTCTTCTTCCTCTGGGCTGTTTAAAGGGCCAGTTTGTCCAAAGCTGTGTATATACCAGCTGCTGTCAGGCTTCAGATGTCTGCATTAGTCCACAGTCCACTGTTTGTAAGCCATTGCTTTACTGCAAAAGTTCCCATCTACTGTAAAGAAATGGAGATAAGCAGGCACATAATATGAAAAGGCATGCTGTAGCTGACTTTGTCTTTTCTGATCCATCGGTTTGTGTGGCTCTTTCCACAGGAGGGACCTAACCCACACTTTATTTACTTATATGATAAGTTTAGTGGAGTGTAGTGCAAAATACACAGTGTTTACTTTTAATTTAACAACATGAAGCTGCATCAAGTTTCCATGGTGACTGCTCAAGAAATTCTGCATTCATAAATAAACATCAGACTGTCAAAAGAGCTCATCTGTGCGAGACCACCGAGCTGAGAGCATTTTCAGGTCCAGATCCCCCGTACGCCATCGTTGGAGAGCAGTTGACGTTTTTCTTCCTGACTTTGATTTGAACACGTTTAAATGGAAAAGAGTCAAGGAATCTATAAGCCTATCAGGGTATGTGACGCTTTTGCTTTTACTGCATTTCAGTAATTTGAAGAATTTGATGTCGTTTTAAAAGTTGACAAACTGAGAATCATTTTAAGTAACAATGACTAAATTGCTATTTCTTTGACAGGTGTTGTTCAACACACCGATTTATGAAACAGCTGTAAAGATCTGCTGGTATCTTCCGGGCTACAAGGCTCAGGTTAGACCCAGATTCATGCAAACCAAAGCTGACAGAAAATATCAGGTCATTTCTGAGGACCTGAGAGTGGTGGTGATTAAATGTCTCCTTTACTTTTAGGTTGCGATAATGACGGAGTTTCTCAGACTTCAGCAGGAAGATCTAATTCCACCGAACCTCACTGCTGAAGATCTGAGAGATCTTTTGGTGGAGAAGAGCAGGGAGACGCTCAGAGAGCAGTGAGTTACTGTCACACCTGAAAGTCTGTTTGTGGTGACGTGTAAGTGCTGAGAGAAAACCTCTGCTTTGCTTTCTTTTGAAGGCTGTGGGAGTTTGAGTTAGAGGATTTTGACGAAGAGGAAGCCAAACCTCTTCTAAGGCTGGTAAGACGAGAAAACCCACAAGACTTTTTTTTCATTACGTGCACATAACCTTAACACATAAGCGCACTGTAAATGTGTTTTCTGTTTCAGGTGTGGGCGGTGAACGTCAGCAATAAAATGAGGGACGTTGAATTTGAAGCCAGGTTGCTTCTTCAGTTCCCAGAGGCCGTACCTCCTAAATTTCAGTGAGTCACATGTAACATACAGTTATTAACCCTGTAAGACCCAACCCATCAAAAAACAGCCAGAAAATTCAGATTCTTTGGAACTGAGATGTTTATCAACCCTTTAAACAAAAGCCACACATGAGTTCTTTGCTATGTCATGTTGTGTATGATTTACTTTTATTGTGTATTTATTTTTTGTATCACATTTGATACACTGGGTGTTTTTGGCAACTTTGTGTTAACGACAATGTTAACTTTAGACTAAAAAAGAGTTTTGTCCACAACATTTAGAAATTATAGCAAGTATTGATCATGTTGATGAGATCGAGGTCTCAGAAACTCATGTATGATACAAAGGTGGTTACAGGGTTAACAGTCCAGCTACAGTGTTTCAATATTTAAATGATGCTTTGAATATGTTTAACAGATAACTCTTATCATGTTTTTCTACAGAGCACCTAAACTCCTCAGCGCGGTGAAGGATTACGTTGAAATCCTGAAAAAGAAGCAGCAGGAACAGCCTAACAGCAAACTGCTCACCGCGCAGGAGGTAGTGGTCGAGGTAGTTCCCCGCGTTCTCCAGGGCTTCTGGGAGCTTCCTCCTCATCCCCTCCTAAACATGGCCTCCCAGAGTCTCAGTATCCTCTCCACCAGTGTCACCAAGGCCACTTTAGATCGTGTCTCCAAGAGCCTCACGGCGATGGAAACACAGGCCGTCTTCACCCGCTCTATCCGAGACGATCTGGTCGACAGCATCCTGACGGAGATTAGACAGAAATTTCCTGAAGAAATTCTGTCTATCCAAGTTGCAAACTTTGCACCCCTGTTGCTGAAGACCATTGCTGATGTAGCAAGGATCCGGATATGTGAAATCTTTGAGCCCCCTTCAAGTCCTGATGTGAAGAGCACAAATGGTGAGCGCTCCTCTGACGGCCTTTCAGTGGCAAATGTTCCACCAGCCGAAGAAGCTCTGTCAGAAAGTGTTGCAGAGCCCGACGTTCCCTGTGAGGAACTTCTTTCTGAAAGGGCATCCAGTCTGAGTACTCGAGACCTTACGATCGAAGAAGCTCTGTCAGAAAGTGTTGCAGAGCCCGACGCTCCCTGTGAGGAACTTCTTTCTGAAAGGGCATCCAGTCTGAGTACTCGAGACCTTACGATCGAAGGAGCTCTGTCAGAAAGTGTTGCAGAGCCCGACGCTCCCTGTGAGGAACCCTATGGCGAGTCCAAATCCTGTGTTGAAGGTGAAGATCATATGATCAACGGATCTTGTTCTGAAATTGGGCCGGTTCCTGATGTTCCCTTTGAGGAACCTTTTCCAGAACCTGAAGCCAGCATGAAGTCCGAAGACCGTCAGATCAAGAAGAAGAAAAAGGGCTTCTTCAAAAGACTGAGAAGTCTGTTCTGCTGCTGTTGCAGACCAAAAGTCACCGACTGACACTGAAGCTGTGACCCAGTGTTGGTGTTGCAGTAACTCTAAATATGTAAATATGTTCCTTAATGATTGTTCTTCATGTTTTTGGGGGTTTCTTTAGTTTTCAGTGGGCTGGGTGTTTTTTCTCCTCCGTGTTCTTTACTTGATTCTTGTTCATAGTTCCTGATTTGTTTTCCTAGTTCTTGTTTCTTAGTTTGTAGTTTCTTGAGTCCACCTGAGTTTCCAGCAATAAAAGCTGCCGATTCAAGTTTCATTCCACGTAAGAGTCCTGTGTTTGGGTCCTACTACCTGCCTGTCACAGCACACCATGACAGAAACTTTATAAACTCATTCATATTTCTACACGAGTCTCCAGCTATGTTAAAGATTTTTTTTCTTTCAAACATTTGTAAGAATCTCTTATGGTTCTCAAAATACTTCCACAAGTCCAGTAAGTGTAGTGCAGTAACATATTGATGGTATTATTTTTAATAATTATTTATTATTTTTAATGCACTTTGAACTGAAACTGGTATATAAAATGTACTTCCTGTAGAAAATGCAGTGTGAATGCTAATAGCTGAATAGCTTGAGTTGAATTTTTATAATTGCTGAAATCTTTGGTGAAAAACATGTTACAGTTTTTGCCCGTTGCTTGAACACATTTTGCAAAACGTCGCTCATTGTGCCAAAACTCTAAACACAAGTAAACATGACACATCAAAATATACCATTCACATCTGTGCCAAACTGAAACTCTGCTGTCAAAACCTAACATTCCTCTGTCAAGATGTAACTCTGTTGACAAAATGACACATACTTGCATCACATGCAGATCAGATCAGGGGGACACACTAGTCTACTTCATATAAAACACTGCAGTCTTTCATTGTCATTGTTTATTCTGAAGGCACATTTTCAGAAGACACAAACAACCAAAAAAAGCAAATAGGCCTACTCAATATTGTCCACTGCAGCACCATCAATTCAGATAAAGCAAAACACAAACATAATACAGTAATAGAAAAAACACTATACTGTACACACAAAAAATCATGACAATTGTGCATACGTGGGCTCATGGATCCCGCCGTCTGTTGGGGTCTGGCCACAGGACCTCATCGACATCGCAAGCAGTGTCTTCTCCCGCTGGGCACCGGGGAAAATATCCTCTTGCATGTCGAAACCATCCATGGATTGCTGTCACCTGAATGTAAATAGAAATACAGTGGGGCAAAAAAGTATTTAGTCAGCCACCGATTGTGCAAGTTCCCCCACCTAAAATGATGACAGAGGTCAGTAATTTGCACCAGAGGTACACTTCAACTGTGAGAGACAGAATGTGAAAAAAAAATCCATGAATCCACATGGTAGGATTTGTAAAGAATTTATTCGTAAATCAGGGTGGAAAATAAGTATTTGGTCAATAACAAAAATACAACTCAATACTTTGTAACATAACCTTTGTTGGCAATAACAGAGGTCAAACGTTTACTATAGGTCTTTACCAGGTTTGCACACACAGTAGCTGGTATTTTGGCCCATTCCTCCATGCAGATCTTCTCGAGAGCAGTGATGTTTTGGGGCTATCGCCGAGCAACACGGACTTTCAACTCCCGCCACAGATTTTCTATGGGGTTGAGGTCTGGAGACTGGCTAGGCCACTCCAGGACTTTCAAATGCTTCTTACAGAGCCACTCCTTTGTTGCCCGGGCGGTGTGTTTTGGATCATTGTCATGTTGGAAGACCCAGCCTCGTTTCATCTTCAAAGTTCTCACTGATGGAAGGAGGTTTTGGCTCAAAATCTGACGATACATGGCCCCATTCATTCTGTCCTTAACACGGATCAGTCGTCCTGTCCCCTTGGCAGAAAAACAGCCCCATAGCATGATGTTTCTACCCCCATGCTTCACAGTAGGTATGGTGTTCTTGGGATGAGACTCAGTATTCTTCGTCCTCCAAACACGACGAGTTGAGTTTATACCAAAAAGTTCTACTTTGGTTTCATCTGACCACATGACATTCTCCCAATCCTCTGCTGTATCATCCATGTGCTTTCTGGCAAACTTCAGACGGGCCTGGACATGCACTGGCTTCAGCAGCGGAACACGTCTGGCACTGCGGGATTTGATTCCCTGCCGTTGTAGTGTGTTACTGATGGTGACCTTTGTTACTTTGGTCCCAGCTCTCTGCAGGTCATTCACCAGGTCCCCCCGTGTGGTTCTGGGATCTTTGCTCACCGTTCTCATGATCATTTTGACCCCACGGGATGAGATCTTGCGTGGAGCCCCAGATCGAGGGAGATTATCAGTGGTCTTGTATGTCTTCCATTTTCTGATGATTGCTCCCACAGTTGATTTTTTCCACACCAAGCTGCTTGCCTATTGTAGATTCACTCTTCCCAGTCTGGTGCAGGTCTACAATACTTTTCCTGGTGTCCTTCGAAAGCTCTTTGGTCTTGGCCATGGCGGAGTTTGGAGTCTAACTGTTTGAGGCTGTGGACAGGTGTCTTTTATACAGATGATGAGTTCAAACAGGTGCCATTCATACAGGTAACGAGTGGGGGACAGAAAAGCGTCTTACAGAAGACGTTACAGGTCTGTGAGAGCCAGAGATTTTCCATGTTTGAGGTGACCAAATACTTATTTTCCACCCTAATTTACGAATAAATTATTTACAAATACCACCATGTGAATTCATGGATTTTTTTTCACATTCTGTCTCTCACAGTTGAAGTGTACCTCTGGTGCAAATTACTGACCTCTGTCATCATTTTAAGTGGGGGAACTTGCACAATCGGTGGCTGACTAAATACTTTTTTGCCCCACTGTATATGTGGTGGCCCCTAGAGACAAAACACGTACAAACTCCAAAGCACATTTCTAGCTTGAACTGAACTTCCAAAACAGAGCTACCTAGAACAGCGGTCCCCAACCCCCGGGCCTCGGACTGGTACCGGTCCGTGAGTCGTTTGGTACCGGGCCGCGAGAGTTGAGGCTCAGGTGTGAAATGTCTGGTTTTCAGGGTTTTTATTGCTTTTCAGCGTTATTTTGTTATCGTTTTTATCATTAACTCGGTTTTCCTGGGTCTTTTCACGTGTGTTATGAATAAATCTTCTTTTTCGGTACCGGTACTAGTTTTATTTTGTTGTATTTATCCGCGACACCTTAAAGGCCGGTCCGTGAAAATATTGTCGGGCATAAACCGGTCGGTGGTGCAAAAAAGGTTGGAGACCGCTGACCTAGATCACGTAAATGACACAATTGAAAGCATGAAAGCATATGTGTATTGTTTGTGTATTTATGCACAAGCATTCATATATATTCAAATCATTAAAAAACAAAAGTTCATTTGCCTGTTACTACCACACACCAAATCTGGTCGTGGTACTTGGTGAACTGAGAGACACAACAGCAGAGGTCACTATTAATGCTATAAAAGAGGCCTTTGCAAGACATGCAGTTGCCGAGACTGTGGTATCGGACAACAGGCCGCAAGTTTCATCAGAACAGTTCAAGCACTTTGCTAAAGAGTACCAGTTCACACATGAAACGAGCAGCCCCAGGTACCCCCAAGCCAACGGGGAGGCAGAACGCGCTGATCGTACCATTAAAGACTTGAGAGGACTGTGACTACAGCAGAGCACTGCTAGCGTGCAGGGCCACCCCACTGGAACATGGGCTCTCACCGGCACAGTTGCTCATGGGGAGACACCTGCGTACCTCTCTGCCACAAGCTGCTGCGAAGCTGGTGGCAAAGTGGCCCGACCTACAGGCTTTTCGCGAGAAGGATGAGGAGGGGAGGCGTGAGCAGGCAAAACACTACAACCGCAGACATAGAGTCAGGACAGAAGGTGTGGATTACTACTGAAGGAACCACTGGAGCAGTAGTTGGACCTGCCAGTGCTCCCAGATCTTATGTGGTAGAGACAGACAGGTTTTCTAAGGAGAAATAGGAGCCACCTCACACCAACAGGGACTGTTACCAGATCTGGTCGAGCGGTGAGACCTCGTGTAAGATTGGATGTGTAATTCTCTGAAGTTATCCATTCAGGCCCTATTCAAAGCTGGCTTAGGCTGTTAGAGATGTTTACAATTATGTGTTTCGTTTAAATGTAAGTGAACAAGTGAGAGATGTGTATCATTTTAACGTTTGATAATGCTCTGCATTCCTGTTCTTGTGAGCTGAGTGAGTCATTGTGAAGTATGTCTTTAGCTAAAAGGAGGTGTAGCGGGAGACTACTGTACCCATAAGGCTGTGTGTGTGTGTGTGTGTGTGTGTGGGGGGGGGGGGGGGGGGGGGGGTATGATCTAAATTATAATATTGCTGACTGTCTGAGGCAAAATTTCCCCAAATCGAATCGAATCGAATCATGGATTGAATCGATTCGGGCAAGGGCGTCGATTTGGCATGGACGGAGGGGACATGTCCCCACCAATATCCAGCGATTATTGAATTGTCCTCACCAATAATTTGATCTCTTCGAGTAAAGAAAAGCAAACCTGATAGAAAGAAGAAAAAAAAATCTGTCAACGTCTCATTCACCCAGCGGTGCCGAAAGAGTTAAATTACGTCCTGTACTGGAGTCCTACCTCATGTGACAAATATGGCCAATGTGATTGGCTGAACCTTTCAGGGAGCTCTGTTGAGTTTTAGCAGCGGCAAGCCTGCGCTCCCAGGAGGAGAGGAGGACGGCAGCAAAGAGGAAGAACCTGGATATAAGAAAGTATTTTTCAGAGAAACCTGTAAGTCACTTAAAGCCAAGTTCACTCATAATGTCACGGTCTGGCTGGCAGACCGTGGGGGTGTAGGGAAGGAGGACACAGGCGCGGTGCTCTATGTACAAGCAGTGCGTTTATTTACAGCGATGGACAGACATGACAATAAATCCCGTGCTCTCCCGACTCCCGTGACGTGTCCTCTTCCCAGTGCTAGTGCTCCTGTCTCCGCTTCTCCGTGATGAGCACCCCGTGCTCGCTGTCCTCTCGTCTCCCCGTAACTCCTGGGGACATAAGAGAGAGGAAGCCGTCAGACACACAATAATGCAGCAGACTCAAACTAGGAACTGGTCGAGAGACTGACGTGAAGCCACGCAATGATCCAGCGTCGGAGAGAGCTCCACCACACTCTCAAATAGCTCCTCCGACAGGCCTGATCAGCTGCAGGTGTGGCCAATCACCTGCCAGGGCCACACACACACACACACACACACACACACACACACACACACACACACACACACACACACACACACACACACACACACACACGTCTACAAGCAGGGAGAACGAGGGACAGCAATACAAAATACATACATTATAATATTAGTCCATAACTGCTCAGGGTCCTGGGTCTGACACATAAAATGTGTCCGTCACAATAACGTTGCAGGCTATGCTAGGCTTTGGCCCACATCAGTCTAAAACTGTATGTAACCATGAATAACGTGTTTTGGAAACTAACAGCACAACATGCAGCACTGTTAGTTCTCTCAGTCTCAGAGCAGCGTTTCTAATTCTAATCTAAGTGAAGCTGTCAGAGAAAACAGCAGCCTCGAGCAGCCAGGATATTAGTTTACAGAGGCTGTTAGAATTATATGCCTAACGTTAAAATGTTGGTGACACAAGAATTTCATCTTAATGGCACTGACGTATTCATAGGTCATATTCATGATTTTGCAAATATTCCACCTTGTAGTGCAGTTTGCACAACTTGTTTTAAAAATGCACTCAGCCTACAAACATTACTGATCAGTCAAGATCTGCACAAAGTGACAGACACACTGAAGCAGCTCCACATTTTATTCTTATTGTCATGTATGTCCTATTTGTCAGGTGACAGAAGAAGCAACACAAAGCTCAGAGAGCAATGGTGACACAAGATCACAGGTGGAATTGGATGATGACGCAGAATGAGAAGAGCGAAAGTGGATCGCTAAATGAAACGGATGAACCAGAACTGGTTTGTAAAAATGCTGCAGCTTCAGTGGTGTGGAACTGGTTTAGCTTTCGTCCGTCAGATACACAACAAAGCACTATTTTTGGTAGAGCATGCTAGCGGGCCGTCGTTATTACCGTGTTGTTTGGAAAATACGGCGCACTTAAAATCAATCCTTTGATTTTTCTGAAAGTCGACAGAGCCCCTTATAACCCCGTGTGCCTTATGTATGAACTCTGGTTGTGTTTACTGACCTCGAAACGATTTTATGTGCACGGCGCTCGAAAATCTGTCAGATGTTTCAGTACGACTTTGCTAAGCTACCACCGCTTGATGGATTGTCGGAGCGTTACGGCTGTCGTAGGCAGGAGCCTCGCGGAGTGAGCCATGTCTCCGTGACGACCAGGACACAGCAGTCACGGACGATTGGCTGTGCGGCGAGAAGTAGGTTCAGTTCGTCTATTTTGTTGACGACCGACCGTGCGCTGGTCAGAAAGATGCTCGGGAGCGGTGGTTTGAAAGGCTGCTTCTTTAGCCTGGCCAGCAGGCCCGACAGGCATCCCCGCTTTTGTTTGCGTTCCTTCCGCCGCCTGCGTTTCTTGGCAGAGCCGATAACAATCCACGGAGCACCCGATGTTCTCGCTATCTCCGGGGGGATGTTGTGCACCCTCTGATAATCACTGGTAATGGGGATCTGGCTGTTATATCCAATCTTGCATAATTCCAGATGGTTGTAGGAAAATTTGGCTTCACAATAAGGAAAACAAAAGAAGAAGAAAAAGTGGAGAAACAAAAAAGAAAGGCACCCAAGTGGAGAGCATAGAGCCGCTGCGTCTGTGCGCGCCGCCATCTAGTATACTTCTTCTAGTACACAGCCTGGAGGTGTGTTTGGGGTCATTGTCCTGTTGAAAACTGGTCCCTAAATGCAATTTCTCAACGAGAAGTTTGGGCTCGGGTGAGTCTGCGTGCTGAAGATATCTACCTATTCGGAACCATGGTAACAGGGTTCTGGCTGATCGGAGCTGGCTTGAGAAAGCGGAACCGGCTGTTCAAACCCCCACAAGGCTGCCCGCTGGGATTGGAACGATGGGAGAGGCGTGAGTTTCTCAAAATGGGCTCATTGAGTCAGCACGGATAAGATCTTGGAGAGGCTACGGCTGCTGTGAATACTCAGAATAAGATCTCTGACTGCAGACTGGATACATCTCGGAAGGGCTCGCTCAGAATAACATCTCTGGGCACAAATTGGATGAAATCTCGGGGAGGCACACTGCCGTGAGTTCTCAGAATCGGCTCCTTGAGCACAAGAATGACAACATCACAGAACGCAAGTATGGCGAAGCTCGCGGCTCTCCAACGGGAGATTGAGAGACCAGTGTTGGACTGTAGAACTGCTTTGAAATTCATATGAGCTGTTCGCACTAAAGTAAAAAGCACCATCACTTATGCGGAGACCCTCTCGGCGCCAGCTGTGGGCTCAAGGCTGGAGCCGAACAAAAACACCCTGATAACGACTGTGTTGAGTCTGTTCCTTCCCATTCCATGCAAGGCCACCTGGGTTGGCTGGAAGACTGTTTACTTAGCCTGGCAGGGCGAAGGACACTGTCTCAGCTGAACCCTGGACACGCACACACATACAGGGAGTGCAGAATTATTAGGCAAATGAGTATTTTGTCCACATCATCCTCTTCATGCATGCTGTCTTCCAAGCTGTATAGGCTCAAAAGCCTACTACCAATTAAGCATATTAGGTGATGTGCATCTCTGTTGATAGGTTTGTAGCTTGAACCCATCCGCTGGAACGTTGAAGACAATATAATTACACTGCAAAGCAAGACACAAGTAGGCAAAGACTTCATGTTTCTCGTGCACGGGAGAAATGACCGGACAAAGCGCCATTCCTTCGCTTGACCCCAGTCACTCTCGTCCGTCCTCCCGTACCACTGTTCTTTTATTGAGGTTACATGAATATGCATAGGTTCATTAACATATGACGTCTACATACACACAAAGAGTACCTTGCCTGTGTGTGTGTGTGTGTGTGTGTGTGTGTGTGTGTGTGTGTGTGTGTGTGTGTGTGTGTGACTTGTGTGAGGTCAAGATGTGACCCTGTGAAGACTCCCCAAAGCTGGTGCCAGAAGTCTGGGTCCATCTAACAAAAGGCTCTTATACTTAAACAGATATACGTGTGTTTGCTATACCATAAATCAGCAAAAGAAGATACGACCTCTCCTCTGTAGGGGAGTGAACTCACCCCCCTCTTCATGCTACACAGAGTTGTTACAGACCTCCTAGAATGAGACATTCTTTCAATCTACAAATGATTATATACTTCTAAGCATATATAAGTAAATATTTCTAAGCATAAATGACAATCAACAATACAAAACCTATCACTCCCTATTCTGGTATTTTAAAGAGTACTTAGCAGAAATATTAAACAACCTAACTAATAGGGTTGCAAACTCCCAGCAAAAAAAAAAAACTAAAGGGAACCATCGCCCACCCTCTGCCTCGTGATGCTTAATCGACATAATCGACTTTAATTTAATGCATGTATTTAAAAAAAATGCACAGAAATCAATTATTTTTCAACAACAATTAAATAGATTCAACATCTTTCTTCAACAGAACTGCAGACTGCACAGATGGTATCTTCCCAAAGGAAAAAGTACTATAACTTACTAGGGTATATATTAGACTTAATAGTTACTATATACAATATTAGATTTCTATACATTTTACGTTAGATAAAAACTTTGGTTGTAAGATTCAGATAATTATTTATTAAAAGCGAGACATTTTAAACGAGAATAAGAAAGAAAAGTATTTCTTTGTGCCCCCTTTTCCCTGTTAATGCCCCAGCTGGCCCCCTGGCAAAACCGTGCTAGACCCGCCCCTGCACAGTTACCAGCTGTCAGCTACTTATAGCATTAGGCATTAAAGTAATATTAAATAAATTCTAACAACAGCTTATCAAGCTTAAACGTGCTGCTGTGGTTTATCTGCTGGTTTCCTCTTTCTGGCACAAAGTGGGAAACAAACAAGAGAGACGGAACTTGCGATCAGCTGATCATTGATCAGTTTCATGATTGAAGTAGCAGCAGGAGAGGGAGGGGGAGAGGAGACGCGGCAGTCGCTCCATATATCGGTTGTTAAGCTTAACGTGGGAATGCGTTACAAACATTGAGAGAGAAACTTACAAACTTGCTTTACTTCTCTAGGACAGCTTTCACTGAGAAGAAATGCCGATTTGGAAACATGTAGCGAGGCGCTAAATGCTCCACCAGACAACCGAGAGGTCTCTTGTTGTCACATGCAAGAAAGCATGCTCTGAAGAATATCCAGGTAGATAACTGTGGCGATATGTTGGTTATATTACTTTAAAGTGCAACTGGCTAATTCTTATTTTAGCCAACTCGAAAAGTAAAAATGATGCAACGACCTTGAAATAACACATTTATCTCACTGAAACATGTCATTTAAATAAAAACATTTACTGAAATTAAAATAAATATACTGAATATAATATGGCTCAGATTTAATGGAATATAATGACCCTTTTGTGTTGCTGTTAAAGAAAGGGATAATGTGTGATTACTGCTTTTAAACTATGGGCTACAAACTAAATCCTTTTATTATTTCTGTCCTCGGTTTTAACTCATTAATAATCATTAGGATGAAGCCCCCTAAAAAACAACGTAAAGGTCATGAAAATGTAAACAATTTGGCATTTTGATGATGCATCATCCACATTAAAAAGTAGAGATCATATCAGCCCTGTATTTACTTGTATCGGATACATAAAAAATCTTTCCGTATCACACAGAAAGCTCTTTTCTAGGGTTGTATTAAACATCTGTAACTACCGTAACTCCTGATCCATTTCCTCAATTAAAAGAAGTCCAATGATTCCTGAGAGCAGCAACTCTGCACTTTTCATTAATATTTGCATCATTACGGTAATCCCAGGTACATTGTTGCAGCAGCCCCGTGAAGGCAAAGGTTGAGAGAATAGTGAGTGAGCGTGATGGAACAATGTTATCACACGTTTGGCTTCTTTTTACCATGTTTGTTTCTTTTGTTCTTTCATGTGTTATTTACCAAGATTTGGATGGTGTTCTGCCTCGAGTTACCATAATGTCCCTAACATCACAAAAAAGCACAGAGTTGCTGCTTTCAAGAACTGCTGGAATTTTTCATTTGCCCCAATGGTTCAAGACTCAAGTTAGGCTAAAAACACTGGGACCAGTTTAAATGGGTTCATGTGTGTCAGCTGCATCGTCACTGCTGCTCTTATGTTATGTGTTTTTGTTGAAAACTAGGTGCTGTTTGGCCTTAATGATGTCAAACTTTTCATTCACTTGTTTGCTCCTAAATACGTTTCTATTGCAGGTCTTTTCCAGTTGAAAATGTGAGTGAGCACTACACAAATTACTGACACTGAAATACACTGAAAAGAAACAAAACAAAACTAAATCCAAACAAAAACAACTAAACGAAGTAGTTACACACGTTATAGAATATATATACTGGGCATACAAGCCTGGCCTAAGCTTTCTGTCAGGAAGACTGCAGCAGTCCAGGAGTTGGGTTAACTGTCTTTAAGTCCCACAGAAGAAATGTTTACATCAAAGTGCTTGCCAGGCTTAATCCAAATTAGGTACAGCCATACTTGAACTTATCATTGTATAGTATGTGGGACTATGAGCAATGGTTTTCTGGAAACAGAAACAGGCAATTTTATCATTAGTAGAGTCACAAATAACTAGAAAAACAATTGAAAACATAATGTACTCAACACAGCAATATCTCACAATATCCACAAGGGGTCACTATAGCTCATATATTGCCTAAATAGCACGTCATACAAATTGCCAATCATAAGGCACGGACATGGCAAGCTAGCCACAGTTAAACTAAACAATAGAAAAGTCCTTTATTTGTAATACCGCTGGATGTAATGACTGCGGGAGATTACAGCCACTGCTATTAACTTAGTGCCAAATAATCCTACCAACATGGCATCAAAGAACTGAGGCATAACTTTAACATGCACAAACAATTATAACAGCTTCATGCGAGTCATCCTGCCAAAAGGACTAACACTCACAGGTTCATAAACACACAACTTAATCACACGAAACAACTGCGATGCTCTGCAGTGGCACCTTTAGTCACTCCCACTCTGCGTGCTGAGCACATGCCCACTGATACGCTTATTTCCTTTGAGTGTGCTTGATTTCTGCCTCTAGACATTCTGAGGCCGAGTCAGAGCAGGAAACTTGAGCACACGTGGTCTCATTAAATCAGACAGCTGGAGTCATTTAAAAAGGATCTTTTAAGCAGTGCTGTCCCTCAGCTTCATAGTAGATCCATCTATGGATCAGTTTGAAAATCCTAGCTGTCTTCTTTCTAGTTATCATGTTACAAGATTTTAAGAAAACTTGAACGCTGATCATGAGTTGAATGCCACTGATCTTCAAAATCATCCAAGCTTTTTGATAAATGCACACAAAAGTCGGGTGTCCATGCCACCCGCATGCAAGGTGACAAAAATACCCCAATCAGCCTTTCAAGCTGACAGCTAAAGAAACATTTCACCAGATTTAGCTTCTTGGATATTGTGTTCACTATACTGTGTTCAAAATGTACTTCTCATTTAATAGAAGAAATGTAATCATGTCAATATAGAGGATTTCAAATTCTCACTCCTGTTAATTAAAAAAAAGAAAAAAGTAGGATAAGACATGAGAAACTCCTTGAAAAGGACAGTCTCCATTATAGCACCTCATGGAAGCTTTGTTAGACGACCTGTCATTAAAAACTAGAAAGACCATCCAGCATCGGGAGCTTTCAGACTTCCAGGTATGACAACAAGCCTATTGCTGGTTTGCCCACTCTGACTGTGTCAGTATTTGCTCCACATACCAACTGCTCTGACCCTAAAGTAAGCCAGAATCCCACACAGCCACATGTAGGCACATTCCAACCACAAAGAATAACTGGGGATTCTTCATCCTGTAAACATCCTGAACAACTGGTTTTGGTGGTTTGATGGGAACAGATCCTCACCTGATCAGGAATACCAACGATCACCCCACCACTCATGTCTTGTTGGGAAATGTTTGCAGTCCTCAAGCTGTGAAAGTCATCAGGTGCAGCAGTCATGAATACCATGTAAACATCCCTGTTGGTAGGACAAACAAATAACAGTGGGATTCATTCGAGAAAACAGAACTTGTTTGATTCCCTGTCTGACAAAAAGAAATTAATGCAACGTAAAAATTAGATTTAAAAAATCAGCAGCATCATATGTAACCAGGTCCTAAATAGAGATGGCACGATACCACTTTTTTATGTCCGATACCGATACCGATATCATAAATTTGGATATCTGCCGATACCGATATGAATCCGATATAGTGTTTTTTAATCAACAAAACTGTTTTTTAAATATCTTGCTGCATTTTGTATAAGTTCATACTCAAGTTTAAAACAACAACTACACTAAAGCTATTCTGTTATACCTGTATGCAAAAGAGAATATTTCATAGTTCAGCAATACTGATCAATCTAATAAACTTAAACCTACACCATCCTCCCTATTCTGGTATTTTAAAGAGTACTTAGCATAAATATTAAGCAACCTAACTAATAGGGTTCCAACTCCCAGCAACAACAAAAATAAATAAATAAAAAATAGGGAACCACCCCTCACGCGCCACCTCATGATGCTTAATCGACGTAATCAACCTTAATTTGATGCAGTGTGAAAAAAAATGCACAGAAATCAATTATTTTTCAAGAAATATTAAATAGATTCAACAGCTTTCTTCAACAAAATTGCAGACTGCACAGATGGTACCTTCCCAAAGGAAAAAGTACTATAGCTTACTAGGGTATATATATTAGACTTAATAGTTACTATATACAGTAATTGACTTGTATTCGTTTTACATCAAATTAAAACTTTGGGTGTCAGATAATTAATTATTAAAAACAAGACATTTTAAATGAGAATAAGAAAGAAAAGTATGTCTTTGTGCCCCCTTTTCCCTGTTAATGCCCTATCGGCCCCCCTGGCTAAACTTTGCTAGATCCGCCCCTGCACAGCTACCAGCGTCAGCTACGTAGAAAAAGATCCTCGAGTAGAAAGTAATATTAAATAAATTCTAACAACAGCTGATCAAGCTTAAATGTGCTGCTGTTGTTCAGCTGCTGGTTTCCTCTTTCTGGTGCAAAGTGGGCCAAAAGCAAACAAGAGACACGGACTCGCGACAGAAAAGCCGATCAGCTGATCATTGATCAGTTTCATGATTGAAGTAGCAGCGAGAGCGAGAGGCAGTCGCTCGTTAAGCTTAACGTGGGAATGCTTTACAAACATTCAGAGATGGACTTACACACTTGCTTTACTTCTCTCGGGGATAACTTTGTCGGAGATGAAATGCCGGGTAGCTAGCGAAGCTCCACATGCTATCCAGACCACCGACAGGTCCCGCATGCCACAGCCGCTCTATCACGTGATGCATACTGCTCCGACATGCTAACGTTCTGAGGTGAGTTACAGCGTGTTGCAAGTTTTGTGAGGTGCTTTCGTGATATTTAATGGATCGGATTACATTTTTTATTTTTCTCCGATATCCGATCCAGTAATTTAGGTCAGTATCGGACCGATACCGATACGTAATATCGGATCGGTCCATCTCTAGTCCTAAATTACATATTGTTATAATTACACAAAATTTGTTCTAAAGCCCAAACTGCTCCTGGTATATCTGACTTTTAGCACCTCCAAGCCTGTAGTCATCTTGGTTATTAGTTAGGCCCCTCCCCCGTGTGTCGCTATGTGTATAGGCACTGTTAATGCTAGCATGAACAGATCATTCTTGCTGGCTGTTGTAGTGGCTTGAGCTAACTCTCATCCCAACTGTTTATATTTGGTTACAGGAGCTGGAGTGGGCATTAATGCTCCACAATTTACAAGCTGGGACCTGCCGCTAATCCATGGTTAAAGCCTTTACCCACATCAACACTGCAGGCAGAGGCTAACATCTGCAATACTATTAATAATTACACATAACTGTAGCAACAACAAAGAGAGGCTCGAACAAGAAAGGCTTGAAACCCTTAGAAAAGACTGATCAGAGTTGGTTCAATGAACTCTGATCATGTTCATTCGGAGTTAAGCTCGTGTGTGTTTAGAGACAGAAAGCCATCATGTTACCAGGATTCTCCAGAGAAACACAGAAATAAAGAGCAGAGCCTCCATCTTCATTTAGTGGACAGAGGAATATGATCACAAATCAGTGTGGGCCAAAATTTGTATCTTAAAAACTAGGAGGGGATAAAGTTATACCAACATACTGTAATATTTTTATAATATACACTAGCAAACTTTCATGCTGTGTGTGATATTAAAAATATTGTATTGTGTGATATCACATTCTATTGTGATAAAGCATTTTAATCTGACCTTTGATTTCTAAATGCTTCATTAAACTGTCAAATATACAAATATAGACAACTGTGGGATTTGTCTAAAGTATTTGCATATGCCATAGAAATGTTAGCACTCACAGTTTACTGGGCAAGGTTTATGCAAAGTTTCAACAAGACCAGTCCACTTATGACAAACGCGATCATACGAGCATTATAGTACGATGCAGTCTCTGCATGATATGACTATCTATTCAGCTGTAACCTGACAGGGACAAAGTCTAGGAGACAGAAACTGAAGATAGACACCATTTACTGATGGACCTGTTATATTAGGTGACAATTCCACGTGAAAGTCAAAAGAAATGAATACATACAGGGCAAGTCTTTATGAGGCAAACATGATATGCATCTCACACGAAAGCGATTTAGGTGATTTTCTGTGAGAAATGTGTAAAAAGATCCGTACTCTGAATTTCAGATACTATTGATCTGTTTGTTGTGTGTCTGAGGGTTTACGCAGGGACGTTTTGTGTAAGCACTGATTGCTACAGTAGCATCCAATCAATGCTTACAGTGCAAAGAAACTGGCCTACAGTCTGACAGCTGCATTAATGTCTACACAGTCTAAGAGTTTGAAAGATGGACACACGTGAGATGATCATAAATCCACAACAGAATCCTTTCTGTCCTAACATACTGATGAGAAAATAACTGAAGCACTCGTGTCAAGAACAACAACAAAAAGGGAAACATGCCTAACTTGGATTTCAGTGATTGTGAAAACAAACATATGCAAATGAATTTCCTCTGTGCGCTTTGCCTAATTCAGGAAATCACTATCAATCAAGTTGAGTGTGAGTCAGTGAGTATGTTATGTTCACATAGACTGTTACCTCAGGGGCTAACTTACCAGATGAAATGAACCTTTATGGAACGGAAACCCAGAATTTGTTTCAAGTCACATTTTAGCTTAACCTGCATGGTGGAAAGTGCCTGTACCAGAGACATGATTGTTGCTGCTTAGGTTAAAATATCTAGTATATGTCAATAATGTAACAAAAAAGAAGAAGAAAATCTGTGGCGGTGTAAAAGTCCCACTAAATGCGTCTCTCGGTGTACATCTAAACTATATAACGATTAACCGCCAACTGTGAGTTCAATTTAAATTTTCCTTTACAAATGTGTGTTTGTTTAGGAAGGAAAAAAATGTGTGCACACAGTGTTCGGCAATATAGACTCAAAGGCAGCACCAAGACTGGCACGAGACTATTTCCACTGCACTGAGGGTGGGAACTCCAGGCCTCGGGGCCGCTGTCCTGCAGGGTTTAGATGTGTCCTTGATCCAACACAGCTGATTTAAATGGCTCATTTTGAACGTTGACATATACATCAAGGAATGGACCAGCCACTGCACTGATGTTAAACCAGTTCAGAAGTTCATTTATCATCATGAACCACCAATTTATGAGCAGACAAACCAAAGTGCACTCCAAGATTCAGTTGCTTGTAGAAGCACGTTTAGCAGCAACAGCTCAAAGTCATTGTTTTCTGTATGACTATCAGTCTCTCACATCATTGGGGAGTCATTTAGGCTCACTCTTCTTTATAATGTTGCTTCACTTCATTGAGGTTTGCACAAATTTGTTTATGCAAAACTCACGACCACACTACTTCTATTAAGCTGAGCTTTAAACTTTCTAAAATATAAAACCTGCTAGACACCGGTGTTGTGCCAAAAAGTGATTGTCTGCCAAAAAGTGATTTCTGGTATTTGCCAAAAAGTGATTGCTCGTATTTAAACTGCTATAAGTAACTTGTTGGGCTATAATATGTGAAACATATGTCAAATGCTTCCCTCATGGATGACATAAAGTCATCTTGAGCCACAAACAACATTCGTGTAACAAGGTAGAAGCCGCGATCAGTTTTTGGCAGCGACTTTTATATAACCTTTATTTATTTAGTTAAAAAAAAATCTCATTAACATTAAACATGTCTTTTGTAAGAGTAAGTTGGCCAAGAGGAAATATTACAATAGTTCAGTAAAAATATTTTAAGTGAGGATAAAGGAGCGGATTGGTTATAATGTAAGTACAGGGTGGGCCATTTATATGGATACAGCGTAATAACATGGGAATGGTTGGTGATATTAAAGTCCTGTTTGTGGCACATTAGTATATGTGAGGGGCAAACTCCTCAAGATGGGTGGTGACCATGGTGGCCATTTAGAAGTCGGCCATCTTGGATACAACTTTTGTTTTTTCAATAGGAAGAGGGCCATGTGACACATCAAACTTATTGGTAATGTCACAAGAAAAACAATGGTGTGCTTGGTTTCAACGTAAACCTCCAGCAGAACCAGGCTCAGGGAGGGGCGGGGCCATCTGCTGACCGGTTGGGGTGAGAGAAGGAAGACAGGATGAAGACATGCTGTGGAAGCGAGACAGAGATTAATAACAGATATGATTCAATGCAGAGAGGTCTGTTAATACATAGTGAGTGAACCAACCAACCACAGCATCTGTGGTGAGAGAGTCATCAAGGAGTTCAGGCACTCCATCAAGCTCACAGTCACAGACTCAGGTGAGATTCTAGAGTTGCAGGGCTTCCTCCAGAGCAGCTGTTAGAAACACAGCTGCATCTTCTTTCTCTCACACACAGAAAAGAGTGAGACAGAGTGAGGCATCAGGGAGTTTAATTACCAGCTTTAAGACAAATGAATGAGAGTGCTGAATGATAGCACTCATGAGTGGTGCAGCATGCTTTAATTACTACCCACTAGTGAATGTGTCAGCAGCTGAAACTGTATTAATGGTGATTTTGTCACGGTTCTGGGTCCGTCGGACCCAGTAGTTTGAGTTTTATTATGTTTTGGTTTTAGTTTGCATCAGGGATTGTTTTCTTGTTCTCTTGTAGTGTTGATTATGATGATGTTTATTATTTGAGTTTCATGTTTCTGTGGTGTTTAGGATTTGTTCTTCAGTTGTGTCTGCTTAGTATTTGTCTAGCTCCATGTGCCATTTTCTGTCTGTCTCTCTATGTCGAGTTTGTGTCTTAGTGTGATGGTTGCTTGTTCCTGTTTTATTGTGATGGTCTGCGTCTCATGTGAGTGTGTTCAGTTTTACCTTTGTCTCGTCTTGTTGATTATTCCCAGCTGTGTCCACCACCTGTGTGTAATTCCCCTGTGATTCTCTGTGTATTTAAGTCATGTCTGCCGTCATTGTAGTTGCTGGTCCGTCTGTGTTTCCACCCTGCTTCATCTGTGTGTTTCCCTGCAGTCTACCATCATCTGTTTCCGCCCGCTCTCATTCATGTCCAGGTTCGTGTTCTATAGTTAGTTTGTTCCCAGTTTAGTTTAGTCATTGCTCCGTTCGCCGTTTGTCCATTTCCTTTTTGTGTTTAATAAACCACCCTCACACCCATACAAGTGCCTGCGTTTGGATCCTCCTTTATTTTCCACACGGCTCATCTCACTCGCCGTGACAGTACGCAGACCATCACAATAAAACAGGAACCATCACAATAAAACAGGAACAAGCAACCATCACACTAAGACACAAACTCGACATAGAGAGACAGACAGAAAATGGCACATGGAGCTAGACAAATACTAAGCAGACACAACTGAAGAACAAATCCTAAACACCACAGAAACATGAAACTCAAATAATAAACAACATCATAATCAACACTACAAGAGAACAAGAAAACAATCCCTGATGCAAACTAAAACCAAAACATAATAAAACTCAAACTACTGGGTCCGACGGACCCAGAACCGTGACAGATTTAAAGAAACGAGTCCCAGTGTGTAGACCAGGCAAGCTGCTTCACTTGTAACACACTGGCAGAAACCCCAAGTCAGTTAGGATGACTACCTGAACATTTGAATGTTTCCACTGGTCACTGAGGTGGTACGTTACAGGGATCCAGTCTGTTCATTTACAGGACTCTACTAGAGCTGCTTTGCATGACTCACAGTTGAAATAATGCTTCTTTGTCTGATGCAGGGCCTTGGTTCACCCCATCAGTCGTGCAGGGGGTCGTCTGCTCTGCAAAAGTGCACTTTAATGTAAACTGTGCAGCAGTGCTGCAAACTAATCCAGACGAAATAAAAGCACAATGTCAGGAGCTACTGCAGTTCAGCATCAAACGTAGGCCAAATCAATCATTAATATGATTTTCATGATCATCTTGTTTGTCTTAATGTTCTTATGATTCAAAGAAACATCCAGCAGCTGTGAGATCGGCTGTACTGATTTAAAATGAAGTGTGTACGGCCCCAAAGCCTCTGAATGAGCTGCAGATGTGTTTCAAACTCCTGTAACAAAAGCAAACATGTCTGCATACCGGCTAACTTTGTCCACACACTGTTTCTGCTCTGCAGGTTTCACAGATGAAGATGCAAATAGTGGAGGATACGGGGATGGAGGAGATTGGGTTGGACTTTCATTAATATTTTGTCTGTTAGTTTGGGCTGTTTGTTGTTCCTGCTGCTTCCGCTGTCGTCATAATTACCTGCAAGGAACTAAAGCCATTATAGCAGCATCCTCCTGAAAACAACATCTGCTCTGCTTTTCCACAAGAATGAAGATGCAGAGGTCTGGCTTTAGGATCTGAGCTCAGATAACATCTGGAGTTTAAAGCATCATTTTAATCTTCTTCTGCACAAAATGGCTCAGTCGAGTGCTGCCAACTCCAAGAGGTTTTCGGAGGATCGGGTGATGGAGATCTATAAAGTAGGAGTAACATTATATAGCTACTATGTCAAAATTCTATAGTATGGTATATGATATGGCACAGCCCTGCTGTAAAGATCAAATGTGTGACAGTGAAAGGTGCTACAAAGAAGTCGGGAGAGAAATGCTGCAGAAAAGTCTCTTTAGCAAACAACGAGCAAACATAAAGCCCGTCCATTTCACATTTAAGGCAGGTAGTATGTTTGTTTTTCTAATGTTGACAAACTGACCCTCCATCCATCCACTTCTGCTGATCCTTTTCAGGGTCGCGGGGGCGCTGGAGCCTAACCCAGCTGTCTTAGAGCGAGACAGACTGAAGACCTGTCCAGTCCGCTGTCCCTACTAAGTGCATGTCCTTGAAACAGTGGAATAAAAACTAAAGCAATGACAAATAATGATCCTCATCATCAACATTACTACCGAAATGTGAACTAGCAAGTACAGCCTGAGCTCATAGAAACAACATCTTTGTAATCTGTAACAGTTTTGGATTTTTGGACATGTTAAAGAACTTTTAAAGGGTTTTTCACAAAGATGCTGAACATTAAATGCAGGATGCCACAGACATCCATTTTAGCCAACAATCTGCCATCTTCACCTCCAGTGTTCAAATAAAACGGAGACGTTGTGACATCAGCAGGAGACAGAGATCAGCTAGAGACACGCAGACAGTTTAAGCAGGCTGCTGTTCAAGTGGAGGCTGGTATGAATCCTGCTTCTGTTTATGTTTCCTGTTGAACAAAAACTTGACCAGAAACTGACATACCAACTTTCAGACTAGCAGATCCATCCTCCTTCCCTCCATCCTCTGTGTGTCCTTCTGTCTGACCTGCAGCTGAGAAACAGGTGTGAGGTGTCAGCTGTCAGGTAGGTGATGAGTGAAGAACAGAACAGAATCCATTTCCTCTTCAAACTGCTGTCAGACATGAGCTGTGTTCCAATTCGTCGGCTGCATCCTTCGGAGGACCCGGCCTTTGCGGTCTACGTGGGCCGGGATGGTGGGGACAGAGAGGCTGTAACTACATCTGCTGGTGTCACTGTGACCTCAGAGCAGTTTACATGAAACATGAAACGAATTACAACTTTTGCGATATTGACCAGCTCATGATGCAGAGTGTAGACTGTATCTGTGATAATGAAAATGATTTAAGGACTGGTTTATGACACGTCTATAAAAAATATAAAGTCTGTACAAATGTGAAACTACAAAGTTAAAAGCAGCTGGAACGACAGCTGTTCAAAGCTGAACACTTACATCAGCCAGAAGACAGAGTGAGTCCTCCATCTCTCTGAAGGAGGCCATCGTGGTGAGCACAGATGCAGCAGCAGTGTGGATGTGTCCACTCTCACAGTGTCTCTCTTTCAAGTTTGTCCTCACATTCTCAAAAAAAGAACATGTCTATGCAGATGCCCAGAGCCTAACAACACACCCGCTATAAAAACTTTTGCACCACCAGATTTTCATATACTTACATTTGAAAGTGTTCGTCTCCTGCATTAACTCCCACTTCGATCACTATCATTATCAGAACAATATCTCCTGTATGGCCCGCAATGAATCCTGGGATATGTTGGGCCACAAAGGACACACCTGACCCATCCTTCAAATTCAGGGAAATGAAGGACGCATTTGGAAGACTTCAAATTTGAACAGCCTTCGTCGCGTCCATGTGATACAATTTCCTACAAATGTGGCATTCGAAGCATCCTCTCCCTGAATTTGGAAACACCCAGTGTGATGATAGAGAGCAGGAAGAACCAGTCTCAACAAGAGACACACACACCTGATTTCCTGTAACTGCAGAGGGGAGGAGCCACCCGAGCAGGTGGGAACAGGAAGAGGAACAGCTGAGCCTCCGTCAGAGCAGCAGGAGGACGGTGGAGCTGAGGCAGGGTGAGTGTTAACACCACATTGTTGTAGTTTTGCTGTCAGAGTCTCTGAGTGTGTTAGTTTGTGTGACTGTAGAGAGAAGAAGAGTCACAGTGAGCTCTGTAGCTGTGATTGGCTCAATAATCACCTTCAATGGACTGAACGCAGAGAACGAGCCAAGGAACCTGACAAACCTGTTTGTGTGTGTGTCTGTGTGTGTGTGTGTACCTGTTTAGACATGTTTGTGAGGACAAAGAGTTGGTATGCTACTATGTGGGCTAATAGAGTCCCACAAAATGGCCGTCCTCACGAGTTTGAGGATATTTTTGAGGCTTTTTGGTGTCCTCACTAAAATCTGAAAACAAGTGTCTGTGTGTGTGTCTGTGTGTGTATGTGTCATAAAGAGAGTCGAGTTCACGGTCGCACACTTTCTATCTCAGAGGCTGTATCCCAATTCTTCGGAGCCCCTCTGATGACATGGTCCAAAAAATAAATCAATTGTGGCCACAAAATACTACTTCGTGCGCACGAAATGCTAATTTGTGGGCACGAAACACTTGACCAGTAACCGTGATCCTTCCCAGGCCCTTGCAGTTGGTTGACAATAAAATCTATCCCGGCGTCCAGGCCCTGTAAAGCAGCTGGGCTCTCAGTATCCTGTTTAAATGTCTCTCCGTCATAATGGTTCCTTGCATTGCAGGCTTTTCAAAATGCATTGTAGCTCATTCCCAGCCTAAAATAAAACTCACTCATACCGTCTCTGTCCACGGTGTATAGGTTTAGCCTACTCTCATGCTTGTGTCTCTACGCAGCTGTCCAGGAATTGTATCAATATGATGTTGCCACAAATGCGTAATTCGTTGCCACGTTATACCCATTTCGTGCTCTCGAAAATAGTATTTCGAGGGTATTTTGTGGCCACAATTTATTTATTTTTGGACCATGTCATCAGAGGGGCTCCGTACAATTCAGGTACTATTATTATACTATTAGTGTTAATTGTACTTTCTGCAGTGTTTAAATGATTACATATACACACAGTTACTGTCCCTCCACACATACGACTTGGTTCTCCTTCTATGCCCCAGCTTTGTTTACTTTTTCCCACCGAGGCTTCTAGACTTCTGATTGGCCAGCATTTCTGCACGGTTAGGAATATATCTCCACCTGTTGCTTTGGCATGTTCCTAGCAGTGTTTTCCTTCATTTCTGCCTTTACGTGTGGACGGGATTATTTTTGAAAACAAAAACGGAAAATCTCCGTTCTCAAAAATACCCGTGTACGTGTGGACGTAGCCTCAGTCTATGTATTTACTGCTTTGTGGTGAAGGTCCGTGTCTCATGTCAGTGTGTTTAGTTTGCGTTTCCTCTGTCTCATCTTGTCAATCACTCCCAGCTGTGTCCTGGGACAGGGATAAAGGGCAAAAAAACAAAAACCAACTAAATAAGCAGACAAAAAAAAAAAAAAATATATATATATATATATATATATATATATATATATATATACACACACACACATACATCAATCACCTGGATCACCTGTTGAGAAAGAAAAAAGAAAACAAGCAGAAGAAAACGAGAGCAATACAATAAACAACATCACAATGATATATAGTAATATAACAGTAAATACTAAATATTAAACATTATTGTGCAGCACATAAGATCAACAGAACACAGTGTGCTTTGAGGTACACTCTAAGAACTAAAACTGATAATTACTTAAATATTTTGGTGCAACACACTGACATTTTAGACCTTCTTCAGAATACTGTATATACTATGGGCATCATGGTGCTGATCCAGAATCCTTACATTATTATTTATTACTAGAGCTACAATAATAAAGCAATGAGGAGGGGGAAGTAATAAATATGAAATAATGTATTTATGATGATTCCATTTGTTTCACTATCCACTCTGTGCAGGGCAAAGCTTATTACATGTATAGAGATACAATCATTTTACTGCTGTAAAATCCAAATTTTGTCTTATTTAAAATATAAATCTAATATAATCTGCATCTTAATGTATGTTCTTTAAAATACAGCGTGTGTTTTTTAATATATTATAATTATAATAATGCATAATTATGTGGACATGTATATTAGATCGTTTTTTAGTGAAATATAATCCCCCCAGAAGGGCAGGAAATGCTCTGTAACTTACTTTAAAACTAAATATGTTCACTAAAACGGTGACAGAGCTACAGACCCATGACAGCCTTACACAGGTAGCCAGCAGCTATGACCAGCACTACTTGTGCAGTTAATAAAAGGACAGGTAATGTTTGTCACGCTGTTGCACACACAGCACGCTCGTTTGTTTCAGTTCGTCAAATTGCCACAAGACAACTTACCAACGTGTACGTAATAAGCTAATACTCCTGGGTGCTACACACTACAGTGTACGCTGTACAGCTACTTACTGGGTTTGTCGCATCAGTCTGTGTCTCTGAGTTAACTTGTGTTTCTCTTACAGCTCCGGACCGCAAAAAATGCGCGTGCTCTTTGTGAGCTCGTTCCCGGCTCGTAACCAGCGCGTTCTGCCGTCGAGGGCGATCATTGGTTAAATGTGATAATGTGACTGATGCAAGCCAGATCCCTTTATTTAGCAAAACTGTGATTAATAGTTAAATATTATTGTTGAAGGGCACAGACAGGACTCCGCACGCACGCACACATTAAAAAAAAATAATACTTTTTTTTTTTTAAAAGTTGCCTCAACAAAAGGGCACCTTGGGCACCCATCAGGAAAGGGGCGGGTGCTCAAGCCCCTCTAGCCCCCCCCCCCCTCTGCACGTGCCTGTCGCAGAGAACGGGGGTGTGAGAAGACTCCAAAACCTCCCTCCGCCCGCTCATTGTAGTGTTGATGCATGTGTGTTCTAAGGTGCATTTCCCCAGCTTTGGAAAATTCAGAGGCACAGATGAAGCTGGGGTACACAAAAACTGTAAAGCCAGGTGGAAAAGGTTCAGATAAGATGTCTTCCTGTTCCCCCAGTACGTTAAAGGATCCTCTGATCTTGGAATGTTTCTCTCCGACACTCTCCACAATACTAAGGGGTTGGCAGTCCGTTATAATAAAACTCAGGACTGCATGGTCCAGAACAGACTTCCTAGGTGCTTGATTTCAAAATAATAAAACGCATGTTAATTAAAAAATGATGATAAAGCAGTTCAGTGTCAATATAGGCCGACCTGTGTTCATTCTCGGTGTGTTTGTCTCCTCATTTTCATGTTTGGTTCTGTAATGCCTGAACACTGAGGAGGTGCTTTTGATTGTGTAACAAAGCTCAGCAGAATAGAAAATAAATAATTTACACTGCAAGTCACATTGCTGTTTTTCCTATTCTGATAGATTACACTGAAACAAAGACAGACAAACTATTCCCTTATTTGCAGTTAAAAGATCAAAATGATCCCACACAGCAGAAACATTTTTTTTTCTTTCAAGCTCAATTTTGTTATGGAGAGATGTTTTTTTTTTTTTTTTTTATCTTTGCGAGAGTAATTTTGGTTTTTTGGGGGTTTTTTGGTGGCGACTCATCCCATTGACAGATGCAGATGCGGTACCTTTTAAACACAGTTTAGCGCGTTGGTAATGAGCGATACAGCAGCTGTATCGATCACGTGACTTTTTCTTAAAGCGACACACGCACCGATACAGGTTTCGCTCTGTGAGCTTGATACAAGCGTCGGTGCATCAGTGTTGCTGGACCCATCACTACTATATAGTGATGTGTTGTGGTGCTTTGCTCCCACCCCTTGTGTTCCGTGTTTTCGTCTTCCCTTCGTGTAATTCTTCATATTCGTGTACTGTTAGTTTTCCCAGTTTAGGTTTTTGCTTAGTTTCCATGCTCACCTTCGCCATTTCTGTTTGTATCACCATGTGATGAATAAACTCACTTGCATCTGAGATGCCTGCATAAAGGGTCCTTTAATAATTTACACACGGCTCGCAAACCGTGACAAAAACACTGGAAAAATTGGGCTGTTCTAAAACGTTTGACGGGTAGTGTATATATTTAGTTTATACATTTTCTTTATTTATAATAGTTTGTTTTATATTGTAGCAAAGTGTTACTTGGATACTTCTCTATGTGCTTCTTTATATGCAATTTTGTTGCATTCTGAGCCTAAGAAATTTATTGTGATGAACTGCTGTTAGAATCAAGTTAAATTCTGATAAATCAGACAATTACCTCTCCAGTTGTTGTTACAGTCTTTGTTTATCGGGTCCTTGCAGGGTAAAAGATGACGACACCTAAAGAAATCCTTCTGGGGACTTTGGAGGATTTGGGACGTGATGACTTTGAAAAATTCAAGTGGCATCTGAAGAACAATGGGTCTGTAGAAGGTTTACCAGCAATCCCAGAGAGTAAACTGGAGAATGCAGAGAGGACGGACATAGTGGATCTGATGTTTGATACCTACTCTATCAACACTTTTGAAGTTGCTAAAAATCTTTTGGGGAGGTTAAACAAGAATGATCTGTTGGAGAATTTAAATAAAACCATCCCAGAACCCACAGGTAAGTCAGGGAATGACTAAACAAAAAATACATAAACAATAAAAACCTTAGTTAACATTACACAGGTGCCATTAAAATCCATATAAATAATAAATCCAAAGCACTTGCCAACACTTTCAGGAGTGAGAGACTGCAGAAAGCCAACAGTTTGTGTTTTATGCATCTGCACAAATAACCTCCTGTGTACACATGAATATCTGCTCTTTGGGTTGGTTTGATTAAAATGGGACCAGCAGCAGGTTTTCTGCCCATTTTACAGATTTATATTGTCAGATTGGTTTTAGAGCTGTTTTATCAACATAAATGAGGCGACAACAACAGTTTGGGACACGTCACAAATATGATCAAAGTGCTTTCTCTTAAATCTATTTACCAGTTGAAGGTAAAGTTAAAAAAATGGCTGCCATTTCTTTCTGCTGTTTGGAGACCCAAACAAAAAAATGCCCACACAGTAAATGCTTTTTATTATGGTTGATAAACAGGACACTAAGGTGATTGGTCAAAGGTTGGAGGAAAGCCACAGTTCTCCTTATTTGACTGAAATCCACCATTTCAGCTCATGTTTTTTCTTCTGCAGCTTTCTGGGAGATTCCACTTCAGCCTTCTGCTGGCAACGCTCCCGTTACCAAGCTTCCCTTAGGCAGCATCATTAGAAGACATAGCATACATTTACACTGCTATGCAGATGATACCCAGCTCCATCTGTCCATGAAGTCAGATAACACACACCAATTAGTTAAACTGCAGGAACGTCTTAAAGACATAAAGACCTGGATGGCCGCTAACTTTCTGCTTCTTAATTCAGATCAAACTGAGGTTATTGTACTCGGCCCTGAAAATCTTAGAAATATGGTATCTAAGCAGATTCTTACTCTGGATGGCATTACCTTGGCCTCCAGTAACGCTGTGAGGAACCTTGGAGTCATTTTTGACCAGGACATGTCCTTCAACGCACATATTAAACAAATATGCAAGACTGCTTTCTTCCATTTGTGCAACATCTCTAAAGTTAGAAATATCCTGTCTCAGAGTGACGCTGAAAAACTAGTTCTGTCATGGTCCTGGGTCGTTCAGCGTTTTGTTTCATTTTTGGTATCACCTTGTGTACTTTGTGTTAATTCTGATTTTGTATTAGTTCTTAGGTTGATCTCTACCTGTGTCTTTCCTCTGTGTTCTGTTCGTGTCCCCGAGTTTGTGTTGTAAAACAGTCTGTTTCCTGTTTTACTTTGAAGGTTTGTGTCTCGTCTTGTGAATTAGGATCAGCTGTGCTCCCCTCCTGTGTGTCATTCTCTCATTACCTTGTGTGTATTTATAGTATGTGTCTGCCTGTGTTCCTCGTTGTGTCGTCTGCATTACTGTGTTAATCAGTGTTACTACTCGTCTCTCTATCCAGCCTTCTTTGTGTCATCTCTGTGTATTCCCCGCTGTCCTTATGTTTTCAGGTTTGTCTGTTACAGTGGCAAAAGTATTCGGCCCCCTTGAACTTTTCCACATTTTGTCACATTACAGCCACAAACATGAATCAGTTTTATTTGAATTCCAGGTGAAAGACCAACACAAAGCGGTGCACACGTGAGAAGTGGAATGAGAATCATACATGACTCCAAACATTTTTTACAAATAAATAACTGCAAAGTGGGGTGTGCGTAATTATTCAGCCCCCTTTGGTTTGAGTGCAGTCAGTTGCACATAGACGTTGCCTGATGAGTGCTAATGACTAAATAGAGTGCACCTGTGTGTAATCGAACAAGGCCGAACAAGGAGAGTGCTGATCCGAAATGCAGCCAAGAGGCCCATGGTGACTCTGGACGAGCTGCAGAGATCTACAGCTCAGGTGGGGGAATCTGTCCATAGGACAATTATTAGTCGTGCACTGCACAAAGTTGGCCTTTATGGAAGAGTGGCAAGAAGAAAGCCATTGTTAACAGAAAACCATAAGAAGTCCCGTTTGCAGTTTGCCACAAGCCATGTGGGGGACACAGCAAACATGTGGAAGAAGGTGCTCAGGTCAGATGAGACCAAAATGGAACTTATTGTTCAAAATGCAAAACGCTATGTGTGGTGGAAAACTAACACTGCACATGACTCTGAACACACCATCCCCACTGTCAAATATGGTGGTGGCAGCATCATGCTCTGGGGGTGCTTCTCTTCAGCAGGGACAGGGAAGCTGGTCAGAATTGATGGGAAGATGGCTGGAGTCAAATACAGGGCAATCTAGGAAGAAAACCTCTTGGAGTCTGCAAAAGACTTGAGACTGGGGTGGAGGTTCCCCTTCCAGCAGGACAACGACCCTGAACATAAAGCCAGGGCAACAATGGAGTGGTTTAAAACAAAACATATCCATGTGTTAGAATGGCCCAGTCAAAGTCCAGATCTAAATCCAATCCAGAATCTGTGGCAAGATCTGAAAACTGCTGTTCACAAACGCTGCCCATCTAATCTGCCTGAGCTGAAGCTGTTTTGCAAAGAAGAATGGGCAAGGATTTCAGTCTGTAGATGTGCAAAGCTGGTAGAGACAGACCCTAAAAGACTGGCAGCTGTAACTGCAGCAAAAGCTGGTTCTACAAAGTATTGACTCAGGGGGCTGAATAATTACGCACACCCCACTTTGCAGTTATTTATTTGTACAAAATGTTTGGAATGATGTTTGATTTTCGTTCCACTTCTCACGTGTGCACCACTTTGTGTTGGTCTTTCACCTGGAATTCCACTAACATTGATTCATGTTTGTGGCTGTAATGTGACAAAATGTGGAAAAGTTCAAGGGGGCCGAATACTTTTGCAAGCCACTGTAGTTTTTCCAGTTTAGGTTTATGTTTAGTTCTGCCCTCACCTTGGTTTGTTCACTGTAAATAAAACCTCACTCGCATCTCCACCACTGTCTGCAACTTGGGTCCTCATTTAACTCCACCGCACGACTGCTGCCCCAGCCGTGACAAGTTTATGCATTTATTACTTCCAGGCTGGACGACTGTAATTCATTATTATCAGCAAGTCCTAAAAACTCGCTGAAAAGGCTTCAGTTAATCCAAAATGCTGCAGCAAGAGTCCTGACAGGGACTAGAAAGAGAGAGCAGATTTCTCCTGTATCGACTTCCTGTTAAATCCAGAATTGAATTCAAAATCCTGCTCCTCACATACAAGGTCTTAAATAATCAGGCCCCATCTTATCTTAATGACCTTGTAGTACCATATCCCCCTATTAGAGCACTTCGCTCTCGCTCTGCAGGCCTACTTGTTGTTCACAGAGTATTTAAAAGTAGAATGGGAGGCAGAGCCTTCGGTTTTCAGGACCCAAAAAGATAGTTGGGGTTTTTTCTGTTATATTATTGTAGGTTCTTTATCTTACAATATAAAGCACATTGGGGTGACTGTTGTTGTTATTTGGAGGAATTAATAAAAAAAACTTTTATACTTGAAATTCTTTCATTTATTCTACATATTTATTCATTACTGGCTCCATAGTGTTGTTTATGTAATATGTGAAATGTTGCTAGTATTGATTTGGTGCTGTATAAATAAACATAATTAAATCAAATGTGTCTCTATAAAACCTGCCCTCAGTTATAACCCAAGTGTCAGGGCTCAATGGCTCATGAAAAGGAATGGAGTCAAGCACAGAACCAAAAAACGGAGGCTGAGTGACTTTTAACAGAAATGTATTTTACTAGATTTCTTGACGGAGAAAGCTGAATCACGGCTAAATTCAACAGCAAGCGAGGTATTATGAGAAGTGCAGAGCTGAGGCCAGAACATAAGCTGAGGCAGGTCAAAGGAACAACAGGGGCAGAATCGGGCGAATAGAAACTATCCAGGATCACTGGAACAAAGGAGATAATAATCAGAGTGGTCCACAGTGTAGTGAATGAGTCCAAGATTTAAAAACTAAGAGGTGTTACGTGGCTGCAGGTGGAGATCAGCTGGAGGAGGAGATGAATTAAATCTGGGTACAGAGTGAGATGTGGGTGCACAGGGAGGCAGGCAGCTGAGGATGGCAGTTTGCAAGAGGGAGTTTTCCCAGCAGTGGCAGGCCAGAATCCTGAGGCGTGACTTATGGCGAGAGTTGGAAGATGTATCCAGGTGCCGACTAGGGAACAGGAAAAGAGGGTTACGCGAAACAAGCTGAGGAGCACAAGACAAAATGTGAGGCAGAGAACTGACTGTGCTAAGCACACAATCTGGAGAAGGTTCATTGTGAGTGCTGCTCATAAATACTGCCGGAGTAATTGGCAACAGGTGAGGAGCACGGAGGAGTGAGGAGGGCTCCACCCAGGCGAGGAGAGCTGATGCTGTGGAAAGTTACTCAGACTCACCCGGATCATGACACCAAGAGTCCAGTGAACTGAACACATAACCACAGTAACCAGAATGCAGTTTTCTCATTTGTGTCATTTGCTGTTTATTCATGCAGAGATTCTCACTGAGTGTCAGCTCAAACTCAAGTCAGACCTGAAGCAGAAGTTCCAGTGTGTGCTCGAGGGGATTTCTACAACAGAAAACCCGACCCTCCTGAGTCAGATCTACACAGAGCTCTATATCACAGGGGGAGGGACTGCAGAGGTTAATGATGAACATGAGGTCAGACAGATTGAAACAGCATCCAGGAAACCAGACAGACCAGAAACAACCATCAGACAAGAAGACATCTTTAAACTCCCACCTGGAAGAGATAAACCAATCAGAACAGTGCTGACAATGGGAGTGGCTGGCATTGGGAAAACAGTCCTAACACAGAAGTTCACTCTGGACTGGGCTGAAGACAAAGCCAACCAGGACATCCAGTTCATGTTTCCATTCACTTTCAGAGAGCTGAATCTGCTGAAAGAGGAAAAGTTCAGCTTGGTGGAACTTGTTCATCACTTCTTTACTGAAACCAAAGAAGCAGGAATCTACATCTTTGAAGACTTCCAGGTTGTGTTCATCTTTGATGGTCTGGATGAGTGTCGACCTCCTCTGGACTTCCACAAAACTGCAATCCTGACTGACCCTAGAAAGTCCACCTCAGTGGATGTGCTGCTGATAAACCTCATCAGGGGGAAACTGCTTCCCTCTGCTCGCCTCTGGATAACCACACGACCTGCAGCAGCCAATAAGATCCTTTGTGACATTGTTGACATGGTGACAGAAGTCAGAGGGTTCACTGACCCACAGAAGGAGGAGTACTTCAGGAAGAGATTCGGAGATTCGGAGCAGGCCAGCAGCATCATCTCCCACATCAAGACATCACGAAGCCTCCACATCATGTGTAGAATCCCAGTCTTCTGCTGGATCACTGCTACAGTTCTGGAGTTTGTCATGAAGAACAAAGAGAGTCAAGATCTGCCTAAGACTCTCACAGAGCTCTACCTACGTCTTGTGCTATTTCACCTAAAAACGAAGGACATCAAGTATGATGGAGGAGCTGAGACAGATTCATGCAGGAAGATCATTGAGTCTCTGGGAAAACTGGCCTTTGATCAGCTGCAGAAAGGAAACCTGATCTTCTATAAATCAGACCTGACAGAGTGTGGCATCGATATCAGAGCAGCCTCAGTGTACTCAGGAGTGTTCACACAGATCTTTAAAGCTGATGAGTGTCACATGTTCAACAACGTTGTTTACTGTTTCATCCATCTGAGCATTCAGGAGTTCTTTGCTGCTCTTCATGTCTATCTGACCTTCATCAACTCTGGAGTCAACCTGCTTAAGAAACAATCTCCTCGCTTTAAAATCTTCCAGAAAACACTTACTGTAAAAGACTTCTACCAGAGTGCTGTGGACAAAGCCTTAAAGAGTCCAAATGGACACCTGGACTTGTTCCTCCGCTTCCTCCTGGGTCTTTCACTGCAGACCAATCAGGATCTCCTATGCATGCTGACAGAGACAGGAAGTAGCTCACAGACCAATCAGGAAACAGTCCAGTACATCAAGAAGAAGCTCAGTGGGAAACTGTCTGCAGAGAAAAGCATCAACCTGTTCCACTGTCTGAATGAACTGGATGATCGTTCTCTAGTGGAGGAGATCCAACAGTCCCTGAGATCAGGATGTCTCTCCACAGATCAACTGTCTCCTGCTCAGTGGTCGGCTCTGGTCTTCATCTTACTGTCATCAGATCTGGATGAGTTCGACCTGGAGAAATACTCCCGTTCAGAGGAGGCATTGTTGAAGCTGCTGCCAGTGGTCAAAGCATCCAAGAAAGTGCTGTAAGTGAATCTATGAACAAATATGTTTAATAATGCTAGATGAATAAAAGAATATGTCTCCATTGTTATTCTTCCTCAGGCTGAGAGATTGTAAACTCTCAAAAAGAAGCTTTGAAGCTTTGTCTGAAATTCTCAGCTCCCCATCCAATCATCTGAGAGAGCTGGACCTGAGCTCGAACTACCTGCAGGATTCAGAATTGGATTTGCTGTGTGTTGGACTAAAGAGTCCTGACAGTAAACTTGAAACTCTCAGGTAAGGATACAGACTTTTTGACACTTTTTGACTCTTAAATCTGTAAGTTTATCTTGATGCGGACGTTCAAAGTCAGCACAATTTTCCTTTTAAGTTCCTGAGTTTATATTTTTGACTGTCAGGTTGTCTGGACAGATGTTTTTATTTTATTTTATTTTTTTACTTGTCCCTAAAGTCAGAACTAAACCCACATGTACTGTAGATGACTTTCTGTTACTGGAGCAGCCTTCCTGAAGACAGCAGTGTGTTTTCATGCTTTTAAAGCCAAACTCACCTTTCTGACCTGGCTTTCATTTATTATCTATTTTTGTTTGTTTATTATATATTTATTTCTACTGTTTAACTACTGCTCACATCTGTTATCCTCCTTTTTAATTGTTCATTTCTTTTTACCCAGTGTTTCTATATTGCACTTTGTATTTGTCTATATTTATCATGCACTACTTTGCTCATTTATTGTTTGCTTTTAATGTTATTAAATTCCGGTCCTTTGGTATTCTTTACGGCCAAAAAGACACGGCTCAAAAGTGGTCTTTTCACTTTAAAAAATTATCTTTATTTTACATATCCGGATATGGAGACCTGAACACACAACCCCAGGTCTGAAGCACAAAACAGGAAGCCTAGTCATTTATATAGACGTCACACACACTTTAAGTTTCGATCAAACACTCTGCTTAGTTTCACTTTTTGCCTGCAAAAGCATGTAATTTCCTGTCAGTCCTGTCGGCACAGAGTGTACTCAGAATTGGGCCTTTCTTATAAAGCAATATAATCAGCATATAAGTATTTAAGATTATAAATTTAAACCTCAACAATGTTCTTACCTGGTCTCTGGTTTGTTTATTTGTTTGTTTGTTTGTTTGTTTATTTGTTTGTTTGTTTATTTGTTTGTTTGTTTGTTTGTTTGTTTGTTTGTTCGTTTGGTTTGCTCAGTTCTGTTTTTCTGAGGTTTTTAAGTTATTAAATTTGTAACTGTAGTGATTTGTGTGTGTGACAGAGAGGCACTGCCAGGGATTTTTGACACAAGTTGTTCTTGTAAAATCAGTCTGTGAAGGTTCTCAGACATCCAGGTCATCATAGTCTAAGAAGCTTGGAAAGAAAAGCGTCTGGACTTCCTTGAAGATGTTTCACCTCTTATGAGAGAAGCGTCTTCAGTTCTAAGGGTCAAATGGTGGAGTGGGGCAGTCAGTGAAAGGGCAATGGTGGTGGCTCAGGGTTTGTATGTTTGGGGGGTTCAGAGGGAAAAGATGAATGCAGGTCTGGAGTTGGTGTGTGAGAGCAGGGAGTGAATTCTGATCAAACATGAGTGTCATGAAGCCTGTTTGCAGTTATTTGCACTGTTTTCCACTCTGGATGTTGTTTCTGTTCAGCTGTGAGTATAAAAGGCTCCATTCTACAACCTGTTTGTGTTAGTTGTTCAATAGAAACATTATTTTGTGCTGATGTTGCACTTCTTTTATTCACAACCAAAGAGTTTTTGAAGTCTGCATCAAACTGATTTAAATGACTTTTGAATATTACTTTAAATACTTTAGATTTAAAATTCTGATAAAAGTTTAAATACAAAGATCACTATATTCTAATGTTTTGGCTGCAGTGTGTTTTTGCAGACAGGTATAACAGAACAGCTTTAGTGTTTAGATTGTTTAAACTTGAGTATGAACTTATACAAAATGCAGCAAGAGATTAAAAAAAACGTTTGATTATAAAATCGACTATATTGGATTCCTATCGATATCGGACATGAAAAGTGGCATCGTTCCATCTCTGCTTTGATTAGAGACACAGCTCTGTGTTTTCCAATTTGTCATTTTGAAAATTTACATTTCTTCACTGTTGAACAGCAGAAATGAGACTTTCCCAGGGAGGGGTCACTTGCCCCTCCCTTCCTTCCCTCCCCATCTCCAGCTGCCTCCCTCTTCCCGCTCCACCACAACCACCCACACATGCAGGGCCTTGGAGTAGGGGTATGTCACCAGGGTGCAGAGGAGGCTACCCCCCCCCTCTGTCCCCTTCTGGCTGCCTCTGCCTCAATTTTATCCCACAACTTAGACATTCACATTACTCACACTCTCATTACACATACATATAGGATCTTGGGGGTGGGCACGATACACGGAGTCCAAAGTACCATCAGGGTGTACACCCCACCCCTGGCATCGTTGCCCACCTCTCAATTTTAAATACACGTAGACATTGAGGGCTAGCAGGAGGGACCATGCACTTACCTGCTGCTCTCTGGCAGGTAGCTCCAAGCCCTCCTGGGTTTTAAATGCACCTTAGAACACACATGCATCAACATTACAATGAGCGGGTGGAGGGAGGTTTGGAGTCTTCTCTCACCCCCATTCTCTGCGACCTGCTGGAGCAGGGGGGCTAGGAGGAGGAGTTGGCCGTCCGGCTGCGGTCTGGAGTGTGGAGCCTTCCTGCTGCTGCAGAGTCGGGGCGGTCTGCCTCCCCCCACCGCAGGGAAAAGGGAAACACCACCTCGGTCTGGGTGCAGTCCCCCCCTCCAGGGGCGGGGGCACCTAGACCCGGTTTGTAGAGTACGCTTGGGGAGTGTGATCGTGTGTACAGCGTCTCTTTATGTTTGTCTCCACGTTGGTTGAGTGTGGAGTAAGTGCATATGAGAGCATGAGGGTGGGAATGGATGTTTGTATCTGTGTGTGCCTGTATGTCTGTGTCTATATGTCAGGTTGGGTGTCAGGCGCCACCTCTCTGGGGACATCTCAGGCCCTCCAAGGTTTGGAGGCCTATCTCCCCCCACCACCACTTCCCCTGCCAGTGGCGGACCCCCTCAGACATCGGTGCGTTGGTGGTTCTTTGTGTCCGGGGATGGGCGTCCAGGTACACACCGGCTCACTCCTTGGCGGCCGCTTATCGGGGCCTGGAGCCTGGGGCTCGCTCGGGCCACTTCGGAGGTGGGGTGCCCCCGGCCTCTCGGCCTGGGGCTCGGTCACTCAGGCGCAGCTGGCTGCCGGCGGAGCTCACGGGCGCGTCACTGCAACTCCCCCTGGCTTCTGCTCCGCGGCTGCTGAGTGAGCCCTCATCTGGGACTCTCCTCAGCTCTTTCCGGGACAGTGGCGCAGCTGCCCCTCTGTTGGTCTTCCTTGGTCTCTTGTGTTCTGGGGGCCTCTGGATGTCTGGAGTCTTGATCTCCTCCACACCTGCTTCACGCCCTGGAGGACGGGGCTGTGGCCCCCCCACACCCTCTAGCAGATTATTACATGAAGGAACCTTTTAAAAAACAAAAAACAAGCGCATCCATGCTCACAGGTGTACACATGGGTGATCACACCCACAAACTACACCCTTTTTGGCTCCTACCTCAAAGCACACTGTGTTCTGTTGATCTTATGTGCTGCACAATAATGTTTAACATTTAGTATTTACTGTCATATTCCCATATACAGTGGGGCAAAAAAGTATTTAGTCAGCCACCGATTGTGCAAGTTCCCCCACTTAAAATGATGACAGAGGTCAGTAATTTGCACCAGAGGTACACTTCAACTGTGAGAGACAGAATGTGAAAAAAAAATCCATGAATCCACATGGTAGGATTTGTAAAGAATTTATTCGTAAATCAGGGTTGAAAATAAGTATTTGGTCAATAACAAAAATACAACTCAATACTTTGTAACGTAACCTTTGTTGGCAATAACAGAGGTCAAACGTTTACTATAGGTCTTTACCAGGTTTGCACACACAGTAGCTGGTATTTTGGCCCATTCCTCCATGCAGATCTTCTCGAGAGCAGTGATGTTTTGGGGCTGTCGCCGAGCAACACGGATTTTCAACTCCCGCCACAGATTTTCTATGGGGTTGAGGTCTGGAGACTGGCTAGGCCACTCCAGGACTTTCAAATGCTTCTTACGGAGCCACTCCTTTGTTGCCCGGGCGGTGTGTTTTGGATCATTGTCATGTTGGAAGACCCAGCCTCGTTTCATCTTCAAAGTTCTCACTGATGGAAGGAGGTTTTGGCTCAAAATCTCACGATACATGGCCCCATTCATTCTGTCCTTAACACGGATCAGTCGTCCTGTCCCCTTGGCAGAAAAACAGCCCCATAGCATGATGTTTCCACCCCCATGCTTCACAGTAGGTATGGTGTTCTTGGGATGCAACTCAGTATTCTTCTTCCTCCAAACACGACGAGTTGAGTTTATACCAAAAAGTTCTACTTTGGTTTCATCTGACCACATGACATTCTCCCAATCCTCTGCTGTATCATCCATGTGCTCTCTGGCAAACTTCAGACGGGCCTGGACATGCACTGGCTTCAGCAGCGGAACACGTCTGGCACTGCGGGATTTGATTCCCTGCCGTTGTAGTGTGTTACTGATGGTGACCTTTGTTACTTTGGTCCCAGCTCTCTGCAGGTCATTCACCAGGTCCCCCCGTGTGGTTCTGGGATCTTTGCTCACCGTTCTCATGATCATTTTGACCCCACGGGATGAGATCTTGCGTGGAGCCCCAGATCGAGGGAGATTATCAGTGGTCTTGTATGTCTTCCATTTTCTGATGATTGCTCCCACAGTTGATTTTTTCCACACCAAGCTGCTTGCCTATTGTAGATTCACTCTTCCCAGTCTGGTGCAGGTCTACAATACTTTTCCTGGTGTCCTTCGAAAGCTCTTTGGTCTTGGCCATGGCGGAGTTTGGAGTCTGACTGTTTGAGGCTGTGGACAGGTGTCTTTTATACAGATGATGAGTTCAAACAGGTGCCATTCATACAGGTAACGAGTGGGGGACAGAAAAGCGTCTTACAGAAGACGTTACAGGTCTGTGAGAGCCAGAGATTTTCCTTGTTTGAGGTGACCAAATACTTATTTTCCACCCTGATTTACGAATAAATTCTTTACAAATCCTACCATGTGAATTCATGGATTTTTTTTCACATTCTGTCTCTCACAGTTGAAGTGTACCTCTGGTGCAAATTACTGACCTCTGTCATCATTTTAAGTGGGGGAACTTGCACAATCGGTGGCTGACTAAATACTTTTTTGCCCCACTGTATCATTGTGATGTTGTTTATTCTATTACTCTTGTTCTCTTCTGCTTGCTTTCTTTTTTCTTTCTCAGCAGGTGATCCAGATGATTGATATATGCATTTTTTTTTCTCTGCCCGTTCTGTTGGTTTTTGTCTTTTGCCCTTCTCCCCCGTCCCTCTTCTCAGCTGTTTCTCTTCCCCTCTTTCTTTCTCCCCTTCTTTCCCCCAGTCAAGTCTGTCCGGTATTCAGTAAGTGAAAATAAAATAAACAATAAAAGGTGAATCAAATGGACCATTACGGCAAGGCTGGGATGGTCAGTTTGGTAAAGTAAATCCGTTGGGCATCTTTCTTTGCCTTTAGACAACAATTCTGATGGCAAAAGAGCCAAACGGGACAGGCCCAAAAAAAAAAAAGAAAAAAAAAAAAAGAAAAAAAAGAAAAAAGAAATGAGACTTTCCTGTCAGAGGTCATTTTTTTAAAAATGAGGTGAATCAACCATGAAAACCATGAATCAACATGTGAACATGAGCTGATGCTGCTGAAGTGAAGTAAAGTTACAGAGGTTTGATTAGGTAATGAGTCCTAATGAGTCCAAGTCTTCTGCTGAATCAGCAGAAGACTTGGACTCATTTGATTCCAGCTTTGATATCATTGATTTCAATATGTCCATTTCTTTCACACTTCACCTTTAAAAGTGAAGCCATGTGGTTCCTGGAAGGAAAAACACGACTTTTTCAAGTCTTTGTCCTGTTTTTATGAGAAATGTACGACTTTAATGTGAAACATTCAGTTTTTCTCTTGTTGTGTTTGTTTGAAGCTGCTTCCTGTTGGCTTCAGCTGTTTGGAGTTTCCATTTTCTAAACTTCTACATTCTGAACCTTCTTCAGCTCTGAACAGATGATGAAACACTGAATGATTTCAAGCTCTTTGTCTAATAAACTTACATCTTTCATTCTTTATACAGATTGTGGAGCTGTGGTTTGTCAGAGATCAGCTGTGATTATCTGGCAGCAGCACTGAAGTCCAACCCCTCCCATCTGAGAGAGCTGGACCTGTGGGGAAACAACCTGCAGGATCCAGGAGTGAAGCATCTGTGTGGTTTCCTGGAGAGTCCAGGATGTAAACTTGAAACTCTGAGGTCAGTCAGCATGTTTTAGTTGTGCTGAGATGAATATGATGTGAAAGTTGTGCTGACACTAAACTGCAGACATCAGGCTGATATTATACTGATCCACACTGAGGATCTTCATGGTAAAGTCTGTTTTCTTCTTCTCTGGTTTAGTCCATTGATTGCAGCAGAACAATGTTCACATTTCAAACAGTGATACTCAACGTATGGCCCGCGGCCCACACGCGGCCTGCCCACCTTTCCTGATTCAGAGAGAGGGGACCCTGATTAACTGTGTAGCTTCTTCCTCACAGTTCTAAGTATCAGACACAACAATGAATAATCCACAGCTGACTGTCTTTAGCAGGTCAAAGGTCACGGCACACAGCAGACAGTCAGAAATATTCTAACTCATTTATCAGTTGTGACACTGTGAGACTTGATCAGAGGTGTGATCATCACAGCAGAGGCCTTTGTGTCAAAGTCACTGAGGATCAAACAGAAACACATGAAGCAGATTTTCCTCTTCTGGCTTTTTATAGCAGATAACCTTCAAAATATTCTGCAGTCGATCAAAAACTGAAGCAAACCATGAAGCAACATGTGAACATGAGCTGATGCTGCTGAAGTGAAGCAAAGTTACAGAGGTTTGATTACAGACACAGCTGAGAGTTTGTAATCTGTCATCATTTTAAAAAGTTTCCATGGAACAGCAGAAATGAGGCTTTACTGTCAGAGGCCGACAGCACTGAACACAACAGCAGACTGGTGGCTAATAAACAGTGAATGATGCAGAAACAGATGTTTGAAGCTGTTCTTGGAGTACACTGAGAGAGAGAGAGCTGTGCAGGCAGGAACAGCCAAAGTCAGAGAGAATTCATGAGCATATTTATCAAACGTGAAGCAGAGTTTGGATCTTCTTTTGCTGCTGCTTCACTCAGTTTTGGTTGGAGACAGATGAAACCTGCAGCTTCAGGATCTGTGAGCTGTCCACTTTCAGCCCCGACGGCGTGTCCGTGTACGTGCCGTCGAGTGAACGATCCACGCTCTGTGTTTCCATCTTTGTGTGTTTAGCTGCTCTCATTTACTGTTTTAGCTGTTTGCTGCTTGTTGAAATAGTTTGTGAGCTTTAACCTGAGATTCTGGCAAAATACATTTATATTAAACATCGATTCAGGATTGAATGAATCAACATCGTTTTATTCAAATTAAAACCATTTAAATGGGAACATGAATTTTTTACAGCCGCCTCTAATGCTGGGTAATGTCAGCTGGTCCATGTGCAGCTGGCTGTGAGGCTCAGGGAGCGTCTACAAAGTGCAACACTGAAAGAACATCATCCATAAATATTGAGTAAGAACTGGACTCTCATACAGCGAGACTCAAATGCCTTTAAACATCAGCTTATCCTGCTGATCCAAGTCCAACACTGACTTTGTAAAAACATGTTTGTCAATCATTTTGTTTGGTTTCTGAGGAAAATGATTCAATAACTTGCTGCTAATACACAACATTTCATCATATTTCCTCATAACCCTCTTTTGTCTGACCATTTGATCCCATTTGAATTTGCAATAAAGGATCCACAGAGTTTGGTGACAATAATGACAGTAGATGTTTGTGTGAAAGTGCTGGAAGCAAATGAGTGTGTGATGTTCTTTCAGTGTTGCACTTTGTAGACGCTCCCTGAGCACTGGTCTCACAGCCAGCTGCACATAGAGACCAGTGTTGTTAGTCCAGGTCAGAAGATGACTTGTTGGAATGAAAATGAGCTTGTAGTTTGTCTGCTTTAATAATGTGACTGGAAAAAGGTGTTGGACTTCAAATATGTCCATTTCTTTCACACTTCACCTTTAAAAGTGAAGCCATGTGGTTCCTGGAAGGAAAAACACGACTTTTTCAAGTCTTTGTCCTGTTTTTATGAGAAATGTACGACTTTAATGTTCTTTTTTTTTAAACTCAATTTTTATTATAATTTACAACATTGCAACTTGTGCTTGTCGATGTTCACAAGTAGGACAGTTACAGGAACTGCAATGCAGAAATGTAGATTAAAATAAGAACTGCAATTAGGAAGCACAAAACAAAACTGGGAAGCAAAACAAAACCCAAGCAAAACAAAACCCAAACAAGCAAACAAACAGACAACAACAAAAACAAAAAGAAAACAAAAACTTTATGTAATATTAAATAACATGTGACAAACTTAGCCGTAAATGGACAAAACGAAACAGACCTATGCTAAATTATTGAAACAGTAAAGCATGTATGGGTCGCCAACGCTCAGTAAACAATTCTCTCTGAATCCGCAGAGCAGATGTTATTTCCTCCATCTGGTAAATTTCTCTTGCTTTATCAATCCACATATTATATGAAGGTGGGTCAAGATTCAGCCATTTAATAGTGATACACTTTAGTGCTGCTGTAAGATTCTTAAGAGATACTTTTTATTGTTTACCCGCAAAACCCTTTGGTAAGACTCCTAAAATGACTAACTGTTGGTCTTTTGTTAATGGTTGTTGGAAAACTGTACTGAGAACTTTAAATATGTCATTCCAAAGTGAGCAGATTTTTGGGCATGACCAGAATATATGTGAGTGGGTTCCTAAAGAAGTACCACAATTTCGCCAGCAGGTGTCAGGATTTGTAGGCTTCATTTTGGCAATTATCTCTGGGGTTCTAAAATATCTCATGACCACCTTCTATTTAAATTCTCTCCACAGCCCAGAATTAGTCACCAGATGGGCTTCACCGAACACCTCTTCCCAGGTGTCCTCTGAGATTTGAGTGCCAGTCTCAGCTTCCCACCTTGCCTTAATATCCAAAGTTGCATTTGTATTGAAACTCATAAATGCGTTATAAAAATGAGTGATTAATTTTGGGGAGGAATTACTTTGAAATGTTTTTAGAAATATTTCCTCAATGGGTGAGGGCTCCAAAACTTGCCTCCATTCTTTATGTTTTGTCAAAAAGCTTCTTAGCTGCAGAAATCTAAAAAAGTCAGAAGAAGGAAGCCGAAACTGACCTCAACTGTTCAAATGAGCTCAGGTGCCCATTCCTCACAACATGACAAAGTTTATGAAGCCCGCTATGTGACCATGCTCTGAAGCCAGAGTCTTCCACAATAGGAGAAAAACCCTGCAGGGAGGAGAGCCTTGATAACATTGAAATTTCTTTTGGAAGACCAAATGATTGTTTGATTCTACGCCAAATCTTTAGTGTGACCCTCGTCCGTTCCCCCATATGCACATTTTTAATTGAAATGTTAGAACAAAGCAGGGATTCCAATGATCTTTCGCACATTGTCTTCTCAATGTTTAGCCACTGAGTTTCAGACAAATCCCGCACCCATACAGTCAGGGGTCTCATCTGAGCTGCCCAGAAATAATATTTCAGGTTTGTAACAGCCAATCCCCCCTGCAGGTTTGACAGTTTTAATGTTTGGAACTTGATCATCCCTCATGTGTATTTAGTCTCTGTGTCGCGTCATCTGTGTTCCCACCCTCCATATTTTCATGCCCAGTCTTTTGTATTCTTAGCCATAGCTTTCCATGTCTTCATGATTTATTATAGTATTAGTTCCCCAGTTTAGTTCTCTTCACTGTGATTCTGCCTTGTTTGATGTCTTCAGCCGAAATAAAGGCTCGCTTTTCGTTCAAAACTCAGTTCCATGTCTGCGCCAGTGTCTGCGCCTGAGTCCTCCACACACTCTCCATACGGTCAGCCACTGTGACCGTGACACTAAACTACATGCTGTGTGCAGCCACTCTCCTGAGCCTGTATTATATACACAGCGGTTACAATGACAAACTGAATACAATCTCATATCTACAAAACAGGCTGAGTCTAAGTTGCAGCTACGCTTATGGACATGGAGAAAAAACAGGCGAGTTATCAGCTCACCAGCTACGACTAAGAACAGCTAACCAACTATCCTTGAGATCTACAATGACCAGGGAATAAGGTCTACAGACAACCAAACTATCCTTGAGATCCACAATGATTTCAATAAGGTGTTTGATATTCCCTCCTTGGGAGAAGATGCGATCGCTAGTCTGGAGGAACCTGTCTCTAATGTTGGAATTGAAACGGCCGTACGGAGCATGCAGTCTGGAAAATCTGCTGCCCCGACGGGTATCCATCTGATTTTTTCATAAAGTTTTCTGACCGACTGAATTCACTGTTAAAATCAACTTTTGAAGAATCCTTCCTCTCACAGTCGTTGCCTCCAACAATGCATCAAGCAGTGATGTGTTTAATTGTAAAACAGGAAAAAGACCATTTAGATTGTCGTTCATGTCGTTTAATATCTTTGTTCAACACAGACACCAAGATCCTGGCTCAAGTGTTGGCCCGTCGCTTACACAAGTATTTGTCCTCCATTATTTCACCAGACCAGACGGGCTTTATTAGGCACTCTTTTTTGAACATTAGAGCTCTATTAAATATCATTTATACCCATGTTAAAGGTGATACATTGGAAACTGTCATTTGGCTTGACGCAGAAAAGGCGTTGGATCGGGTGAGATGGGATTTTTTTTTTATACGCTTAAAAAATGTGTCTTTAATTTTGTATCTTGGATAAAAGTATTGTATTGCTCCCCTCTAACAGCCGTCCAGACTAACAATAATCTGCCCCCCAGGACAGGGATGCCCTCTGTCTCCTTTTTGCCATTGAACCGCTAGCTGTTGCTCTGAGACAATGTGTTGGTGTTGAGGGAAAACATCGAGGGGGTATCGAACATGAAGTCTCTCTTTATGCCGACGACATGATTTTATTTATTTCCAACCCATCGAACAGCCTCCGCAAACTTTTGGATAGACTTACAATAATAATAATAATACATTTTATTTATAGGCGCCTTTAAGAGCCTCAAGGTCACCTTAATGCATACTTAAGGAATTTGGGACAATTTCTGGATATAAAGTGAATTTTGGGAAGAGCGAGGCAAAGTCTATCTGTACGACAACTGGGGAGTTTTGTGTATTTTAGCCCCTTTTAAACCCAGCTATAACAAGTTTAAGTACTCGGGCATCTGGGTGACAAGAAAACCACAAAGACTTGTATAAAACTATCTTCCTTTATTGTCGAAGCTTAAAGAGGATTTTGGAAAATGTGAGTTTTGCCTCTTTATATTTATGGTGGGAATGCAGAACAAGGAGCAAAGATGAATGTGATGCTGAATCAGCAGAAGACTTGGACTCATTTGATTCCAGCTTTGATATCATTGATTTCAATATGTCCATTTCTGTCACACTTCACCTTTAAAAGTGAAGCCATGTGGTTCCTGGAAGGAAAAACACGACTTTTTCAAGTCTTTGTCCTGTTTTTATGAGAAATGTACGACTTTAATGTGAAACATTCAGAGTTTTTTCTCTTGTTGTGTTTGTTTGAAGCTGCTTCCTGTTGGCTTCAGCTGTTTGGAGTTTCCATTTTCTAAACTTCTACATTCTGAACCTTCTTCAGCGCTGAACAGATGATGAAACACTGAATGATTTCAAGCACTTTGTCTAATAAACTTACATCTTTCATTCTTTATACAGATTGTGGAACTGTGATTTGTCAGAGATCAGCTGTGATTATCTGGCAGCAGCACTGAAGTCCAACCCCTCCCATCTGAGAGAGCTGGTGCTGAGCGACAACAACAACCTGCAGGATCCAGGAGTGAAGCATCTGTGTGGTTTCCTGGAGAGTCCAGGATGTAAACTTGAAACTCTGAGGTCAGTCAGCATGTTTTAGTTGTGCCGAGATGAATATGATGAGAAAGTTGTGCTGACACTAAACTGCAGACATCAGGCTGATATTATACTGATCCACACTGAGGATCTTCATGGTAAAGTCTGTTTTCTTCTTCTCTGGTTTAGTCCATTGACTGCAGCAGAACAATGTTCACATTTCAAACCTTCAAAGAAGAAGAAAAATCCTCCACTGGAAAATTCACTGTGAAACTCTCAAACTCTTCATTGCACCTTAAAGTCTGTCTGACACTGAAATCCAAAGCAAAATGTGCGTTTGCTTTACAGACGGCAGTCCAACACAAACATACACACATCATCCAAAACACAGTCCAACATCCAAATCTCCTCCACTGCCAGCATGAATGATGGGAAAGAGAAGCAGGAACACTCTGACATTCAGGGTTAGAATGAGTTTCATCAAGCAGACTGTGAAGATCAAAGCTGCATTAGAAAGCTTACATGAATGAATGAGTGGACAGAAGTGGACAGAGATCATCTGAAGCACTTCAAAGGCTTTAAATCAGCACATTTCTCTTTATTCTTTATCAACTCTGTTAGTTTCTCTCAGTTTTCTGTGGAATGAAGCTAACAGCAGGCTAATAAGATGCTGACCAATAGGTTTCTATTAAAGGTTGTAATTTGTATATGAAAAAGTGCTTTGGCTCAGCAGGGATCAGCTTACAGGTAGAATACAGCTGCTGGATGGGATTAGCATGTCATAGCTATCTACCAAACTGCTAACTGGGGGATTTCAGGCCATCTATGGATCATTTTTGCTAACTGTTTATTCAGCTTATGCTCACAGGGCTGCAGCCTGTGCCCTAGCTGTCATAGGGCAAGAGGCGTGGTCCACCTGCACAGGTGAGCAGTCCATCACAGGGCCAACAGAGAGCGACAGAGAAGCACTCCCTCACATCCACACCTACAGCCAATGTAGAAGCACCAATGAACCTAAGCAGCATTTCATTGGACTGTGGGAGAACATCCAACCTCCACAGAAAGGCCCAGCTGACCAACAAGCTTCAACCTACAACCTTCTTGCTCTAAGGCACTAGTGCTAACCACTTTTGCCCATTTCAGCCCAAATCCTGCATCTTCCTGTTTCTGACTCCAGGCCAGCTCCACTAACACTTTCTCATCAGACACTGCCACCTAGTGGAGGAAGTCTTAGTTCCATTTGAAGCTTCAGATTACAGTTAGTTCCTTTACAAAGAGGTGGAGGTGGTGGGGCCACAGCACCATCATCACTGAGTGCCATAGGACACTTAACCTTTGTTTCCATATGCTGGGAACTTCCTGTTGTTCCAAGGAGGACTGGAAAATGTGTGAAAATCTCCCAGTCAGTTCCTCACAGCACACTTCAATCATTTCCCTCCCACAGCATCAGGACCAGGGCTTTTTCTCTCTTTGGTCCCACTAAGAGATTTCCACACAAACAGCTCATCAGTGGGACTCTCAGAGCTACCAGCCCTTTGCTACAATCACAAAGCTCTTCATTGAAATCAATGATATCAAAGCTGGAATCAAATGAGTCCAAGTCTTCTGCTGATTCAGCATCACATTCATCTTTGCTCCTTGTTCTGCATCCCCACCATGGACTTCATTCCTTTCCAAGCCAGCCTTGAGTGTCCTTTATTCAGCTCATCCTCTGCTTTACTTTTACACCTGATTTTAGCTGCTTTATCTCTCTTTCAACAGGTTTCTGTGCCTCAATCTTTTTCTTCTCTCCCTCATAACAAGACAGCTTGTTCTGCCTGAGAACATGTTGGAGTGATTTACTAATCCAGGGCTGCTTATTGGGGAAAATACTTCCTGTTTCCAAAGTAATCCCCATTTTTCCCAGAAAGAAATGTCAGTAGAAATCGATGATCTAAGTGAGAACATGAGCCTTTCAAAAGTCCCAGTGGGTGCAGTCAAAGCAGTCCCTCAGTCCCAGTATAGAGTCTTTGGTCCAGACTGGAACAGCTGTGTGCCCAGTTTGAGCTCTCTTCAGTGCTGTGACCTGACAGACCCAGAGGGGCCATCACATCACATTTAGAAGCTCCCCTGATGGAGCCACAACACATGTCCAATACTTAGTCTGTCTTGTTGGACCAACTGGAAGAAATGATTCAAGGACTTAGTCACAGAACAGAGATTCAAATCTCCAAAATCCAACTGGCTGCATCAGGACATATAGTCTGAAACTCTGCACAGTTTCCTGTTTGAAGCTGCTTCCTGTTGGCTTCAGCTGTTTGGAGTTTCCATTTTCTAAACTTCTACATTCTGAACCTTCTTCAGCTCTGAACAGATGATGAAACACTGAATGATTTCAAGCACTTTGTCTAATAAACTTACATCTTTCATTCTTTATACAGATTGAGGGACTGTGGTTTGTCAAAGATCAGCTGTGATTATCTGGCAGCAGCACTGAAGTCCAACCCCTCCCATCTGAGACAGCTGAACCTGTGGGGAAACAACCTGAAGGATCCAGATGTGAAGCAGCTGTCTGATCTTCAGCAGAGTCCAGACTACAGACTGGAGACTCTGGGGTCAGTAGAGTGATGGAGTGAGTGGGTGGTGCTGTCAGCAGTATTGTACTAAACACAGTCAGTATGAAACAAAGATCCAGTGTTTCCTGTAAAGCTGCAGCTTCTCAGTGAAGCTGTGAGAGGAGAACGGTGACAGGCTTCAGGATTGGACACAAACACTTCCTGTTTCTCACCTTTATGGTCACCATAGTAACGGCTGACACGCTCTGATCAAACACTGTCAACAGCCAATCAGCTCTCTGAACAAAGCAGCACGCAGACCAATGACTGCATTGATTTCCAAGTTTAAAGCACTGAAGAACACAGTCTGTAGGTGAGGAAGAATTTAGTGAGAGCAGATGTTTGGATGGAATTCCTCCAGTTAACAGCTGGAACCGTCCATCTGGATTGTTGGGCTTGTTGTTGGGGTTCCTACAGAGCTCAGAGTGGACACACCAAGGTTCTTCTAATGAATGAAAGTCCAAACTCAAACTAGGAGGGAAAAACATTTTCAGCAACTTCAATAAAAATCCAAAGATTAGAAAAAGTGAAGCAACAATGAGTCCTAGTACAGTCCCAGCACTGACGTCCCTGCTGCTCTTTATACTGGATGTGCTGCATCACTGACTGACAGCTGATGAAGAGTCTCTGGAAACACTCGTTTATCTCCTCTGCCCTTCCTCCTTCTCTCTGCAGGTGGAGGTGATGATGGTAAACAGGACGGTGTGTGTGCTGAGAGAGGAGCAGCTGTGTCCTGATGATCCAGAGAGGTTGAAGCAGCAGCAGCTTGTGTGTAGAGACGCTCTGACTGGGCCATGTTACTGGGAGGTGGAGAGGAGAGCTTCATCCAGCAGTGACTGACAGAGGAATGAAGTGCAGATGACTGTCAGTGCTGCAGAGTGAACTGCTCTGAGAACAGCTCCACTGTCAGACACAATGTAGAGTCCAGCATCAGCCCTGTGTGTCCCTCTGGATCTGACAGAGGATCATCAGTGTATCTGGACTGCTCTGCTGCTGCTCTGTCCTTCTACAGTCTCTGCACAGTCTCTGTCTCACTCTGGAAAGATTTTACAACTTGTTGTAATTACAGAACGTTAATATAATATTCAAACATGTGATCTTCTCTTTATTTCTGAATCTTTACCAAATAAAGAAAAACCAAACTAACAAACAGAAGCTGTCGTGTCCTTTTTCACCACATCTGTGAATCTTTTCTGTGTTTTTCCTCTTTTCCTCCTTCCTGCAGCTCCATCTTCATCATTCTGTGTCCAGTATATGTGAACACGTCCAAAGCATCTGAGCCTCATGTTACCCGTTTGTGTGAGTTACGCCTGTCGTTGTGTTGTGGTGTATAAATAAGGGGCAGGAGACAGCGCTGGATCTCTGAGTTCTTTACTCTCAATTTCTGCAACATCTGCAATATCTAGAAATGCAAACCTGTGAGCTGTGTGTGTTGTGCGTCTGCTCGGCCACCTCTCCTCCGGCCGTGCTGGAAGCAGCTGTGCGTTTGACAGTTTTATCGACTCGACAATAATCGAACAAATTAAATGTTCAAAAATATCAACTTAAGCACTTCAAAGTCAACAAAAAGCTTAAAACAATGAAATAATATTTCACTGACAAAACAACAGCTCATAAGAACGATACACAAAATAATACAGAAACAAACAAATAAAAGTTATTAACCAGGATCCATGTTTTTGTCACAAACACTGAATCAGCTGATTCACTCTTTATGTTTCTGAGTTTGTTTTGTGATTATAGTTCTGGTTTCTGTTTCTGTGTCTTCACTGTGTCCCACGTCTCCTTACTTTGGACTCTGTGTTATATTTCCTGTTTTACTTTGACAGTCCTGTGTTACTGTTTCCTGTCTCGTGTGTGTAATTGGTCCCAGCTGTGTTTCCCTCCTCTCCCGTTCCCTGATTACTAAACTGCGTCCACGCCGCCGGCGCTCCTCTCCACAGCTGGATTCCAGGATTTCAGAGCATCCAGCTGTGGTGAGTGATGGAGACACTTTCTCTGCTCCCTCAGTAATCAGGACAGTTTATTGAACATCAGAGGACATAAAGGACTGTTTTTCACCTGCCCGTTCTGAACCTGGACATTAAAGACTGCTGGCTTCAAGGACATTAATCCCAGTGTCAGCCAGCCAATAACAGCCTGTGTTTTTCAGCTCTTTAGGAGTCAGAAATGAGAAAGACACAGACTGCTAACCTCTCCCTGCAGGAAATAAGCTCCGCCTCTTCCTTTCAACAAATTCCTTTAAGCTTCAGTATTAGACTGTGTAGGCTCAACAATAACAGTGCAGCCTGCTGATAGAGGTGAAGAGGGAGGTAATTTACCCCACACAAGGTGTTCCTGAAAGGGTTCCAGCGTAACACGCTGTCTCAACTTCACTGTGCCAATCTTATCAGGCACCGCCCCTCCTCGCCAACGCTCAACATTGGAAAGCATGGATAAAAACTGTCTACAGTCATCATTGGTGACATCACCTGAGATAGATACAAGCCTCCAATACTCATCCGTATTCTTCATTACATGAATCAACGACTTAATAGCGTTACTGCCAATAATCATGTCGTCACTTTGGCCTGGAATAACCAGCATGGGGATGAGCAGCTTGAAACCATAAAGAGTCACTTCCAAATCACAAACTGCTTTAGGTTGGAACTGGTGACCCCCAGCACCAACAACAACAATGTCATTAGCTGGTTCGAGCTTCAGATCAGGGCAGGACTGTAAAAGCCGCGTAGCAGTAGCCTCACTAATAGAGCACGACATAGAGCCACTGTCGATCATGGCTCTCAGTGAAACTCCGCCCACAGTCCCCACAGTCGTATAAAACAAATTGTCAGATTTCTTAATTCTTTGCGTCATTTGGAAGACAACTGTCGTACCAGGTGGCGAAGTGGAGCACAGAGATTCATACATGGATCCCAGGTCATCGCTGTCGCAAGTGGGAGAGTCACTCAGATGATCCACACTTTCCTCCCTCAAATGTGGATCAACTAGTTTTCCGACCGTCGAGGGGCAGAAGACGACGAGGATCCAGGACAGGCACGCCTGGTGTGGTCATTTGAGTGGCACAGAAAACAGAGTTTGTGATCTCGGCAGTGCATGAAAGCTGTGTGAGACATATCATGACAGACGGAGCAGGGCTTATCATGTAGGCCCTCAATCCTGGAACGTCTGGAGTTAGGCCGCGTGGTCAAACCAGGCTGAAAGGATCTTTGCAGCAGAACCTTCTCAAGCATGCCTATGAGCCGCTCCAAAGTAGCTGAATCTGTCGACTGTGGCTGAATGTGCTTCTCTGTTGGCTGGACAGGCAACGCTGTTGATATCTGCTGCGCATTCACTGCAACTCTCTCGGCTGTCGTGCTGCTTGAGTTCAACTGTCATGGTCTACGGTGGGTGGCTGGAGTTTCCATTAGGCTCCTGAACTGACCTGGGATCCGCCCCTGGGCAGGGCCAACTCCAGCTCCTGCACACCTGGAGCCTATTGCAGGCTATCAAGCCAGAGGGATTTAAACCACACATCGATGTTCACTCACTGCCAGTTCGTCATCAACCCATGTTGGTAACAGGTCTTGTGTTTCAAATTCTCGCTGTGATTTATCTTACTAACAAAGACTCTTTTGTACTACAGTTGCTGTACCCACCCTGGCTCACTCCACCTCCGGACTCGGGATACCTAGTGATCATTTTGGAAATCCCTCTGTGCCTCACCTGCCTGCCCTCCTGCCATCACACTCCATCTGGAGCCCCGGATCTCAGGTCAGCCTTTCCACGCCACTCAGCCTCCCCTGGATCTTCATCATCCCCCTCTCAAACACTCCAGGTCCCTAACTGCAAGTAAGAATTGCTGCTCTTATACTGGCCACTTCTGAGCTGCCTTCACTACCTGCCTAACTCCTATATCCTCTCCCCTCAGTGTGACTGTTCCCCACTCAGCTCCGTTCCACTTCTCAGGCCTCGTTCCCTCGCCCTAGCCACGTTCCCCTGGGCACGCCACACCAAGGCTCCACGTCTCGTCATTTTCTGTCTTTGCCACGTTTCCCTTTTTTCCCCCCTTGCACTTAACCGTAATAAACTGTTAAATCATCTACTGTCTCCGCTCTGGGTTTCTGCACCTGAGTCCTATTCAGTACCGGCCATCCGTCGCCGTGACAGTACGAACTGGCCAACAAATGGACTCAGCAGACCCAGTACGTGCAGCAGTCTCCAAGCAGGGAGCCATTTTAGGGGCTCATGAGCAAGCGTTGCAGGTTCTCGACACCCGGTGTCAAGCCATAGGCGAGACCCAGGCTAGGATCTTAGCTTCCCTGCAGGAGATTCAGTCGGCTCTTTCCCCTCCTCCAGGCCCATCCTCCGCGTCCCCTGCGCCCGTGGCAGAACCTCCCCAGTCTTCCCCAGCTCCGACCCCTTCGGGCTCCGTGTTTCGCGATGCTGCATTCCCAGAACCCGAGCCGTACTCTGGGGAGCGGGGCCGCTGTACGGCCTTTCTACTGAAATGTTCTCTCGCGTTCACGCATTCACCCCGTTCATTTACTAGCGAATCAGCTCGGGTAGCATATCTGGTGGCTAAGCTACAGGGCAAGGCGCTGTTATGGGCCGAGGCGTACCTGTCGGCTCACCCGCTCCCAACCTGCTCGTTTGATGATTTTCTGTGCGAGTTTAAAAAGACCTTTACTCACCCAGTATCGGAGGGTAGTTCTGATGAAAGGTTGCTCGGGTTGCAACAGGGGAGCCGGAGTGTCGCTGAGTTCATTATCGACTTCCGTACCGCAGCCGCCGAGGCCAATTGGCCCGATCATGCCCTTCGGGGAGTGTTCCGTCGCGCCTTAAACGACGAGCTCAAAGACCAGCTCGCTTCCCGCGATGAGCCCGAATCCTTTGAAGACTTGGTCTCCCTTTCCCTTCGGATAGATAATCGCCTGAGAGAAAGGGAGGCAGAAAAGAACCAGAAACATCGTAAACCTGCGCCTCGTACGTTTTCACTTCCTCCACCGTCACGTCCGGTGTCAACATCCGCTCCCGTTTCCGTGGAAACGGACGCCGCTCCGGAGCCTATGCTAATCGGCCGCTCTCGTCTCACACCAGAGGAGCGAGAACGACGGCTTCGGTCGGGCGCGTGTTTTTACTGTGGCTCAGTGGAGCATAGGTTAGCGCAGTGTTCGGTTCGGCCAAAAGGCTCCGCCCGCCGGTAATTTCGGGGATACAGGTGGACGGATCCTCTTTCAGTTCCAAACCCCGGTTAATTCTACCAGTCACCCTGTGTCTAAATAAGGTTTCTCACCCCCTCCATGCTCTCGTTGATTCCGGAGCAGAGCAAAATTTAATAGATTTAGCTCTCGCTAGACGCCTTCATTTGCCACTCAAGACTCTCGATCCTCCCATCCCTGTTACCGCATTAAACGAGCAAATATTCTCTCAGATAACCCATCAGGCTGGCCCCGTAACCCTCGTCACCTCTGGAAACCACCATGAAGCCATTACCTTATTCACCTTCTCTTCTCCTGATTCACCACTCATCCTAGGCTACCCCTGGCTACAGAAACACAACCCTCATATAGACTGGTCTGGAAGTAAAATCGCTAGTTGGAGCCCTTTTTGTCTAGCCCACTGCCTCAAGTCTGCCCTACCGCCGGGTGCCCCTGACACTAACACCTCGGGCGTTGATCCGGTTGACCTCACACTCGTCCCACCTGAGTACCATGACCTCCAGGAAGTTTTCAGTAAAGACAAAGCGTCGTCCTTACCACCCCACAGGCCTTATGACTGCGCTATCGACCTTCTACCTGGTGCTCCGCTTCCCTCTAGCCGGCTATTCAACATCTCCAGACCAGAAAGAGAGTCCATGGAAAAGTACATCCACGAGTCATTAGCTGCAGGTATCATCCGCCCATCCTCCTCTCCAGTGGCCGCCGGCTTCTTTTTTGTGGAAAAGAAGGATAAATCACTCCGTCCATGCATAGACTACAGAGGGTTAAACGACATCACCATTAAAAACAAATATCCTTTACCCCTTATCAGCTCAGCCTTCGAACCCCTCCATGAAGTCACCGTATTCACCAAACTGGATCTCCGCAATGCCTACCACCTTGTCCACATCAGGGAGGGGGACGAATGGAAAACGGCTTTTAATACGCCCCTAGGTCATTTTGAGTATTTGGTCATGCCGTTTGGGTTAACCAATGCCCCCGCTGTCTTTCAGAACCTGGTCAACGACGTGCTCCGTGATTTCCTGAACCAGTTTGTCTTTGTTTATCTTGATGACATACTCATTTTCTCCAAGACCCCCCAGGAACACCATGTCCACGTCCGAGCAGTCCTCCAACGCCTCCTGGAAAACCGACTTTACGTCAAAGCCGAGAAATGTGAGTTTCATGCACAATCTGTCACTTTTCTTGGCTATATACTCGCAGGAGGGCAGGTGAAGACTGATCCAGCCAAGATCCGCACGATCCTGGAGTGGCCCACGCCCACGTCACGCAAGCACCTACAACGTTTCCTCGGCTTTGCCAATTTCTACCGGAGGTTTATTCGCAACTACAGCCAGGTAGCCACTCCTCTCACTACACTCACATCCACCAAAAGACAGTTCATCTGGACACCTGAAGCTGAGGTAGCATTCAGTAGGCTCAAGCGCCTATTTACTTCAGCTCCAGTATTGTGTCACCCAGATCACTCCAAGCCATTTGTTCTAGAGGTAGACGCGTCCGACGTCGGCGTCGGAGCAGTCCTTTCACAGCATTCAGGTTCCAAGGCCAAGTTACACCCATGTGCCTTTTTTTCACGTCGACTCTCGTCAGCTGAACGCAACTATGATGTAGGAGACAGAGAGTTGCTGGCTATTAAGTTAGCCCTGGAAGAGTGGCGTCACCTATTGGAAGGAGCTGAACACCCATTCACCATCTTCACAGATCATAAAAACCTTACTTACCTCAAAACAGCTAAGCGTCTAAACGCCCGCCAGGCCCGTTGGTCTCTGTTCTTTGATCGCTTCAAGTTTGCCATCTCTTTCCGTCCAGGTTCCAAGAACGCCAAGGCTGATGCCCTGTCTCGTCTTTACGACCCAGACGCTGAACCCACCGAACCAGCTCCTGTGCTTCCTGCCTCCTGCCGCGTAGCGTTTTTATCCTGGGACATAGAGGAATCCATCCAGCGTGCTTTACTGGATGAACCAGACCCTGGCACAGGTCCTCCGGGCCGCCGCTTCATTCCCACAGCAACCCGTTCGGCTGTAATTAAGTGGGCTCATACCTCCCGGTTTTCCTGCCATCCTGGAATCGGCCGCACCATCGCACTACTACGTCGTCACTTCTGGTGGGCAACTCTGGAACATGATGTGCGGGACTACGTCTCTGCCTGTGACGTGTGCGCCAGGAACAAGACCCGAAATCAGCGACCATCCGGTCTTCTACAACCTCTAGCCGTACCTTCTCGTCCTTGGTCCCACATTTCCCTGGACTTTGTCACTGGACTGCCTAGGTCAGCAGGTAAAACAGTGATACTCTCTGTGATCGACAGGTTTTCAAAAGCAGCTCACTTCGTTGCCCTGGAGAAACTACCCACTGCCACGGAAACTGCAAGACTGATGGTTGACCACGTCTTCAAACTCCACGGGATTCCTGCCGAGGTCACTTCTGACAGGGGACCTCAGTTTATATCCCAGGTTTGGAAATCTTTCTGCTCTGCCCTGGGTGCTCGAGCCAACCTCAGTTCTGGTTACCACCCTCAAACCAACGGGCAGACTGAGAGGCTCAACCAAGAGCTGGAGTCCATGCTCCGCTGCATGGTTTCCCATAACCCGGCTACCTGGTCAGCACATCTCCCATGGGTGGAGTATGCGCACAATTCTCATGTTTCCGCATCCACTGGTCTCTCTCCATTTGAAGCGTCCCTGGGCTATCAGCCTCCCCTCTTCCCTGAGGACGAGGCTGATTTGGCTGTGCCTTCCGTCCAGCACCATCTCCAGCGCTGCCGCCGCGTCTGGACTCGGACCCAGGAGGCACTGAAGAAAGCTGCTGCCCGCCACTGCCGCTATGCAGATCGTCTACGGTCGCCAGCTCCTCGGTACGCTCCAGGACAGAAGGTGTGGCTGTCGGCTAAGGATGTTCCCCTTAAAGTTTCCTCCCGCAAGCTGGCTCCTCGGTTTATTGGGCCGTATGTCATCCACTCGGTCATCTCGCCCTCTGCTGTGAAGCTCGAGCTTCCTCCCAGTCTGCGGATTCACCCGGTTTTTCATGTTTCCCAAGTCAGGCCTGTGCTGTCCAGTGTGCTGTGCCCGCCTTCCGACCCCCCTCCGCCCGCCCGGCTCATCGATGGTCATCCGGCCTATACGGTTCAGCGGATCGTTGACGTCCGTCGCCGTGGTCGGGGTCGCCAGTTTTTGGTGGACTGGGAGGGGTATGGGCCTGAGGAACGTGCCTGGGTTCCTCGCTCGTTTATCCTTGATCCTGCTCTTGTCTCTGATTTTTTCAGGTCACGTCGCGGGCTGGGGACCGGTCGGCCGCCGGGTGGCGTCCCTTGAGGGGGGGGTACTGTCATGGTCTACGGTGGGTGGCTGGAGTTTCCATTAGGCTCCTGAACTGACCTGGGATCCGCCCCTGGGCAGGGCCAACTCCAGCTCCTGCACACCTGGAGCCTATTGCAGGCTATCAAGCCAGAGGGATTTAAACCACACATCGATGTTCACTCACTGCCAGTTCGTCATCAACCCATGTTGGTAACAGGTCTTGTGTTTCAAATTCTCGCTGTGATTTATCTTACTAACAAAGACTCTTTTGTACTACAGTTGCTGTACCCACCCTGGCTCACTCCACCTCCGGACTCGGGATACCTAGTGATCATTTTGGAAATCCCTCTGTGCCTCACCTGCCTGCCCTCCTGCCATCACACTCCATCTGGAGCCCCGGATCTCAGGTCAGCCTTTCCACGCCACTCAGCCTCCCCTGGATCTTCATCATCCCCCTCTCAAACACTCCAGGTCCCTAACTGCAAGTAAGAATTGCTGCTCTTATACTGGCCACTTCTGAGCTGCCTTCACTACCTGCCTAACTCCTATATCCTCTCCCCTCAGTGTGACTGTTCCCCACTCAGCTCCGTTCCACTTCTCAGGCCTCGTTCCCTCGCCCTAGCCACGTTCCCCTGGGCACGCCACACCAAGGCTCCACGTCTCGTCATTTTCTGTCTTTGCCACGTTTCCCTTTTTTTCCCCCTTGCACTTAACCGTAATAAACTGTTAAATCATCTACTGTCTCCGCTCTGGGTTTCTGCACCTGAGTCCTATTCAGTACCGGCCATCCGTCGCCGTGACATCAACGTTCCTCCAGAGTGGGACTCACACAGGATTTCCTGGACCTCATTGGCTGTCCATTTATCAATTGTCTTTGATCTAAAGATCATGGCAAGCTCAGGGGAGGGACAGTTTTTGATGAACATTCGGGTGACCTCAGTGCTGGGGCTACCCAATGCTTGTCCTCGTTCCTTCAGGCGCTCAACAGCAAGATCAACAGCACGGTGCAGCCTAAGCCAGTAATCGAATGCACTTTCGCCTTTCTCTGGGAGAGTGGTGTAGAAGTCTGCCAGTGGAAGAGGTGAGCACTGAGCAGAGTCAAAGTGTCTCCTCAGGATTCCAAAAATAGCCTCAGGATCACGTGTGACATCTACGACACTGTTTCTAATGCCAACCTGGACCACATCCTTAGCCTTGCCTCTCAAATGAACAAGAATCTCCTCAGCCTGTTCTTCAGGTCTCAGACTCCCCAGCTTTATAAAGGCTCTCATCAGATCCTCCCACTCTCTCACAGAAATGAGATCAGAACCATCCCCTCTGAAGCATGGTGGGTCCTTAAGCTTCCTGTGGGACACAAACTGCACCGGCGCAGCATCAACAGCAGATGTAGATGACACAGCATGGAAAGGTGTGGCCGTGGGTGCAGGTAAGGGGGTACTAGCAGACGGGCTGAGCTGGGTTAAGATACTCTGCGCTACTCTCTGACCAACCAGTTGGATCACATCCCCCATCTGACTCACAATCTCCGTGGCAATAGTATCTGGGTTAGGAGAAGGTGAACTGTTGTTCTGAGACGTGTGTGACACAGGGCTAGGGGGGGGGACAACAACCCCTTCACTGGACTGGGGCCCTGGGATCCCCTGACTATCCCCCCTAACAAAACCACGCCCACTAACAGGAGTGTCATAACGCAAACGCAAAGGGGAACATAACAACCCCCTACCCCTACCAACAACATTAGGAGTACTCGATCCCTCCTCTGTGATGTCCATCACAACAACTAGAATAGAACAAAAATGCTATATATGCTCCTTTTTTTTTTTTTTTTTTTTAAATGTGTCAGAAAGAACAACAATGAATCAAACGTGCAGCGCTGAAACTGGCCCACGTTGCTGAGAGGAGTCCACCGTCCAAACACTCGATTGACGGCTCACGGCACCAATGTAACCCCTGGTCAGCTTCTCTTTCCAGCGCTGTGTGAATAAAACTCTCTGGACTCGAAGTGGGTAGAGCTCAGGCGTGATTTATTCCCCAATGAAATAATTAACATTGTGAAGACATTTAAAAATAAAAAGTCCACTGACTGTTTTGGTATTGACATGATATTAGTTAAAAGTATTATAGAATATATAGTGCAACCTTTCGCATACATTTGTAATCTGTCCTTTCAAACTGGTGTGTTTCCCTCACAAATGAAAATAGCAAAAGTTATTCCAATCCATAAAAACGGAGAGAGATGTCAGTTTACCAATTACAGGCCAATATCACTACTCCCACAGTTCTCAAAAATTTTAGAAAAGTTATTTGTTAATAGACTTGATAAATATATTGAGAAGCATAATCTCCTAAGTGATAACTAATATGGCTTTAGAGTGAAAAGGTCCACTTCGATGGCAGTGATGGAACTTGTTGAAGGGATATCTAATGCTATAGATAATAAGGAATATATTGTTGGTGTTTTTATAGACTTAAAAAAGGCGTTTGATACAATTGATCATTCTATATTAATGAATAAACTAGAGAGATATGGCATAAGAGGGATAGCATACAAGTGGATGAAAAGTTACCTGGATGAAAGATATCAATATGTCGAATTCAATAATGTAAAATCTAAGCAGTTGAAGGTAACTTGTGGTGTTCCTCAGGGCTCTGTGCTGGGCCCTAAATTATTTATATTATATATAAATGACATATGTAGTGTTTCCAAACTGTTAAAATGTGTATTGTTTGCTGATGATACCACTCTGTACTGCTCAGGTAAAAACCTAGAACAGCTTCTGACTACAGCGGAAAAGGAGTTAAATATATTAAAAAACTGGTTTGATGTAAATAAGTTATCGTTAAATATAAAGAAAACAAAATTGATTATTTTTGGCACTAGACAAATGAAAAATGTATCTAAAATCAGGGTTAATGGAATTGAAATTGAAAGAGTGAACGAAAATAAATTTCTTGGAGTGATGATTGATGATAAGCTGAGTTGGAAGTCTCATATAAACCACGTGAAAACAAAAATGTCAAAAACCATTGCTATTCTCTATAAAACAAAGCATGTCCTGAACAAAAAATCATTATACACACACACTTTATTGTACTCTGTTGCTTCCATATATGACTTACTGTCTGGAGATATGGGGTAATGCATATAAAACAAACACTCTTCATATTTTCAAGTTACAAAAAAGAGCTATAAGAATTATAAACCAATTAAACTATATAGAACCAACTAACATTTTGTTTGTTAATCTGAATACCCTGCAATTTTATGATTTAGTTGAATATAAAATGGCACAGATAATGTATAAAGCACAAAATAACTTGCTTTGCCCCAGTACTCAGAAGCTGTTCAAAGTCAGAGAGAGTCAATATGACTTAAGGGGAACAGATTTCTAATAAGGACAAACATAAAGCAGAGATGTGTTTCTGTTAGAGGAGTTAACCTGTGGAATAGTTCTGACAGTGATTTAAAAAGGTGTAATTCATTTTCCTTGTTTAAAAATATGTTTAAAAATAGAGTATTAGAAAAATATATATATTGATGTCGTTACTTATCTAAGGTGGAAAGTTGTTTTTGTTTGTTTGTTTGTTTTGTTTTTGCTTTGTTTTATTATTTGCTTCGAGCCCTGTGTACAGGAGCTGCATGCAAAAAGATCTTTTGTTAAAAGGGTTGGCGTAATAAGCAAATGCTTCAGCCAATACCTTTTGATTAGCCTTGTCTCATGCTTTCTTTGTGGTAGATCTTTGTTCTGTCTTCACTGAGATATTTGAATGCTAATCAATAAAAATCAATCAAATCAAATCAAACCAATAACAGCCTGTGTTTTTCAGCTCTTTAGGAGTCAGAAATGAGAAAGACACAGACTGCTAACCTCTCCCTGCAGGAAATAAGCTCCGCCTCTTCCTGTCCTGTATATGAGTGATTCTGACATGAGACACAATGAGTTTCCTGTTTATTGTGACTTAAAGCGAGCAGCAAAGCCACTAAACTGTGTGTTTCCAGCTGAAGCTGCTTTTTGTGTTGCTCCCACAATCCTGTCTAAAACAGTCAGTGAGGAAAACTCAATGTGACTTCAGAGTGTCAGAGGTAAGCGACTCATGTTGTAACTGACGTCAGACGCCGGAGATTTTGGCGGAAAATTAAAGTGAACGGTAGTTTAGAATTGAACAAATTCCTTTAAGCTTCAGTATTACCAAATACACTTATCAATAGTCTTCTAACTAACAACATTTGTCTAAATCATCTCCAACACCCTGGAGAACAACGGGGAGAGTTTAGAGGCTCTCCAAGATTACATTGATCAGTGCTTCCAGGATCTTGTGATGAAGAAGGCTCAGAGTGCAAAAACTTCATCAAAACCCACCTGAAGCTGCTGGAGGACACGGTGAAGAACATCGCCTTTGATAGAGTGCATCGCATCGGCCCCATGCGGGCTGCGACCGGGAGACCACGTCCTACTGTGGCCAAGTTCGGCCACTTCAAACAAAAGGAACAGGTGAAAAGTCTCCGTGTCCATCGGTGTTTCTCCACGTCTCTCTTCCTTCTTCGTGTCATCTCTGTGTTTCCCTGCTGCCCTCATGTTTTCTGCTTTGTCTGTTAGTTCTTCCCAGTTTAGGTTGATGTTCGCTTCTTCCCTCACCTTTGTTATTTTCACTGTAAATAAATCTCCACTCGCATCTCCACCGCCGTCTGCATCTTGGTCCTCATTCACTCCACCACACGACTGCTGCCCCAGCCGTGACAACTTTTGATGTTTCCTCTACATTTACCTTTAAAAATTATTTACTTTGCCTTGTTTGGTATCATTTGGTATCAGATGGCCGACTTCTAAATGGTCATCATGGTCACCACCGAACTTGAGGAGTTTGCCCCCTCACATATACTAATGTGCCACAAACAGGACTTTAACATCACCAACCATTCCTATGTTATTACGGTGTATCCATATAACTGGCCCACCCTGTACAGTTATGCTTTCATTTTGACATACTGTATTAACACAATTCAGGAGCGATTCTAGGATCAGAGCTTCGGGGGGCTGAGCACCCAGAGAGCTGCCCAGCCAGCCAAGATACACTTTACTCGTCACAATGAGACTTCTTCCCCGTCTCTGTCGGTCCCTGCATCCTCCCTGTCCTCATCGTCTGTTGTCTTCGCCTCCTTTATCAGTCATCATAATTTTACCATCTCTGTGCAAGTCTGCAAATTTCTTTATTAAATCAAAAGATTATTAAATCCATCAAGTCTCTCTGTGCCTGGATCCTCGTCACAAAACATGACATCACTGTTTTGTACTTTTTAACAATTTAATCCCACATTTGTGAAAGAAAAGCAAAACACTTTTTTGAAAAGTCTGTAACAAAACCATCAATTCTGATCAAGGTTATTTAAATGCTGCCAAAGAAGAATGGATTGGAATAAAAAAAATACATATCCTAACCTTAATTACTGGAGGAGAATAATGAATGATGCTCATAGTGAGTAAGAAGTAAACTGAGTGCATATTTTGGACAGAGATTCACTTTTAATGTGTTTGTATAATATAATACAGATACATAAAAACACTCCTGAAACAGAATAAATTATTACAAATAAATTATTACAAAATATTAAAAAATATTATGGATACTTTTGTTGTTAAAATGTTACCTCTCAACCAAGTTCTGCCTTTTATATTTTTAGTAGTGTGTCACACAAACAGGAAATATTGTCAAAAAAAAGTAAGTAAGTGCTGAAGCACCCCAAAAATGAACCAAAGCACCCCAAAAATGAACCAAAGCACCCCAAAAATGAACCAAAGCACCCCAAAAATGGGCTAAAATCGCCCCTGTTAACAAATAATAGCCCAACAGTCACTTTTATGCTTACTGTAGCTGTTAGCTAAAAACACTAATTTAGCCTAGTTTGCCCTGAATTCAGCTTTGACAGACATGATCGACTGTTTCCAGTAGAATTCCTCGTTGTCATCTTGTTCCCTCTCAGAGCCCCGTATGCTTGCAGAGACCCCTACAGTAGGGAAATGTGCCAAAGAACGTCCAAAACATTGCATTTTAGGTTTATTTATGCCTTACACACAATCCCAACTCTTTAGCTAACTTAACAACTTTGGCTAAAGTCTATAGTTAGTCTTACTCGTTTGTACAACATTTCTGGATCGCCACTGTTTGAAATGATATGACATATGACTCTCACTGAAACAGCAAACTTTGTAGAAAACACAACACTTCTGATTCTCTATCTAGCTGTTTGGTCACAGCTGTAGATTACATTATAAGTGGTTGTTCACTCTTGTCAATAATTACATTTCTAAATTCTATTTGTGCAGTTACATGTAAACAAAGTCCAATATTGTATCTAAATGATTGTGTTATGGTGGGACAGTTTCCAATTTTGTTGTATTATTGTACTAGGTATGACTGTGCAAGAGTTATCTTATCTTCCTTGCTTGCACCACACTCTTTGCAGAAATGGTGCACAGCAGCACTGCATCATGTTATTGTGTTGTATAATATACCAGAACTAATACAAAGCAACATCCATGTACACTATAGGTCCATGCCAATGTGCCCAAATGGGACCTCCATAAATGGTAAGGGGCGCAAAGGCACTTTAAGACCAGTGGGCACACCATCGGTGCACATCCGCTCGGATGCTTTTTTCTATTCATTTATTTCCCTGTTTATTTATCGATGCACAAAAGCAATTATCTCAGAGACACCATCCTCTTAACAGAGACTCAAATCAGGAACCTGCAGATTATTAGTCAGCAGCTTTAACTTCCTGTCTTTGTCTCACTAAACCTTCCACGTGGAAACTTGAGCTGCCCACTCAAGCACAGTAGGCTTCAACTGGCTCTGCTCAAGTCACTTCAGTATCTGAGAAACTGTCTCGATGCATGCCAAAGAACACTTTGACAATACGCTTGTGTTGAGTCAAATCCACCACAAGCATATTCTATGGCAGTTTAATTCCACTCCACATAAAAATAGTCACGTATTATTTCCCCCCACCACACTTCCTGCCAGTAGCTGGTGCCCCCACCCACAGTGCATTAGTGGTTCTCTGTGTTTAGTGGCTCACTCTGGGCGGCTGCTCGGTGGGGCCCGGCCCCCTGGGCCCATTTACTGCTCAGTAACATTTAATATCTATTATTTACTACTACTCACTAGCCTACTTACTGCATATTATTGGTTGTTGCTGTGGGTTCCCCACTGTGTTGGTTTTTCCTTGTGTTTTTCAGCATATGATGAAATAGATTTTCAGTATTTTTTCTCTCTTCCTCTCCATCTATTTCTCTTCTTCTCTATTTTTCCCTCTTCTTCTGTTAACTTTCTCCCCAGCTTATCTTTTTTCTTCTTTCCTGACCCCCGTTCTGATTCTAATGACTCAAAATAAAGTAAAATCATCATCAAATATGACTATCAAGTGGACCAGTATAGCAAAAACCATAATGGTGGCAGAGGCCCCAGAGCCAAGTGGCAGGATTTTCAACGTTAAAACCAGATAAAAAACAGAAATTAAATGGTGTTAAAAGCCATGAATTAAGGCAATTCATTCACAACATCATTACAAGTTTTACTGGACGTTAATATTTTTCTCTTTTTTCAGTGCAAAACAAACTAACAGTACACATGATGCTGGCAAGTTAAAATGTCAGTGTCTTTTATAGATAGCATGTCTAGCATCATAGTTTTATAGATCACGTAGTCAGGATAAAAACTCCATCTCTGATTATTATTGTACATGACTGTGACATGCAGTGGCCTCAGCATCATGATGAAGGCGACCGGAGGAGATAGTTTGGTAGACATCGATGTTTTGCCGATGAAGGCTCATGTAGCGGTCCTCTTTGTCCTAAACAACAATTTACACTGTCATTTACATTTAATTAAAGTGCAGCTTAAAACACAGACATAATGCACTGCAGCCTCGGCACAATTAAGTGTAAAACAGAACTATGGAAAACTCACAAACATCTGGCGAGTTTCAGATCCTGTTAAGTTAGTTAGACCTGATCTGTTTTCTCTGTTAGGATAAAAACATCAGAGGTCATGGGGTGAAAAATACCTCAAAAACAAGACTAGCTATGTCTACAACTAATGTGTGGTGTTTGAAAAGAACCTATGAGATACTTTGAACACCACAGTGGCTGCTGTATGCAGTAATGTGCTCAAGTGATTTCAAAGGGTCATTTCATGAGTTTAAGTGCGTCAGTAAAAGTTTTCACCTGCGAGGATTTCTCCTCAGGCTGTAACCACAGGTTATCACAGCCACACTGATGAGTGAAGCAGCAGCAGAAATGATGGGATCTGTAGCCATGAACTTCATGCCAGAAGAATCTCCATCGTCTGTTGAATGTTGCCACACACACACAAAAAAACTTCATTTTGAAAACATGAAAAGTCACGAAATTTGCATTAACCTGTTATATTAAAGCGGAAAACATGTTTATCTTTTCATTACATTAGAGTTTCAATTGCATCATTCAAACACTTCACTGATGAAATAACACCAAAGTTGTGATTGGAGCAGTTTTATAATGAAATTTTAAACAAATTAGCCAGAAGAAGAGCTTAAAAACATTCCAGATGTTCATCTCCTGACTGAAACCTTTCATTAATCCGCTGCAGGCGGGAATGACGACCTCAAACCATGTATGACAGAAAAGAAAGTGTTAACGCAGTTCCAAACATCCACCTTGAATCTGCGGTGTGGGTATAAATAGAAAATGTTTTTACCTCTCACAGTCACACTGAGATGGAGAACATACAATCCACCACGAAATCCACACTCACAGGTGTAGTTCCCACTGTCTTCAGATGTTAAGTTGAGCAGGTGGAGAAACACAGTCTCATTTTCTTTGATCAGTGTGAACCTGGAGTCACAGCCATGAATAAAGCCTCGGTCGTAACGATAGAGCAGACGACACTGTTCTCCTCGGCTCCTCTCTGTGCTGATCTCACACAGTATCATCACAGTAATATTCAGAGTTGTTTTGCTGCATATTTGAGTGGAATCGGGTTTCTTTCCAATTGTCTTCACAAGAGTCTCTATAAATTGTTCCAGTTAAAATGAAACAAAATCGGGATTATAGTTTCTATATATTTGTTGTTGTGGGAAAATCAATCACATATATTATTTCACTAACCTAACTAAAGCTTTCTTCTTAAACACCTGGCTTTACAGCTTTTCTTTTTTAATTATATATATTTACCTTCACTGCTAAAAACCACAAGCAGAAGCAGGAGAAAGCAGAGTTTCCGTGCAGTCATGCTGGTGAGGAAGTAACTGTGGCTGACAGTGTGAGGTAGACTATAGTGAAAGCAGGAAGACTTGCACCCTCCTTATTTCACCTCTTGTGTCTACACTGAAACTTTTACTATGTCTAAAATAGAAGTGCATAAAAGTGGAAGGACAGTAGAAGGTAAACCACCAACATTGTTTAAGCCAGACTGATCTCTCTGTTTATCTGGATGGACATTGTGTTCAAATTATGATGAGATGTTTGTTCAAAAACAAAACTAGTCTGATACAAAGAGTCATGTTTGCCACAGTTTATTGTGTTTGTATTGTATTAAATCTGAGAGCCTGAGTTGGAGTATTATGACTGAATGGTCTCCATTACTGGGAAACAACTATCCAGTGTGAAAAGATGGACGTTTATTATAATATATGAATATTATTATATTAGTATGTCACCTAAAGTTTTATATACTTTAAAATGTTTCATAGAGCTTTATTATCCACTCCCACAGTTCCTGTGCTTCTTGCTGAGCGTGTCTTGTTGTCGTGTTGATGGTTCACTGAGATGATAGTCTGGTAGGAATCACTCGATGGCTGCTGAAGGTTTGTATAGGGCTGATCTGGCTCATCGTCATCCTTTAGAAAAGTGAAATATTTTAGGTATTAATCAAGTTCAACCCGGTCTACCCACACACTCTATTGATCTTTAAATCTCTCCATCTGTTGCCTGGATTATTTAATGTTTCTGCTCATTTCTGTAAGAGCTTCTTCACAAAATAAAGGACACTGAAGTTGGCACTAATAGTATTATAACACTAATCTGTAATTATCTATATAAGTAACATCCTAAAACATAAATGTACATGTTTTATGTTTACTGGCAAACTTTTAACTAGCTGCTGCAGATCGTAGCAATAAATTGCTCACCAAACCGTTGGGATTTTCAGGTACAGACACTCCAGATGTTCCTGACCTTAAGCAGCCACGTTGATAAGAGAGGATGTCAGCATTAGTGTAACACTATTCACATTCAAACAGAGAAAAATCAAGTAAGAACATCTACATTTATATTATCTTCTCTCTTAATAATGATAATTATTTTTGGAAGGATAAAAAGTGTTCATTCTAGACATGATGTTTAACATACACCGAATTCTCATTTATTGAAATGTGATGTTTCCTTTTACTTTCTCTACATCTATATCATCTTTGAGTTACTACAGCAAAAATAGTCTCACCCATTACTTTTCCTCCAGTAGATAAATCCCACGATAACTCCAGTTATAAAGATGATCACAACACCGGGCAGATAAACGGAAAAAGATTTGTCTGCTGAAGTGTGGGCCTCGTTTGTGTCTAAATCATTGAAAAGATGCATTTGTCAGTAAAATCATTTACTTTCATTTCCTGGAAATCAAAACACAAATCAAACACAGTTTACGTCTACTGAAACTCTGAGTGAAGTAATGAAACCCCAGTTTTATAACCACAGAGCTTTAAATATTGTCACTGTGCTCTTTTCTTTTGTCTTCTTCTTCTTCTTTTGCATCTTTTCTGAATATTACTATGAACTGAAATTGGTCCAACTGCTTATATACATTCACTGGCCACTTTATGAGGTATACTTGTTCAGGGTGTAACACAAATATTTCAGTGTTCATTTCATTTGTCAATCACATGTCAGCTTCATCTTCCTGGTTAAATAAAGGTTAATAAAATAATAAAATGTCAGCAAATCAATGCTCAAACAGAGCAACATGGCACATGTTACTGGTCCCAGTGCTTCACAAACTGCTGATCTGCTGGGATTTTCCCACACAATCATCTCTGTTCACAGACAATGGTCTGAAAAATAGAAAATATCCAGTGAGCTGTGATTCTCTGGGTAAAAATGCTGTTTACACATCAAACCTTGAGGCAGAGCGGACCACACTGGATATCACTGCTGTCCTCTAACAACAGCAAGCTGAGGCTACAGTTTGCAAGTCTGGACAACAGAAGACTAAAAAAACGATGCCTTGCCCGATGAGTTGATTTCTAACAGTTCAGACTGCTGGTGGTGTAATGCTCTGTGAAGGATTTTCTTTGCAAACTTTGGACCCTGTAGTAACCACTGAGCATCATTTAAACACCACAGCCTGCCTGAAGGTTGTTGCTGACCACATTCATGTCTTTATGCCCAAAAAATACCCATCGTCTGATGGCTGCTTCCAGCAGGATACCACACCATGTCACAGCGCTCAAATCATGTACGGCCTGCGCAGTCACCAGATCTCAATCCAGCAGAGCACCTTTGGGATGTGGTGGAACGGAAAGTTTGCTTCAAGTAAGAGCAGCTGACGAATCTGCAGCAACTGTGTGATGATGTAATTTCAATATGTCTTGAGAATCTTTGAGGAATGTTTTTAGCGCCTTGTTGTGCCACAAAAAATGAAGACATGTTTGATGGCTGAAGGTGGTCCAACTCGGTTCAAAGATGTACCTGATAAATGAGTCAGTGAGAGTATTTAAACTGCTGTAAGTGAAAATAAGAAGAAAAGAAATGAACAAATTACAAGAATAAAAAACACATAAGCAGGTCAATACAATGCTGACACAGTGCTGAATAACTGTGTCAGATAAAGAAACCAAAATGCATTTACCTTCCACAGTGACACTGATATGGACAATATATGTCCCTTCAGTGTTTGTACACTCACAGGTGAAGTTCCCACTATCAGCTGGTGTTAAACTGGTCAGCTCGAGAAAGGCAGTCTGATTTTCTTTTGTTATTGAGAACCTGGGGTCACATTCCTGAGTAACGTTCTCTCCGTGTCGATACAGCAGATGACACTCTCCTCCTGTGTCCCTCTGTCTTTTGATCTTACAGATAATCAAAACAATAGTAGTCTGACTTTCCTTGTTGCAAATCCGAGTGACATCGTGTTCTCTCCTGACTGTCTTCACAACAGTCTCTGTAAACAGGGACAGCAAAATACGGTAAATACAAGATTCAGCCTGTGTCAGAGAGGACTTTAGTTTCTATATTTTGTGAATGTTAAACCATCTTTTTAATCCCATAATAATGTGTTTAGTTTAAACTAAAAGCAAGGAGGTTATAAATTTAAAAATATTAATAATGCATAATGAAAATAGTTTCCTTGTATTACCTTCAGCATCATGGGACACAGCTAGTGGTAACAGCAAAATCAAGCAAAGTTTTGATACGTCCATGCTTGTTAACATGTCTGTAAGCCACCGACAGTGAAGAGGAAGATGTGCGGAAAGAAACAAGCTGAAGCTTTCCTGGCTAAGCAGACGTCAGACTGTTGCCCTTCACGGGGCAAGTGTGAAATGATGTAAAAAGGAAGTGTACTGACAGGACTTTCATATTAAAAGGCTGTAAAGTTGAAACACTGTGCGAGCTCCCACACAAAAAGAAAACAAGCTAATTTTTCTTTATCACAGAGGAATTATTACACTGCTAACTGTCATGTTCGCTGAAACTGAAGGATGGATAATATTGTAAAAGTAACAACAAAACTACCATTTATCATAACATTATAAGCATTTTAAACTAAAATAGCGTGTGTTATGGTTCAAAATATTGGGGATGGAGACAAGAGAAAAAACCACAATAACAACACTGGTCCGGTCGGGTTGAGTCAAACGATGATTTTAATGATCACACGCGTGGGAGATGGGCACTGATGCAGACAGCCTCAAAATCTCAAAATGGTGGAGCATTGCTCAAACTCTTATAGCCTCTGGTGCCTCCACCTTATCATAAAAAGCCTAAACATTCACATGCTTTCTCTCACACGGCGCCTAAGCTACGACCTTGGCTCCCCGTCTATCTGCTCCTGCTGAGATGGGGCAGAAAACTCCAGTATATTCTGTTCTCTTCTAATCAGACAAATAAGACAATTACTTTCTGCGAACAGTATTTCTTATAACTCAGCAGTATAATGCATCATAAAACAATATCATTCATTCACAACAAGTCAGCAGTTTAATGTAATGCAAATCAGTTTAACTAATGCAATAGTTATCAGCTTCTTCTAATTCAGGAGAATAATGCCAACTAAAACTACATAATAATTCACCATCTTTAATTAGGGGTATAACATGGCATAAAATAATATTATAATCTAATAATTCCCCCTGATGAGCTCATTAGAATAATGAGCTCACCAACACCCCATAATCCAGTGTGGCCGGGTTCATCTCTTCTCACTCCTGAGGTCCTTTGTCCCCCTGAGGGGTGAACCATATGTGGGATGACCTCTGTGTTTGCGCAGTTCAGATGCAAGACAAACTATTATTCCAACAATAGCAGGTACAGATGACACTCCCCAGGTCTCCCACAGCTTTATTTGGTGCTACCTTATACCCTCCAGACGTACTCAGACTAGAACCTCTGTCCAAGGAGCTTTTAGCCTTTTATGTTATTGCTGCAGCTACCAGTGTCGTCCAGTTGGGTGATCCTCTGCTCTTCATTCTTCAACCTCAGGGGTTAGACAACCCTTCAGTCGTGGCACAGATCAGGGGATTATTCTGCCCCGATTTCAAACAACGATCTGTGTATCCTCCAGAAAAAGGAACAGGAAGGTGTCCCCCTTTTTGCCCAAGAGCCTCTCGAACTTCGTTGGTCTGGTGTTCCCGGATTTCCGCCAACCCCTTCATGGTTATTGCTGTGTTTATGGGATCCATCCTTTTGTGGTGACTAGCTGGAGCCCAAACGCCATGACCCTTGGACCCAGTTGGTGTCTTGGCAGTCACTGTGTCTGTCTCTGCTGCGGAGGATCCTCGTATATCTGTGACCTCGTCTGGTGTCTGTTCCTTTCTCTGTAAGAGACAGAAAACCAAAACACCTCTCTTCCTAACCCTAATAATCTAATGTTGTTATCTACTGACCTTCTAGTGATTCAGAATTGGTTTAAAAACATTCAGAATGTTCCAGGGACTTATTCTAATCATATCCTATGTGTGTGTAAGCGTGTTTGCATTTAGCCCTCTGCACTCAAAGTCAATACCTGCAATATATCAGTCCGGACCATCACGCCGAACGAAGCTTATGACCTTCAAAAGACCAAGTGCCAACTCGTTATAAGCACATTTGCAAGGTGTGTCTGAACATTATTGAAACCACTCTTTTTAACAAAAGACAAAGAAATTAACAAATCTTCTAAACGCTATTCAGTTCATTTCAATGATTGATGCTTACACATGGAAATAATGATTTATGCTTCTTACTGATTCTCTACAAAAGACCGGAAACTTCTCGGGCCGCTATTAGCTTAAGTTTTACCATTCCTAAGGTATTAAAGACACAAATGAAGTTATAAAATGTTCAAATAATCCTTGTTTGATGTTAAAGCTCAACTTCCCCCCCTTTTTTTTTTTTGACACATCCCCATGTGTCAAATCAACGGAGCTAGAACATTAAAAGAAAAGGTTAGGCAGCTACAAGGTTTCCCAGATCGTTAAGGTGATCTGCGTGTAATGTTCTGACTCAGGTATTTAATATTTTAATAAATGTCGTTTAATTAACTGCCACTATTTAAACTAAACTTAAAGACATAATTGAAGAAAAGATCACAAAGAATAACATGATATCAGTGTTTTGTAAGCGCGTGCGGCCTTCTATGCTCGAAGCCTTTTCCCTCAATAGATCAGTCAGACATTCGCGCTGACTGTAGCTTTTAACCCTTATTAACTTGAGCACAACTCCACAATGAGCAACAAGTTGCAATATGTATGAAAATGATCATGGTTACACCTGCAATGAAAAATTATATCATTATCCTAACACCTGTAAATAGAAGATTCATCAGAGGTTATAACCATCACAGGAACACAGATGTTAGTATAAGGTCAAAAGCTTCAATATATGATCATCGATGCAATACTTGTTGCATGATTCTCATACAATAATAATGCTGACATTAAAATAACAGTAAAACACCCCCTTTTATCCCGTTTCGCTTGACCCATAAACGTTTATAAATGCCTCTTTTAAATGTTATTTCCCCCTGTTCTCCCCTTCCTGACCACAGCAGGGGGATCTTAGTTTTAAATCAGCCATGAATCCAGCTCACCTGATTCATCAGTGAGCTCCACCGTCACTGGCGTCTGACAGGGTGGCGCTGCATATTCTTCCTTTAATGTCACTATTTTCAACCTGTTAATTAGAGTGCTTAAACCTGAAGTCGACTACGTCCACAACAAGTCAATACAGCTGTAAATGTGGCCAATTATCAATCTATTACCAATCAATAACAACAGATAACTTCTATTTTATGCATGCTTTTAATCAACCACTCACCCAGAGGATCTCCAATCCCAGGAAATTCCTTCTCCTCAGTCAATGAGTCTGTCCTCCTTCCATGCCCTGGTAACTGGTCCATCCAGAGCCATATGATCTCAAATATACATAAAACAAGCCAAACCACACCTTGGTCACACCAACTCTCTTCCGCCCCGAAGATGTCCAATGCCATCCTAGTATGGACTGAAAGTGGCTTTAACGCTGACTGTCCTGACAATCCATCTTATAACATTTCCTGGTCAGATCTGCCAATCTCCGCCCCAGGGTTTTAACTATTTTGCAGTTTTCATTAGTTTCTATGTTTTTTCTAGTTTTGCCTCCAGATTTTCAATTTTTTTTTACCAGTTGGAATCAGTTTTTACCAATTCTTTGCTAGTTTAGTCTAGTTTTTATTTTCCTGAAAATCCTTAGTTTCAGTTTAGTTTTAGTTGTGTTTTGCAAAAATTAAGTGTAACAAAATCTCAGTTCCATCATATCAATCATGCTCTTCTGGTTATCCTTGGGTGTTGAGACTAATAACTATTAACTCTTGCCGCACCGAGTGTTCCTAATTTTGGTTGAAGTGAATTGATAACCTTTTTGAAGGCGATTGTTTCACACATTTATTTAGATGTCCCAGTCCTGTTATCTCGGGATACATCACGCTGCCTTATCTGGGGTTAGCTGTTTTCGGGGGATGCGGGTTGAGTGGGGGAGCTCTTCAAGGTAAGCTAGGTTAACCTTCTTGTGTGAGCTTTTCAAGTGCACTTTAAGGTTTGTGGGATTTTTCGTGTCATAAATGTCCCTCATAACCCCCTGATGGCCCAGTAATTCATTTTTGCGCACTGTAGTACACATTTAGTTTTTGCTTGTAGCTCTCATACTCTACTTGCCACTCCTCTAAGTCCTGATGTTTCTTAGCGAGGACAACAGTACCTTTAAAATTATATCACATGTGTGGGGGTGTGGCCTTGCCAATTGTTTTTCCCACCTTTTCAAAATGGCTGACGTGCCCACAAGCACATTTTATGGAAGAAAGAAAGGTAAGCTTGATATTTACATTTAAAATGTTTTGTTAAACTCAGATTTTTATTAATTTTCAAAGAATAAACATCTAGTAAATGATTTGAGGGGTCTTTAAGAATTAGGCTCATTTAGTTTCACGGAGAACATGACAAAATATGGTTCACTCCACTTGCCTGAAATGGTTAACAGTCCAAGGCATTTCAGTTGTAGAATGGGTGCAACAGTAAAACATATGTGAGATGTGGGAAGTGCCAAATGTTCCTTTGTGTCTCCAAATAAAAATCAAAATCACAGTACTTCCTCAGATATCATAAATGAATTGACTTTTGTGAAATAGAAAGCCCAGTGCAATCACTTATTCCTGAACCAATGGCTTACAGCTAGTGAAGTGTCAGTGACTTCTAAGTTGATCCCTGATCTACATTTTTATGATATTGTTATATAAATAAGTTTTAATATCCTGCTTACAAAAATTTCAGTGGAACATGTAATCTTCTTAAATAGCTCTTGAATGTTGTTAGTTTCACATTCGTGATCAATGAACTCCCCTTGTGCACTGTAGTGCACATGTTGTAAAATTTAAATAAAATTAGTTAAAAAAAATTTGTTTTTGTAATGTGTTTATTTTACCGTCCCAGCACTTGATTTATCTTAAAAAGAAAAAAGAAAAAGAAAAAAATGAAAATACTTTTCCCTTTTTTCTTTCCCTGGGTCTCAGGAGGACATTGTGTCTCTCTCCACTACAAGACTCTTGCTATATCTAAAAAACAGTCATATTCAAAGTAATCCTAAATTGGACTCTGGCGCTTTCTCCCGACTTTTCCTGACATGATTCTGCGCGTGGACGGAGCAGCAACACAGACGACTCGACTAACGTACTGCCTTGACTTTACTATTGCAGGGCACGCACACATCAATGCAACTAAACACATTTTGCTATAAATCTAGTTAATTTTATTTAGTTTTGTGAACATTCAGTACAGTTTTAGTTAGTTTTCCTTTTTGTTTTGATTTTATTACCGTTAACGCAAATTTTTCCACTTCTAGTTTTCGTTATTTCATTTGTTGTCTTTAATAATAATAATCTTCTCTGCACCCTGGAATAAACATAATCAATATGATCAACATTTTGCTGCGTATCAATTCACCTTTTTGATTCAAATGCTCCAGCCTTATGTGGTTTGTGACATGTGTTGATCTAAACCTCCACTCTGTCTCTAAATGTTTGAAGAATTTTTCAAGTTCGGGGTCAAATTTTGAGAATTTGACCATAAGTGAAAGTTATGGCGTTATCACCCCCTTTGGGGATTACCTTTTCCAGTTTTGATGATATTCCTCCCCATTCTCTATTTTTTGCAAGTACCCCTCTTCGGTGGCGAGAAACTGTTGGTGTGATCAAGCGGGTGCTGTAAAAACAAAAGCTCAGGACAGAACAGTCACCAATCATGTACTTCATTCAAAATTAACAAATATCAAGCTTCATATTGATCCTCTTAGTGTAATGGTACATTTTAATTTGCACTTCTCAAAACTGAAAACAATATTCTCTTTATTTTACTCTTGTTCTTGTGCAGCACCACCCCTCAGCACATGCCCCTGTTATTTTATCTTACTTTTAAATTGTTGACTACTTCAAGAAAGCGCCCAAAAGACGGGGACCAGTGTTTATCATTACATATCTCCATTTTGAGTGTGGCTGTCTATCATTCCCCTGTTATTCATAGACCTCGGTGGAGGTTTTTTTTTTTTTTTTTTACCTCTATAAAAATTAATTGACTCTTTACAGTGACCCACTATGGTTAATAATAACATGTTCAGTCATGAGTGGAATCAAACCTTTTCTTCACTTTAGCATTTAACATTCCCCACCATATAATATGATACATTAATCGAAACACAGCTACTAAAACACAATTTTCTTAATGCAAACATCAGTAACTCAAAATTAGCAACCAAAGGGTTAAGCCTGCAGTTCACACTCCTGTGAAGCTACAGCTCTTTAGTCTCTGTCATCCTTCTGTTCTTGCAAAAACAAAACATCCACCCTTCTTTTACAGGCTGGGTGAATTGTCTGTGGACATTCAATAATCCTAAAGTCGGTACCGTTTTTGTCTCAGCACCAAGTCAGTTAAAACTTTTAGTCGTCAGTCCGTCACAGTCCAGTCCCATGCATACATCCACACACATTCATACCAGATACTGCTGATAATGGAGTCTCACGCGCAACCTATTCGAGCCTCCATCACCAGCAAGATGACGTCATCATTTTAAAGGAAACAGTTCCTTGTTTGTTTGTTTTTCTTTTTTGGACTGGATCGACTCGCTGCAATCCTTTTAGGCTCAGGACTTCTCATGTGATCAATGTCCCATATAAGTGAATTTCTCCCAAGCCCATTATAATCATGGAGAAAAATACTTTGCGACTGTTTTCAGTAAGAATATTTTATAGCGCTTTAAAGTTCAATCTCTCAGGCCTGGATTAAAGAGCTGATTTGTTAAATCAGGAGCTCACAAGATACCAAAATATCACCACCGGTGGATCACACCTCTCTGATGTTCTTATCTCAGTGCACTGTAACAAAAGCAAAAACAAACGTAACCAATAAAACACTCATATAATAACAAATACTGGGGCCCATTACAAACATGTCCAAAGATCAAACCCTCTTTCTCTATGTTAGAGAAAGAGAACAATCCAAACCTCACTGATAGTATCAACCTAGTGTCAAACAAAACCCAAAAATCAACCAAAACTTCACACACTATATTGTGTAGGCATACAGGTACCGTAACTCCTTTTTGCACTGACAAATACATGTTGGATTGACTTAATTCAATAGTGGACACTGGTTGCACACAAATGTTTTGCTTTGGCAGAAACTTAAACAACTGAGTCAAATCAACACAACCTTTTCATATTCTCTCCGAAATAAAACTCACACCGTTAATTCATCATTTTCACTCTGTACCACTGCTCCTTATCAGGCTGTGTGAAGCACAGTAAACAATTCAGTGGAGGCCTTGAGCCATAAACAGACATCACGCACAGACATTGTTTTCACAACCAAACTACTTTAGACCTTGTCCCCTAAATCTACACAGATGCCCTCTGTGTGGCATGAAATTCATTTAACCAATAAACAATCAATGGCTTCTTGTTGTTGTAACCGACTCCATATTTGGATGTTTGTGTGCAGCATTTGTTAGTAAAGCATTCTTCATTGCAACAGCGTGTGTGTATCACTCTTTATTGCACAAGCTTGTAAATGTGTGTGTGTGGATCACTCCTCAGTGAGTTGAATCAGCATTTCGATTTTTTTTTTTTTGCACGTGTGTGTGTCATTTCTCACTCAATCAACGAGTGCATATGTTCATATGTGTGTTTCTCTTCATGAGTCAATGCATGTAGATGTGTGTGTTTGTGTGGGTGTTTGTGTTCATCACTTTCCTGTTCTGGTGTTCTGGGTAAACCACGGCCTGAAGCATGCCCTGGGGTCCTGCCCTCCTCCTTTTCAGTCTGTTTGCATCCGTTGGTGCTGCTGCTCAAAGTTCTGTCCATACTGGTTCTGGCCCCAATTGAGGCAGTGCTTTTCTCCAGTGTCCTGCAACTTCTCCCTGTTCCACTCCTCCTTAACTTGACCCTTTTTCTTCTGTAGCTTCTTCAGGGCTTGCTCCTGCTGTTGGAGCTTCTTCGTCAGGTTTGGCGACCTCCTGCTCCAGCAAGCTCCGGCCTGATTCCAAGTCCTGTGTCTGGGACTCCAAGCCTGATGGGTTCGATTATCAGCCAGCTCCTCCTGAGCCATGGTCAGTTTCTGCTCTGATGCCTTGAGCTCTTACTGAGGGCAGAAACCTCAGAATCTTTTCCGTCCACTTCAGATTGAAGTCCATCGATGTTTTCCTTGCTTTGCTCCACGGCCTTTTGCGGCTCTGCTGTTCGGCTCTTCTCAGAGGTCAGCTCCTGGCCAAGCCCCGACACCTGTGCCTTCAGCTTATTTTCTCCTGGTGTTTTGTCCATTCTGAGGTGCCTCCTGACCTCAGTTACTCCTCCTGTCTCTGGCACGCCCTTTTTGCTGCCTGACGATCATTGTTGGTCCGTCACTGTCCTGCACAGTTTTAATGCAGAGTGGTTATGTTAGATTTGTATTGTTGATTGTCATTTATGCTTAGAAATATTTACTTATATATGCTTAGAGTTTTGTAATTAGTTGTAGATTGGTAGAGGTTTTGATCCTTGATAGTCTGCAAACTTTGTGTGTATTAGACAGCACTTTGGGAGCATGAGAGGTCATACCGTGTCTTATTATTTTATGGTAGGATTAACGTAGTTGCGTCTGTTCTAGTCTAAGTGCTCTTTGTTTAGATGAACTGCAGGACTTCCTCACCGTGTTATCTAGGATGAACCATCTAGGGTGAGGGGGAGGCTACCCTCTTCCTGACCAAGAATGTTTGACCCTTTGATCAGCAGTCCCCACACACACACACACACACACACACACACACACACACACACACACACACACACACACACAGGCAAGGTACTCTTTGTTTGTATGTAGTCGTCGTATGTTAATGAACCTATGCATATTCATGTAACCTCAATAAAAGGACAGTGTATGGGAGAACGGACGAGAGCTACTGGGGTCAAGCGAAGGAACGGCGCTCTGTCTGGTTCTCTCCCGTGCACGAGTAACATGAAGAACTTTGCCTATTTGTGTCTTGCTTAGCAGTGTAATTATATTGTCTTCAACGTTCCAGCGGATGGGTTCAAGCTACAAACCTAACAGGTTAAGGTCAGCATGGTTTTGCTCGGCCTCACTTTTCATCTGGGCTTAATGGGCGTCTCATCACAGCTCTGTCAGCTGAAGCTGTCTTTTTCCATATGGCAAGAGTGTGAAGAGTGTGTGAGAGGGGTGTGTCCGATCAGGCACAATGCTGTTGGCTTTGCGAATGCCTCGTTTTCCAAATCCAGATGTTTATTTGTCACGTACACAGCAACAGAGAGAACAGTCTGTTGTTGGGATGGCTGAGGTCCTTCACGATCTTCCTGGTCTTGGTCCAGCACCGCCTGCTGTAGATTGAGTGCAGGTCAGGGTGCTCAGAGCGGATGGTGCGCTCAGCTGATTGCACAACCCTCTGTAGAGCTTGTCTGTCCGGCATGGTGCTGTTCCCGAACCAGACAGTGATACAGCTGCTCAGGATGCTCTCGATAGTTCCTCTATAGAAGGTGGTCAGAATCGGTGGTGGGAGCCGGGCCTTTCTCAGTCTTCTCAGAAAGAAAAGACGCTGACAGAAATCTCCCCGTGTAGTGAAACGGGCCTTGGATTTAACGCTCTCCGTCTCCGCTGCATGAGATCGTTTTCCTGCAGCACTGTTGACATTTTCAAGTTGTTGTTGTGGGTCCAGCTGCTTTAGCATTTGGTCAGGGTCACATCAAAGATGGTAGAGGAGAGAGCAAAGATGGTAGGGGGGAGAGCAGGAGTCCAGGGTCAGCTTCGGCTTTCAGGGCCGACAAAGCAGCCTGTAATCAAACATAAAGAGAAAAAACAAAACAAAAACAAAACAAAAACAGATGAACAGGAAAATGATGTTATTTTGGCTGCGTTATTCAGAGAGGGGAGAAACAACGGGACCAGGCCCTGTGTCAGCCTTCTCTCCCCCTTTTTTTGTTTTTTCTCACCATATAATCCACTCATGACCCACCAAGCTGACAGGACATCACAGGTACATGTTAAAATTCTTAAGATCGTGTTTAAAAGCACAAAAATTGGAATTTTCTTTCATCTGGTAATCACTTGTATTAATCAATCAGCAGAAAACATGTCACAATTTGACTTTTCTAACCACTAAATTTGTCGTGTTATCACTGGTTGGTCAGACCAGTGCCTTTTTTTTTTTTTGAAGTTAAGTTGTTGTCCTGCAACCCAGAGAGTTTATTTGTTAGTAGTGGATAAACTTTATTATTTAACGGCGGGTGTATGTTAAGTTTCACTGCTTTAAACTTGCTGGAAAATCTTCACGTGTTCATGAGTGTAAGCTGTTTCTTCATTGCGTGTATGTGCGTTTGTAGGTGGGCTAATTTAACGTTTTTTCCTCAAACAAGGCATTTCTCTAACATGTGCCTCTCTCTCACATTACTGTGCTTGTGTGTGTTTTTGTTTCACTTTTTGTTGTGATGCTCCGGAAGCCTTCCCAACCTCCACAAGTCTGTTGGCCCCAATTTTATGTGTTAAAGCTTCTCTTAATTTCTCCTTTAATTCTCTGCTAGCTGCTGTCTTTTCCACAGCTGCTGATTCTTGCTGAGTGTGGTTTCCATTACTATAATTTGCTTCGGCCGCTGTGCTTGTGGGGGCAGTTGGTCCAGGCCCGTAGCCACCTGTATCAACACACTGAGAGATTTATTTAATATCATTTTCCTCACAATCTTACTCTGCCGGCTGACGTGCCGGTCTTAATCATGCTCGATTTGTCTCTTCTATATCAAAACCCAGCCGAACATCAAACATTCAGCGTAGTCATTCAAAACCTTATCTGTAGTATTATAATCAGCAAAATCAGCGTTTTAATTACAGGCATGTATCATTATTTGCAAATCATAATTATAAAACTCAAAAACACGCTAAACAGCAACAAAAGTCCTCTGTGCGCTCCACAGCTCATTTGCATGTTCACACACAGTCTAAAAATAGCTCGCAGCGCTGCAGTGCGCTGTCGTCACACACAGGGTCACACAAAGCTCAGACAAAACTCTTTTATTTTATATTACAAAGACGTCTTATATTTACAATCACTGACAGGCCTGACAGATTCAGCGCCTAACAATTTCGACAAATTTAAGTTAACGGGTCCAACCGAAGAAAGTCCAACTTTTTTGTAATCAATCAAACAGTATCTGTTACTTCTGGAACAGTTTCTGACCTAATTTCTAAAGAGCACCTACACAATTTCGACAAATTTAACCATAACGGGTCCAACCGAAGAAAGTCCAACTTTTTTGTAATCAATTAACCAGTATCAGACTCTAACTTTATCTGGCCTAATCCCTAAGGTCCCTAACTCAATTTAACAGTATTCAAAAAAGCACATCACACCGTTCCAAACGGTGAGGAGACTCTAACTCCTAGCTTATTTCAGGATGCCCTGTACCCCACAGATAAGCCAAACTGAACTAACCCTGTTCGCCGACAGGTCAAGACCGCGCGTCCACGGCCAGGAGGGAGCGTAACCTCCGGGCTATGCGCTTCTTAGCGGACTCTAACCGCCGTTCTATAATAATTTATAACAATTTGAAACACCAGTCAACGCCCTAAAACAAGAGTATGACTAAGGCAAGTGCCACCTAGAGGTCAATGGGGACTCGAACCCACAAACTGACCACTCAGGTCCACTCTATAACCAATTTGGACTCTAACCAACAAAATGACCAATTCCCTATCAAACTACTTGAGACTCTAACTCAATTCCTTGGGACTCGAACCCAGCATTTCTTTCAATTCCTTTTTCAACTTCATTAAAGACTCTTAGCCGACTTTAACTGCATAACACACACGGATCCTCATCAAAATCAAAACAGACCCTCTACCAGTAATTTCAGTGAGTAGACTTTAATTTAGTCATATCCAATTTGGCACACTTTGGAAATAATTCAACAGGTAGTGCCTTACCTTTAGATAAGCCGGCTTATGCCCACTCACATAAGACCACTGGCTCGTGCCTGTCCGTTCGACAACCTCGGACCGTCCAAACTTTTAAATTCCACCCCAATACCACAGGACGAGCCCCCAAAATGTTATGGTTCAAAATATTGGGGATGGAGACAAGAGAAAAAACCACAATAACAACACTGGTCCGGTCGGGTTGAGTCAAACGATGATTTTAATGAACACACGCGTGGGAGATGGACACTGATGCAGACAGCCTCAGATCTCAAAATGGTGGAGCATTGCTCAAACTCTTATAGCCTCTGGTGCCTCCACCTTATCATACAAAGCCTAAACATTCACATGCTTTCTCTCACACAGCGCCTAAGCTACGACCTTGGCTCTCCGTCTATCTGCTCCTGCTGAGATGGGGCAGAAAACTCCAGTATATTCTGTTCTCTTCTAATCAGACAAATAAGACAATAACTTTCTGCGAACAGTATTTCTTATAACTCAGCAGTATAATGCATCATAAAACAATATCATTCATTCACAACAAGTCAGCAGTTTAATGTAATGCAAATCAGTTTAACTAATGCAATAGTTATCAGCTTCTTCTAATTCAGGAGAATAATGCAAACTAAAACTACATAATAATTCACCATCTTTAATTAGGGGTCTAACATGGCATAAAATAATATTATAATCTAATACGTGTTACGTCATCAAACCGCTTCATCCAATCACTCAGATACTTACAAAGTTGATGATGAAGATGAGCATAAAATGAATAAAACTGACATGCTTGCATTTGTTGTGTAGTGCAACAGGTGTATGTGGCTGAGGGATTCCCATGATGCAATGCGTATTTCTTCTTCAGTCACCTTTCCTACTCACTGTGTGTTAATGCAGCTCTCTGCATTGAATCATACCTGTTATTAACCTCTGTCTCTCTTCCACAGCGTGTCTTTATCCTGTCTTCCTTCTCTCATCCCAACCAGTCGCAGCAGATGGCCCCGCCCCTCCCTGAGTCTGGTTCTGCTGGAGGTTTCTTCCTGTTAAAAGGGGGATTTTCCTTCCCACTGTCTCCAGACTGCTCACTCATAGGGAGTCATATGATTGTTGGGCTTTTTCTCTGTATGTATTATTGTAGGGTCTGCCTTACAATATAAAGCGCCTTGAGGCACTTTATATTGTTGTGATTTGTCGCTGAGAAAATAAAATTGAATTGAAAATTGAATTGTGAAGGCCACACCAGAAGCCACACAATTGGGAAGTCAGTAACGTCAGACACCAGCATCTTTATTTTAATTTTAATGCACATTTCCACAAACATAAATAACGACACATGTCCCATAAACAATTTCTGGTTAATGTTTTAATGGTGCTGGAGGTCTGTTGGACTGCTGAGGGTAACTGGAGAGAAAATGATGTGTTGTTTTCACTGGACGTTAAGGCGTCTGGGAAGGGATCTCAGACCATTTACATCCTGGGCCATCTGACCTCAGGAAATCACATGATAAGGTGGGGCCAGGTTTCACAATGAGCTCACCCGAAACCCTGGCTGATTAGGACCCACACCCGCTTTCACACCTTGGCTCATGTGATTAGGTAGAGGATCATCAGGGGGTCCTTTGTCCCTCTTTGGGGGGAAACTCCCACTGGTTTTAAGTCTGGGACTCCCCACCATTGACCCTTAGAACTGAAGAAGCTTCTCGGATGAGAGGTGAAACGTCTTCAAGCAACTCAAGAAGTCCAGACGCTTTTCTTTCCAAGCTCCTTAGACTACGATGACCTGGATGACTGAGAACCTTCACAGACTTAAGTATTAAATTAATAGTTGGTTTTCATTCTTTGTTTTTAGATTTTTTTTTTTCTATTCGTATCCCCTCGTGTATTTAACTGGCCAGTTCAGTCCAATTTACTTTGGGAAATATTTAATCTGAGGTAGGGTTGCACCGATACTGGTATCTGGTATCGGCCTCGATACCACATTTTCTAAAGTACTCGTTAAAAGTTCCCCGATACCGAGGACTGATACCACGGTCTGAGACCTGTCTATGTTTGAGCGGCATGTAAGGGGTTAATCACAGGCACCGAGTGCCCGCCCCACAGGCCCCGGCTGCGTCTCAGAGCTGGGAGAAGGCGAGGCGAGACAAGTCAGCCGTGTGGAACTATTTCAAAGTGAACGAAGACACGAAAACAAAGACGGACTGCAAATTGTGCTCATCGAAATTGTCCAGAGGAGGCTCTAAAGGTAGCGCATTTAACACAAGTAATTTAATCAAGCACCTAAAATCCCAACACGACAACGAGTACAAAGAGTTTGCCCACGCTTATTTACCCACGCTTATTAGCACAGAGGAGCATAGCTGATGCTAAAGCAGTGGGACGGAAAATAGTTGGGCATTTTAAACATTCCGCCTTAGCCTACTCCCGCCTCGAGGACATTCAGGGACAGCTCAACCAGCCAATAAAGAGACTGCAGCAGGACATACAGACACGCTGGAAGAGCACGTATTACATGACATCAGTCCTATTTTTCCACATATTAATACATTTATGAATTTTGTGCAGGTATAAAGATCGCTTCTTCTCCAACACTGCTCCAGAGGCCAAGCTGCACCTGAAGCAGGAGCTTCTAGAGGTGAGGCAGAGGGGAGTCGGGCAGAAGCTGCAGAACCTCCTGCTAAACTGTTCCTCAAGGCCCAGGCTGCCGCTGGCAGCAGGTGCTGCCATTGAGCTCGACACGTACCTCGGAGAGGCCCCAAGCCCTCGTGAAGACAGTCCTCTGAAGTACTGGGGTGTCAACAAAATCAGGTTCCCCACTTTGGCTAAAATAGCCTGTAAATAGCTCTCAGCCCCATGTAGCAGTGTGGACAGTGAAAGGCTTTTTAGCTCAGTGTCACACATTATAGATGAAAACAGAAACAGTCTGACTGCTGATGATGCAGAAAAGCTACTTTTCTTAAAAAACCCTGCCACTCACTGTTTCTCTCCATTTAGTGAGTCATCTTAGACTTGATGTTAATACCTACCTCAGTTGCACTGACTGCCACAGTTCTATGTCAGTGGATGTTGTTAGTTTATTCACATATTGTGCACTAAATGGCAAAGATGTTTATTAATGCCCCTTGTGTTGTCCAAAGCGGCAGAGTTTAAAATAAACTGAAAAATACTTGAGTTGCACTGTCACTGTTTAAATTTTTTTTATAATTATTTATTCTGTAATATGTTGCATACAACATGCTTTTCATTTTAAATAAATGTTCTTAATTCCAAACCAGTCCCTTGTTTTTTTGTTGTTAAATTATAGGACTAAAGCTGTTACCTGTAAATTTAAATCATGTTTTTATTAAGTACTCGGTATCGGCGAGTACTGAAATGCAAGTACTCGTACTCGTTTCCAAAAAAGTGGTATCGGTGCATCCCTAATCTGAGGTAAACATTTTGCTTTTCATTTGACCCCTGACCTGTCTGCTGTAATGCAGGAGGCAGGTTTATGACCTATACTGCAGCCAGACACCACAGGAAGCCTTCCTCCATGTTTTCTTTACAGTAATTGATTCAGCCAGTTTAAGTCTCCTTTGTTTTTGTGCATTAGATCACTGTGTGGGTTGTGTTGAGTGGTTATGTATTTGTAAGTAGCCATTATGACTTGACTAGTGGTGTTTATCTCTTTTAAGGGTCTAGTATCATCAGTTAATTAGTTTTTACACTTTGCAGGCACTTTGCTGTAAATACAACAACACTGCTGAAAACTCTAATTTAAATAATTACTACTGATGCACCTATCAAATAAACTAACATTTGCACAGGTGTTGAAATGCTGGACTCTTCCTCTCCTAAATCTGTGGCAGAGAAAAAATGCTGCAGGAGTGTTTTTTTTACATGATATGTAAGAAAAATAAGAAAAAGAAAGAAACCCTGTGATTTTAATGTGAATGCATTACTGACATCTTATCCAAACACACATTGTGCACACTACTTTATCCCCTATTACAACTGCAGCTTTTATTAGTGCATGTTCACGGGACTTCTGATTCTATAGGGTCTTGACAAAAGTCTCTGCAATCAATTGATTACAATCAAGTGATTCAATTGAAACATGGAAATCAGCATTTCACCATTTTATACTATACATACATGTTTTGCTTTCAAGACTGGACAGGAGTGGCATGTGGGCGGCATTGTAGAGTGTGTTGACAGGAGGAAAACTTACACGCTCAGTAAATCACCCCCGTCACTACCTAAACCTCAAAGTCTCTAAACAGGAAGTGCATCTGCATGAAAGCTTCTGTTTTATATGCAGACAGATGACCTTTTGATGTAAAACCTTTCTCTGTATCTAGAGAAACACTTTAACTATATATTCAACTATATAGTTTAACATTTGGTCCGTAACTATCATTTAAAAACAATAAAAAGGTTTAAAAGAATATACATAGGCGGCTATAAAGACTGCAGGTCAAACATCGTGCAGATACAGAAGGACCTCCTGGGGTCCAAAATGTCGCACTATTACAGAGCAATGCTTACAATAGTCTTGCATGGTTAGCCAGTTAGACAGATGCAAATGTTAAAGTGCTAAACCAGACATGTAAATAAAATACAACATCATGTTAGCAGCTTTTTGGTATTAATGTCTCTTAAAGCTCTCCATGACCTAGCTGCATCTTAACTCTCTGAGCTGCCACAGTCTTATAAACCCACCCGCTGTCTCAGGTCAGCTGATCAGCTGTTCCTGAATGTTCCCAGGACTGAGCGTAAACTTAGAGGACATCGTGCTTTTGCTGCAGCATCTCTGAAACTGTGACACGATCTGCCTTTAGAGATTAGACAGGCTTCTTCTCTGCCTGTTCTTAAATCACTCCTGAAAACTCATCTCTTCACCCTGACCTTTGACACCTTGTAAGATGTTGGTTTTTAGTTTGAGTTTTTTAGTTTATTTTTGCTGTTTTATCTTGTTTTGAAATATAGGGCTGTTTACATTTTTTATGTATTATGTGTTTTATTTTTTTACTGTTATGTTTTATTCTATTGTTCTTAACTCATTTACTGTACAGCACTTTGGTTTTGTCCTGGGTTTTTTAAAGTACTTTCTCAATAAAGATGGATTGGATTGGACTGGAAGATAAACACTTTAGTTTGCAGTACTGTGGTGAGTTCACAGTAAAGCACTGTGTTGGACTGGCGCACAGTGATTGTGGCGTTCATGGTCAGTGTTAGGTTACCTCAAGTACAGTGGATTCATTTGCATTTAAGCTGATGATGCTTCGATTAAGTCATCAAATTTCACCTTTATATCAGCTCTATAAGCCAATTCTCAGGATACTGTTAGTGTAGGAAATGGAAAGACAACCAAGATATCTGTGAAACGTCTGCTTACATCTTGAATTCAGCTCCGGCGTATGTGGTAAGTTGTTAATGAGTGACTTTAATTTATTATTTGTTCACATGTGGCTATACACTCTACTGAGAATAAGCATACTGTCATGATATGAGTGGATCTTCAAAATAGACATCAAAATAGGTCATGGAGAAAATAAGTAGAAAAAGTAAAGATCTTATTAGGAATAATACTGTTTGGATAATTATAACCATCATAATCAACCGAATCATCTCAACACGTATTTGCTCAAAAATGTATTTATTACCACAAACATGTATTTAATTATCAACAAAAGGAAAATCAACAGTTTCTAGAACTCCAACAGGGGCAGGACTTGGAGGTACTGGGATTTCAGGAGGCAGCAGAATGGTACACTGGTCAGTGTCATTATTATTGACCTGTGATGGTGGATGGCCTTGGAGGGAGCTGAGAGGTAACTCAGACCTCTTGTCTTCAGGACACGTAAAGCAAACATACTCCTTCTCAGCAGCTGGAGACTTAGAGACATCCCAACTCATCAGCCTCATGCGTTTGGGCATCAAATGTTCCTCTTCATCATTAACAGAAAAAGCAGTAGAATACCTGCGCTTTCTGCAGAGACCTAACTCTGCAGTGGGTGGAGGTCTCGGAGGCAGAGGAACATCGCTAGGACACATGAAAAACATCACGTCATCATCCAGGGATGAACCATCGTTTTTCAAATCTGGATTAATGATCTTGTCAGTGTACTTTGCATGAAAGCTGGCATCAGCAGGTGGAGGAACTGAAGAAACTGGAACATCAGAACTCATCAGCCTCATGCGTTTGGGCATCAAATGTTCCTCTTCATCATTAACAGAAAAAGCAGTAGAATACCTGCGCTTTCTGCAGAGACCTACCTCTGCAGTGGGTGGAGGTCTCGGAGGCAGAGGAACATCGCTAGGACACATGAAAAACGTCACGTCATCATCCAGGGATGTATGATCGTTTTTCAAATCTGGATGCATGATCTTGTCTGTGTCCTTTGCATGAAAGCTGGCATCAGCAGGTGGAGGATTTGAAGAAACTGGTACATCAGAACTCATCAGCCTCATGCGTTTGGGCATCAAATGTTCCTCTTCATCCTCCACAGAAAAAGCAGTAGAATATCTGCGCTTTCTGCAGAGACCTACCTCTGCAGTGGGTGGAGGTCTCGGAGGCAGAGGAACATCGCTAGGACACATGAAAAACGTCACATCATCATCCAGGGATGAACCATCGTTTTTCAAATCTGGATGCATGATCTTGTCTGTGTCCTTCGACTGAAAGCTGGCATCAGCAGGTGGTGGACTTAGGAGCTCACATGCAGGTGCGCTGATAGGTCGGAACATGAAAGCGGGAACTTCATTGTCCAGAGCACAACGGTCTGCACTGGATGAGCGTGGGAGCTTCTCCTTTGCCTGTGGAGGAGGCAGACTTTGACTTTGTGTTGCAGAGGAACATTTAAGTCATCTGACGTTTTGCTCTGTTACATATTATTATTGTTGTTGTTGGATTTTTCTTTAAAAATTCACACGATTTAATGTTTAGAAACAGACACAGTGAAGGGTAACTTACCACAGCTCGAGCCATTTTAGGCGTCTGTCAAGGCAAAGACGCAGGATTTGGTTTCTCTGTGTAAGATTACAGGACAGTTGTCAGTTTCATTTTCAAGTCAGTTGGATAAATTCATATCAAACTTCTCAAACTGTATCATTAAAGCATTGTTTAGGTGGACAAATATGAAAGATATGAAGATAAAAACAGTAACAGCTGGCAATCAAGGGAAAACAACCTTACGAAAAAGGTCTTAATCATTATTGTTTAAAAGTAAATCTTTCAGTCCTTACTTCAGTGATTGTTTGAAGTCTCTGTGCTTGTTGTCAGTCGCAGATTTGTGTAAAATATTTGCAGTTTGTGAATAAAGTTTGCAGGAGCTCCAAAGTTTGTCTGTTCAATACCAAAGTAATGAGGAGACTGAGTGCAGGTTTGGAATCCTCAGTGACAGAAGAATGCAGCAATGTTTGAATTTGAATTTGTTATTGTTTTATTAACAACAACTACCAGGATCATACCATAGCAACACAGTGATGCCCAATCAAATGTCAGGTACAAGGGATAGCCCACATACACATCCAACAGCACAGTAAAGCAATGGGCACCAATGCCACCAGTCAGGCCTTAAAAATACCTGAGTTATATAACAGCACACTGACAGTGTCTCATCCAAAAAAAGAAAATGTATAAATACAGTTAATATCATTTTCATTTAAATTTTATTTAATTCTCTTCATATAGTGCCAAACAGATGTCTCAAGTCGTCACTGTTACAACATAGATAAACATGAACATGAAATCCATTATTTAATTCTCTTCCATTCACTCCAGTTCAATTCAATAGCTATATAGATGGATAGACAGATACTGTATTATATACTATATTGATTCCAAATGGAGAATTAATGTGTTATATCACCAGGATAATGAATTCAAGTAGTACAATCTCCAATAAACAGACAACACAGTTCAAGTTCAAAGTGCAATATGTGCAGGATCCAGGCTTTATATTGTAAGATGCAAAATGTTTATATATACATAATATTGTTGAAAAACTAAAGAAAGTTAAAAATCAAAATAAGTTTATTGTCACTGTGGCTGATGTGATTGCAATATGAACCCGGAAGCAGACAAGGGAGAGATGGAACTGAATCTTAACAAAAAAACAAACCATTTATTAGGTTGAAAAACACGAACACAAAACAAGGCCCAGCAAACAGGAGCGGAAACTAAAACTAAAACCTATCCTGGGAATAACTCGGTATGACTATGACAACTATGACAAGAAAACATGAACATGAATCCGAGGAGGTGCATGCGAGAAACTCTGATGAAAAAACATGAACATGAACATGGACCTAAACAGAATCAGGAGATAACCTGAAACCCGGAATAACGTGAACGGAGGAAAACGCACCAACACTGCCCAGAGGAAGACAGCGGACTTAAATACACAGAAGAGAAAGGAGGGAAGTGGAAACACAGCTGACACAAATGAACCTGACACCACAGGGGAAGCAAAATGAAACACACTGAACATGGAAACACAACCCTTTCATAATAAAAGACAAAACAAGGAGAGACGTGGACGTGTGATGGGCTGAGTTGCCAAATGGCTGGTAGGCTTTTAGCTAGGCTTTAGCTTCAGCCAAGTGGAAGCTAAATTGGCTAGTCATTCATATGTAAATTAGGTTGTTACCTGAGAATTCTGGAGGGGAGTGGGGGTGTGTGAATGATTGCTGATTTCTAACTGCCAACTGCCTCTTTGTTTGTCTGGGGGGGAGCTGCTAAAAGCGGTGAACTTCCTTTTGTGTTCGTCTTGATGCATTCTCAATCACCCAGGAAAATAAATCTCCAAAAGTCACCAACTTGGAGTGGTTAGTTTCCTGAGCCACAAGGAAACTTGTGTTTCAGTTTGCCATCTTAGGGAGAAGGAGGATCATCACAGTTTTGGTGGTTGTATGAACTTAGAATGCATAAACTAATAATTTGTTTTAATTAAAAAACTTTCCCTCTGTCATTTCCTGAGTGTTTCAAAATAAAAGTCCTCTCTTTCATGTTTTGAATGTGAGGCTGTTTCTGTGATGCCTTCAAATCTGTTTCAGTCTGCAGATTTTTACATTTCAGACCCAAAGTGACTCAAACATTTACTTAAAAGAGGTTTTTGTTCGTCTGGGTTTTCCTGCTCAGCAGCTCTAAACAGGCAAAAGCAGAAACACACAAACAGAAAGAAACAGGAAAATATGTGTTTCTGTGAACAATGCAGCAGCAAAATGAAAGACCAGGATTTATTTTTAATGATTGACCAGTGCTGGGTAAGTTACTTTAAATTAGTAACTTAGTTACATTACTAGTTACTTCTATCAAAAGTAACTCAGTTACTTCAAGTTACTCGTTACTTTCAAAGTAACTAGTTACTAGGGAAAGTAACTTTGGTTTTACTCAGAATTCTCTTGTTAATGTGTTGCTTCCATAACTTTGCCAGTCTTCTAGCTTGCTTACCTGCCACAAGTGCACTGTGCCACCTACCAATAGAAAGGAAAAGATAATGTGCATATTTCCACGAGAGAAATCCCACGCCTGGACCGTCGTTGACCGCCACCATGATTCTAGCCTACGTCACAGCATCATGTGCGCTTTTTACATCCAACACAAAAACTGCAGTCGTGGTGCTTTCGATTGTACTCAGAACTCGGAAATTCTGCCTTCTGAATAGGAAGATGTAGGTAACACCAGACTGTAGATGAGCTGCATACAGGGTTGGACTGGGACAAAAAAATCAGCCTGGGCATTTTGACTAGAGACCGGCCCACCATTATAGCAAAAATCCTAAAGCCTTTGAATGAAAACAAACGCTGTTGTGACAGTGATGCTCACTGTCTTGATGGTGTATATGCATCAATCTATCAATCGTTTGTTGTAAGATTCAGATAATGATTTTTTAAAAGCGAGACACTTTAAATGAGAATAAGAAAGAAAAGTATTTCCTTGTGCCCCCCTTTCCCTGTTAATACCCTACCTGGCCCCCCTGGCAACACTTTGCTAGATCCGCACCTGCACAGTTACCAGCTGTCAGCTACCTAAAAAAGGATGCTGGTGTTATTTGTCTCTCAGAAACAGTTCATAACTTCCCTTCAACTCATTCATGTCACCTAAAAGGTAAACCTGTTTCTCCATCACAGCTCTGATGATTCAGTAAGGACATCTCCTGGTTTCATCTTCATGTTTCCCTCTCACCACGTAACCAAACCGACATCATGACCAGCAGCTTTTTTGCAGCTGTGGCTCCAGCAAACATCAGCTGATACTAGAAATTAATATGAAATAAATTCTAACAACAGCTGATCAAGCTTAAACGTGCTGCTGTTGTTTAACGTGAACTCCGCTGGTTTCCTCTTTCTGATGCAAAGTGGGCGATAAACAAACAAGAGAGACGATCAGCTGATCATTGATCAGTTTTCATGATTGAAGTAGAAATGGGAGAGGGAGGGGGAGAGAATGAGAGAAGAAGAGGCAGCTGTGCAGCAAAGACACAGAATAACTCCAGCTTTGTGCCTTTTTCATTGTAGCTGAATTACGGGACTAACTGTTCCTTTTCACCTCAATAAGAAATGCGTAATATTTTCTCTGAATACCAGATGAGACGGTTGGCAATTCTAATAACTTATGAACAAAATAAAGTTCAACATCATTAACTTCATAGCACCCACCCAGCTGTATAGAAACTCTGTCATGCTAGCTAGCACGCAGTACGGAAAAAGTCAGAATAACAAAAATAAACTCCACCTAAACTTGGTTCCTATCTGACCCAGAGAGACTGCAGGTCATAACTTCTTACCTGAAGTTCAGTTCACACTTGGACCGGCGGCTGCCTCGGGTCTCTTTTCCTTCTGCATCCCCCTTTCCCTCCTCCACCTGCTGGCTTCCACCACTTGCTAATGTTACTGAATCTGTGGAAGCTCTGCGACAGCCACCACACGAAGTAACGAGTAACGAGCCTATCTAAATCCCAGTAATGACTAACGCGTTCCTGATTTTAGCATAATAACTAGTTACCGTGCTCGTTACCACAATAATAACGTAGTTACTGTAACACGTTACTTAATAACGCGTTAGTCCCAACACTGTGATTGACAAAAACATTAAATGATCATGTTTATTTTCACATAAATGTTCCATCGGTCCTTCTTTTAGAATAAGTTTAGAAATGAAAAATACTAATAACACACCAGGAAAAAGCCAACAGCACGAGTCCTGAAAGGCTTAAAGAGAAAATAAACGCACAAAGAATGAAACAAAAAGGCACAAAACCTCAAAACAAGAGTGAATTAAATCTGACCGACACACAAAGATGCTAAAAGCCCCAAACATGAACCTGTGAGGTCATTAATACCTGTGTGTGTGCATGTTTACATGTTGTTGGCGACTTTCAAGCCTTTGAGTCGCCGAGCAGCTGAATAGGGGAATAATGTTGACGCGCCCGCTGTTTAAAACGTTAGTCAAAGTTCCAAGTTAAAACTCCTTTATTTGTTATCAAATCCTTAAAATCCGTAGAAAAACAGTGATCAAAAACATTCTAAGCTTGAGCGGTCAGCAAAAGTCGACTTCCCCCATCACCCACTCATTCACAAAATTTCCCTCGGGCCGTGAACAGGTGATATAGCAATCACTATTACAGACACCACGTGACCCAAAGCTACGCCTATCCATAACACATGTCTTTGTGGGGACCAAAATGCCCGTCCCCACAAGTTTGAAGACATTTGTGAGACTCAGAATGTGGTTTTAGTGTCAGGGACAGTCAGGTCAGGGTTAGGCATTCAGTCTTAATGGTTAGAGTAAAAGGCTGAGGAGAGCATGATGTCAAATAGATGTCCCCACAAGGATATGAAAACACAACCGTGTGTGTGTTACTGTGAATTTGTGAAACAAGTGAAGATTTCAGAATCAGTGAGAAATGTTTCACTTCCTGTTGGTGAAGAAGAGCAGACTCCTCTTCAGCCACAGAAATGAAGAAGCTTTTATTTTGTCAGCCTGACAAACACGAGCTCAGCCACGAGCAGAGGCGACCCTGCAGAGGTGAAGGTCACAGTCAGAATCAGCGCCAGAGAACCGCACAAGGACGGCCTCATTGGTCACGGCTGAGTTCATTATGTGATGGTAACAAGCTGATTATTACAGAACAGGAAACACACGTCTGCTCATCAAACACCAGCTGCTGCTGCTTTTATCAGTCTGCCAACAAAACCTCACAAGAAAGAAGTTTTTGTGAGTTTGCAGCGTTCCTCTAAACTGAAAACTAAAACAGACTGAAAATGGGAACATGCACCCACACTCGAGAGTCAGGCAGCTTAAATGTGTTTGTCTTCATCTGTAGTCACGTTTCATTGGCTGGAAATGTGCTAACTGGAATCCTTCATGAGTCCAGATGAACAAAAACAAGTGTTTACTGCTCCACGCTGCACGAATCTGAATCAAAATCACTCAGACGCGCCCACGTAGGCATTCCACTAAAACCATGTGACCACCTTCACCTTTAAACCTGTTGTGAATATAATTTTAGACTCTTCACTTTATTTTGAAAGAACAGATTTGCAGGAAGTGCGGCTGCTGCAGAAACTCTTCACTTTTCACTGGCTTTAATCTTGAAGGTTTCTCCAGATGTGGAACATTCATGCTAAACATTCAACATCTGACGACCGTCTCCGTGTAAAACACTGACAAACTCAAACTTTATACGGTAACTGACAGATTTATTCCTCCATTTTCAGGCATTTCACAATGAACTTGGATTAGTTTGATGATTTTATTCACGTTGGTGAATAAAACCAGCCAAGAGGCTGGTTTTATTACTAACACTGATGCTTTTACACTTTAGGACCCTCGAGACCTCTGCTGCTCAGCCGTCCTGATCGCTGCCTCCACTTTAACCAGAGGCTGTAACCTCTGATCATTTCACCTGCACCGGCAGTAAAACTCTTCTCCAGAACCAAACGTGCCATAAACCCATCACAGCTTCATCATCAGCTCAGTCTCAGCAACATGCAGACGACCGAGCAGCAGAAACTCTGCAGGGAACGTCTGAAGTCTGTTCTTCAGTTTTCCCAGCTCACTGTTTATTGAACATGAGACAGAAAAATAACTTCACCTTTAATGTGAAACTTTTATCGCCTGTGACATGTTTGCAGGAAGTTTACATGCTGTGATTTAGTGTCACAGCCATAAATATCACACAAGGTAAAAACTACAAGTCCCAGCATCCTCTGTGTTTAGGGAGGAGCAGTGAAAGTGAAAGTGTTGATCCTCCGTTCAGAGCAGCAGGAGGAGGAAGGTGGAGCTGAGGCAGGTGAGTGTTAACATGAATATGTTTCTTCTTATGACATAAAATAATTCCACACTGTTCGTGTCTGTGGGTGAAACGTGAGGCCGGTCGGCTCCTCTGAGCGCTGGTTTCCTGTAAGTAGAGAGGAAGTGAGTTTAGCTGAGAGAGCAGGAGGAGAGTGAGAGCTGTGCTGAGGCAGGTGAGTGTTAACACCGCTCTGACATTACTGTGTCTCTGTGGCGGGAACAACAGGCTCCGTCAGTGGAGGCAAAAATAATCAGACTTTGGTTTTTCAAAGGAAACTACTTTATGTTGGGAGAAGCCGCGCGCTCATTGGATAACGACTTGTCAATCTCAAGTTATTAGCCAATGAGCGCGCAGGTTCACAGTAAGACCCGCCCTTATCACGACATTTTTAAAAACTAAACGTCCTACCGAGGACCCGGCCTTCGCGGTCTACGTGGGCTGGGTCCTCAGAAGGTCGGGTATGCCGGAAGTAAACGGCTGGGGAAATTGGACGGTCTAGCCTTCTGATTAGCGTCACCGCTGTCTCGGTGGAGTTTAATAAACTCAGCCGTCTGCTCCTTGCTATCTGCAATATAACAGGACACTGGAGTAAATTCTCGACCGTCTCATACTTCTGTTTAATCAGTTTTCTGTTTGATGTTTATTCAGCTGTGTAAAAACCAAGGAGGAACCCACCCGGGGGATTAATAAAGTTTTATTTTATCTAACCTAATCTAATAACTTTAATCTCAGCCACACCGATTTACTCACGAACAAACAAAACACTGAAAAAAGCCAAACAATAACATTTTTAGGTTGTCTATACAGGCACGTGCAGAGGGGGGGGGCTGGAGGGGCTTGAGCACCCGCCCCTTTCCTGATGGGTGCCCAAAGTGCCCTTTTGTTGAGGCAACTTTTAAAAATTTTTATTTATTTATTTTTATGTGTGTGTGCGTGCGGAGTCCTGTCTGTGCCCCTCAACAATAATATTTAACTATTAATCACAGTTTTGCTAAATAAAAGGATCTGGCTTGCATCTGTCACATGATCACATTTAACCAATGATCGCCCTTGACGGCAGAACGCGCTGGTTACGAGCCGGGAACGAGCTCACAAAGAGCACGCGCATTTGTTGCGGTCCGGAGCTGTAGGAGAAACACAAGTTAACTCAGAGACACAGACTGATGCGACAAACCCAGTAAGTAGGTGTACAGCGTACACTGTAGTGTGTAGCACACAGGAGTATTAGCTTATTACGTACACGTTGGTAAGTTGTCTTGTGGCAATTTGACGAACTGAAACAAACGAGCGTGCTGTGTGTGCAACAGCGTGACAAACATTACCTGTCCTTTTATTAACTGCACATGTAGTGCTGGTCATAGCTGCTGGCTACCTGTGTAAGGCTGTCATAGGTCTGTAGCTCTGTCACCGTTTTAGGGAACATATTTAGTTTTAAAGTATTTAGAAACATATTTAGTTTTAAAGTAAGTTACAGAGCATTTGCTGCCTTTCTGGGGGGATTATATTTCACTAAAAACCGATTTAATATACATGTCCACATAATTATGCATTATTATAATATTTTAAAAAACACACGCTGTATTTTAAAGAACATACTTTAAGAAGCAGATTATATTAGATTTATATTTTAAATAAGACAAAGTTTGGATTTTACAGCAGTAAAATTATTGTATCTCTACAGTTTAAACATGTAATAAGCTTTGCCCTGCACAGAGTGGATAGTGAAACAAATGGAATCATCATAAATACATTATTTCATATTTATTACTTCCCCCTCCTCATTGCTTTATTATTGTAGCTCTAGTAATAAATAATAATGTAAGGATTCTGGATCAGCACCATGATGCCCATAGTATATACAGTATTCTGAAGAAGGTCTAAAATATCACTGTGCGTGCATGTGCTTGTTTTATGTATATGGATTCTTTTAAATTATTACTCATGATATAACATTGTCCAGACATGGCTGGTAAGGACATGAGGAGGAAACAGTAGGAGCTGTGTGAGGCTACTAAAGGCAGGGCTATAACATTTTTCTCTCATCATTTTATTATAGATTAAGTGCTGGAGTTGTTAGGTGTGGATAATTAGATTATAGTTTATTGCAATAGCAAGTTGTGCCTTGTTCTCAGATGGACAGCAAGTGGAGAGTGATGTATGAAATGATGGGATGGAAGGAAGAAGAGAAGCAAAGAGTGATTCACAGGCAGAGCCTAATTTGTTTCTCACAGTTTTTGTTGCCTTATGGTTCCAAGCGCTGTCACCAATCTTTGCATTTTGTTATTATCTCATGACACTTGTTTAATCAGCTACCATCTCTCCTGTGGACTTTTTAATGTCTACAGTCTCAGATCAACACAGCCCTGCCCTTCAGCACTATCCACAGCAACCCCTCAACAGCAACATTGTACCCATCAGGTAAAACATCGGCTACGTTTGCTTTGCCTTGTCGCCACCTCACAACAGTGATATAGTATGATGCAATCCCATATTAGATTGTTGATGAATGTGTGTTGTTGTTATTCAGCCTGGTTCAATGTGCCCCTTTTTAACTTTGAGCACCCGCCCCTTTAAACGTCTCTGCACGGCCCTGGACTTATATATCACGTTTAACCTGAGTAGCGAAAGTCCGCGGTGATCTGAAAATGATGTGCCGGGAGTTGTGCCGTTCTCGGTGGCTTCAGTGACCCTCGAGCTCCTGGCTGGCTATAGTGCTGGTGGGTAGCAGACGTCTCCGAAAACGTCGAAGCACTTTTGCAAATATGCGGTATCTTGATAAACCGAGCAGATATTTGATGTTTACACAGCTACTTTCTCGCCTGAAAATATGTTAAAAGTTTATTTTGTGACACAGAAAGATTAGTATGAGTAATTTTAAAACTTAGTAGCGGCCGCCAAATTGAGGAACTGGATTTGGTGGTCATGAAAATGGCATTAAACAAGTCCCCAGGGACAGATGGACTCACTACTAATTTTTATCAATTCTTCTGGAAGGACCTAAGAACTTTATTGTTTGATGCATTAAAGGAATCGATAGAGAAAAAAAGAACTGATGCCGAGCATGAAACAAGCGCTGATAACCCTGATCCCTAAATCGGGTAAGGATAAAAGAATTTTAGACAATTTAAGACCCATCACCTTACTAAACACTGACTATAAGATCCTGTCTGGAGCTGTAGCTGAGAGGCTAAAGAAAGGCATCTCAAACATTATCAGTGAAACGCAATCAGGTTTTTTGAAAGGAAGACTAATTCATAACAATATTGGGCTGGTTTTGGACCTCCTTGAGTACAGTGAAATAATCCAAGATGTCACGGTCCTGAGTCTGTGGATTCAGTGTTTTTCTGTTTGTATTAGTTATCTTTGATTTCATGATGTGTTTTGATTCTCTTGGGTTTGATTTTTGTCGCTAGTATTCCTAACTCCCTAGGTCCTTGGCATTTCTTGTGTTCTCCTTCTTAGGTCGTGGTTCTGTGTTACTTCTGTTAGTATACAGTCATCTCTGTCAGTGTGTCTCTTGTTCTGTCACTGTATCCCCTAGTTTAGTCCACGTCTGTTCAGTTTCCTGTTTTACTTTGAAAGTCTGTGTACTATGTCAATGTGTTGAGTTTTGCCGCCCCTTGTCTTGTCATGTCTGATGAGTCCCAGCTGTGTTCTCCTCCTGTTTCACATTCCCTAATCACCTCAGTATGTATTTAAGCCCTGTGTTTTTCTCTGCCAGTTGTTGCGTCCTCCACGTTTGTTGTGTGTGTATTCATTGTCGTCTACCTTCAGCATCTCCAGTCTAGTTAGTTTAAGTTGTTGTTTATGTATCGCCAAGGGTGACTCACCAGCAAATAAAGCTGTCGTTTAAGTTAATGTTTTTTCTCTGAGTCCTGCACGTGGGTCCAGCCACTGACAGCCACACAACTCATCGTGACACAAGAGAGAGCATACATCCTGTTCTTGGATTTTTACAAAGCATTTGACTCAGTTGAACATACGTTCATATTCAAAACTCTGCAGTCTTTTGGTTTTGGACAGGAATTTATCAATGTTATAGAGATGCTATATAATGACATTAACAGCTCTGTTTTGCACATATTCAACTCTGTATATTTTATATATTTTATTTTTTTTTTTTTTACTATTTAATTTGTAAAAATGTGTATACACACACACACACACACACACGTAGGAAAATATTTAGTATACACATCCAGAAATGCATACACTATTATATATTGTACATATATTTATTAGTTTCAGATTAGCCATTCTTGTATTTTGCTCGTTTGTGTTGTTGTGTTTGCACATCTCTGTTGCTTGTGGGGCTCGCCCACAAGAATTTCACTCGCATGTGCTGTGCCAGTGTGCCTGCACATGTGATGTGACAATAAAAGTGATTTGATTTGATTTGATTTGATTTGATTTGCTAGAACATGGTACATGTTCAAGGTTTGAGGTTAATAGAGGGATAAGGCAGGGATGTAGCAGCTCACCACTTCTGTTCATCATGGTTGCTGAGTTATCTATTTTGATTAAAAACAGTCACATTGAGGGGTTAACTGTGATGGGTGAACAGATAATAATCAGTCAGCTCGCAGATGATACCACCCTGTTTTTAAAAAATGAGGACCAGATTCCTTTAGCCTTACAGGTGATCAACCACTTCTCCAAAGCTTCTGGCCTGCAGCTGAATATTAATGAATAAGAAATTCTAGCTCTGCATGAGTGTCCCCTGCAAGCAATAGATAATATACAGATAAAAAAAGAGGTGAAGTATCTGGGCATTGTAATTTGCAAGGATAAGACATCAACTGAAAATAAGAATATCTGTGCCAATATAGAAAAGTGTAAGTCTATTTTAAACAGGTGGCTGCAAAGGGACATAACTCTGTTTGGGAGAATCTTGCTAACCAAAATGGACAGTCTGTCCAGACTAATCTATCCAGCCTTTTCTCTGCCCACATCTCCAAAACTAATTAAATCTATAAATAATCTTAATTTTAGGTTCATATGGAGGAACAAATGTCATTATATAAAGAAAAATGATATGATTAAGAATTATGAAGAGGGTGGGGCTAATGCCATTGACTTTGATGTTATGAATGGTGTACTAAAACTGAAATGGTTAAGATCTTTCATTAGGAACAAAAATTCCTTTTGGAACATTATTCCCAGTGTGATTTTTGGCAAAATGGGTGGAATAGACTTTTTGTTACGTTGTGACTTTGATTGCAGTTCGTTACCTGTTAAACTCTCAGCTTTCCATCAGCAGGTCCTTCTCTACTGGAAGATCTTAAGGGATTTGGGCTGTAGCTCATTTTACGGATGATAATGGGGTCTTATTAAAACATGAGACGTTTTGTGAGAAATTTGATGTAAGATGTACTGCTAACAGATATAAATCCCTAGTGAAAGCCATCCCAGTCCCTTTGAGATCAATGATAAAAGAAGATATTGTGCACTCTAAAATTTCTCCTGGACTGAGGCAGCTCTGCATAGCTGGAGTTGAATTTGGTGACAGCAGGTTTACAAACAAAGTGATCAGGAATATTTTGATCAACGACATTTGCCCTAATCCGGTTAAAAGAAATTATATCCTTAAAGAATTTGAGACCATGGAGGTTAAGGCGATAAGAAAAAAGTATATTTCACTTCCTCTTTCCCCTAAAGTAAAAGAGGTTCACTTTAAAATCATTAATGAGGTTTATCCAACCAATGAATTCTTAAGACGGAAATTTAACTTAGATGTGAACGCCTGCACATTTTGTGAAAATGATATTGAAAGTCTGGATCACTTGTTTTTCTACTGTGAATCAGTGCACTCCTTCTGGACTGACATGTGGAGCTGGCTACAGTCCAGGAGAATTCAGTTACCACATTTGACGGTGACAGTAATAAAGTTTGGAATACTTGCTGAGAATGCAGATTTTGACCTGTTGATTAGGACGATTTTGTTAATGGGAAAATTTTTTCTTCACAAATGCAGATACTTTAAAGCTAAACCATGTATAAACAGATGGCTGAATGACTTTAGACTCTGGGCTAAATCGCTGAAACTTGTGAATAACAAGAAAGCTCATAAACTTGTTGTTTTATTTAACGAGTTTAATCTATGTTAAAAAAAAAGAAACCTCCCTATTTTATAATCATGACTGCCATTTTTTGCTCATGGTATTTTTTGCCTTTGGTTCAAATCCTTCAAAATACATACAAAATCAGTATTGATACTGACGTAAATTAATAGAAATAGAGATGGACCGATACGTAATATCGCATCAGTCCATCTCTATTTCCCTTTCTGGATTAAGGAAGGTTGTAAAAGCAGCTCGATGTACAACCTGTTCTTTGGATCCTCTACCAGCCTGGGCTATAAAGGAACTGTGGTCAGCATTAGGACCCTACAACCTGTTTCTTTTAAATACTTCATTGAGTCTTTCCTGAATGTTTTAAATCAGCTGTGGTAGTACCAATCTTGAAAAAGCCTGGACTGGATGTTGACATGGTCGCAAATAGGGCAGGGTATCGTCACTGAATTCTAGAATCGATTTGATTCCGATTCACAAGGTCCTGAATCAATTCGATCCACGATTCGATTCAATTCGATTTGAATCTGGGAAATTTTGCCTCAGACAGTCAGAAATATTATAATTCAGATCAGTACATTTACATATTTTTGTATCTATAAAAAGGAAGCTGACACTCGCAAGACTTTATCAAAGGTGTGAGCATCACAGCAGAGGCCTTTGTGTCAAAGTAGCTGAAGATAAAACAGAAAAACATGAAGGTGGTTTTATAAAAATATTCTACAGTAGATCAAAAACGAAAGAAAACCATTAATCGACATATGAACATTACCTCTGAAGTTACAGCGGTTTTATTACAGACACAGCGTTTTGCAATTTGCATAATTTTAAAAAGTTTAAATTTGTTCAGAAGCCTGTTGAACGGCAGAAATTAGGTTTTCTTTTCGGAAGTAAGTAAAAGGAAAAAAACAGCGGCCGACAGCGCTGTAAACAACGGTAGACTTGTGCGTAACAAGCAAGCGAATAATGCAGAAAACAGATTTTTAGACAGGAAACTGTGTGTGTGAGAGAGAGAGAGAGAGAGAGCTGTGCATGACGTGTGATTTTATCCTGGTGGAAGCAAAACAGCAAAAGTCAGAGTGAGTTCATGACGATGTTTATGTGAAGCGTAGTTTGGATCTTCTTTTGCTGCTGGTTCAGTCAATATTGTTTGGAGAGAGATAAAACTAACAGCTTCAGAATCGAGCGCAAAAAGGACGTAAACACAAAGCTCGGAGCCGCCGAAACATCAGAATCAGCGAGCTGTCGGCTTTCAGCCCCGACCGTGTCCGTGCCATCGGGTGAGAAAGGCGACATCTCACTGATTCTGATGTGTCGGCGGCTCTGAGCTTTGTGTTTACGTCTTTGTGCAGAATCCGTGTTCCTGCTCTCATTTACTGTTTCAGCTGTTTGGTGGTTGTTAAAGTTTTGTGAGGTTTAACCTGAGATTCTGGCGTTGGTGCAAAATGCAGCTGCTCGCATTTTAACAAGAACTGGGAAATTTGAGCACATTACCCCTGTTCTGAGATGTCTTCACTGGCTACCTTGTCAGGTTTGAGCAGATTTTAAGGTCCTGCTGCTCACCTACAAGGCTTTAAAAGGATTGGCACCTTCATACCTCTCCGACCTTTTACACCTTTATGTTCCATCTCGTGCTCTCCGATCTCAGGACTCTGGTCTTCTAAAAGTTCTTAGAGCCAGAAAAAAGACAATTGGAGAGCTTTTTCTTTTCATGCCCCGTTTCTGTGGAACAACCTCCCACAAGATATTCGGCAGGCTGCTCTGTGGAGGTTTTTAAAACCAAGTTGAAGACACATTTGTTCACCCGATCCTACATGTCTTAATTCTATGGCTTTTAGTTTTTACATTTTTATTGTTTTTAACTTGTATTGTGTCTTTTACCTGTATTGCTATGTATCGCTTTTATTTTATTTATCTCTTTAGTTGTACAGCACTTTGTTTGAAAGCGCTTTATAAATAAAGTTATTATTATTATTATTATTACAAGGTCCACGTTTACGGGAACATCTGCTACAGATATGGGAGAATATTTGATTTCTATTGTAGACAGAAGCCACGGGTGTGTTCAGTCAAACGTTTAGAATAAACTTTGGTCTATAAATGTGTTTCATGATTTATTTTTAACTCCAACTGCTTATTTGTACTATGCTTTCATTTCAGAGTGCAATGAGAAATAAAAAGGATATTTTCAATAAAACTGTCACGATCCTGGGTCTGTGACTCAGTGTTTTCTGTTTTGTATTGTTAATCTTTGATTTCATGATGTATCTTTGTTTATTCTTACGTTTTGGTTCTGTGTTTTGTTGTACCTCTAAGTTCAGTCTTTCTATTTCCTGCTTTGTTGTGAAGGTCCGTGTCTCATGTCAGTGTGTTTAGTTTGCGTTTCCTCTGTCTCGTCTTGTCAATCACTCCCAGATGTGTCTTCCTTCTGTGTCTCATTCCCTCGTTATCCCTCTGTGTATTTAAGCCTTGTGTTTGCCTCTGTTAGTTGCTGGTTTGTCTGTGTATCTGTCAGGGTCCTGGGTCTCCTGATCTAGTGGTTTCAGTTCTTTGTGATTTTTGTATTATGTCAGTTTAGTTTGTGAGTTATTCTATGCTTCCTAGGTTTTGATTCCCTGTCCCCCTTGTTTCTCTGTGCACTCTGTTCTGTGTTTAGTCTTCTCTGTCCATTTGTTCCGCCCTGTGTTGTTGCCTTCTGTGTCTCCCTCTGTGTAACTGTCTATATAGTGATGTGTTGTGGTGCTTTGCTCCCACCCCTTGTGTTCTGTGTTTTCGTCTTCCCTTCGTGTACTATTAGTTTTTAGGTTTTTGCTTAGTTTCCATGCTCACCTTCGCCATTTCTGTTTGTATCACCATGTGATGAATAAACTCACTTGCATCTGAGCTGCCTGCATAAAGGGTTCTTTGATAATTTACACACGGCTCTCAAACCGTGACGAAAACACTGGAAAAATTGGGCTGTTCTAAAACGTTTGACGGGTAGTGTATATATTTAGTTTATATATTTTCTTTATTTATAATTGTTTGTTTTATATTGTAGCAAAGTGTTACTTGGATACTTCTCTATGTGCTTCTTCATGTGCAATTTTGTTGCATTCTGAGCCTTAGAAATTTATTGGTGGTAGTGATGAACTGCTGTTAGAATCAAGTTAAATTCTGATAAATCAGACAATTACCTCTCCAGCTGTTGTTACAGTCTTTGTTTATCGGATCCTTACAGGGTAAAAGATGACGACACCTAAAGAAATCCTTCTGGGGACTTTGAAGGATTTGGGACGTGATGACTTTGAAGAATTTAAGTGGCATCTGAAGAATGGGTCTGTAGAAGGTTTACCAGCAATCCCAGAGAGTGAACTGGAGAATGCAGAGAGGACGGACATAGTGGATCTGATGTTTGATACCTACTCTATCAACACTTTTGAAGTCACTAAAAATCTTTTGGGGAGGTTAAACAGGAATGATCTGTTGGAGAATTTAAATAAAACCATCCCAGAACCCACAGGTAAGTCAGGAAATGACTAAACAAAAAATACATAAACAATAAAAACCTTAGTTAACATTACACAGGTGCCATTAAAATCTATATAAATAATAAATCCAAAACACTTGCCAACACTTTCAGGAGTGAGAGACTGCAGAAAGCCAACAGTTTATGTTTTATGCATCTGCACAAATAACCTCCTGTGTACACATGAATATCTGCTCTTTGGGTTGGTTTGATTAAAATGGGACCAGCAGCAGGTTTTCTGCCCATTTTACAGATTTATATTGTCAGATTGGTTTTAGAGCTGTTTTATCAACATAAATGAGGCGACAACAACAGTTTGGGACACGTCACAAATATGATCAAAGTGCTTTCTCTTAAATCTATTTACCAGTTGAAGGTAAAGTTAAAAAAATGGCTGCCATTTCTTTCTGCTGTTTGGAGACCCAAACAAAAAAATGCCCAGACAGTAAATGCTTTTTATTATGGTTGATAAACAGGACACTAAGGTGATTGGTCAAAGGTTGGAGGAAAGCCACAGTTCTCCTTATTTGACTGAAATCCACCATTTCAGCTCATGTTTTTTCTTCTGCAGCTTTCTGGGAGATTCCACTTCAGCCTTCTGCTGGCAACGCTCCCGTTACCAAGCTTCCCTTAGGCAGCATCATTAGAAGACATAGCATACATTTACACTGCTATGCAGATGATACCCAGCTCCATCTGTCCATGAAGTCAGATAACACACACCGATTAGTTAAACTGCAGGAACGTCTTAAAGACATAAAGACCTGGATGGCCGCTAACTTTCTGCTTCTTAATTCAGATCAAACTGAGGTTATTGTACTCGGCCCTGAAAATCTTAGAAATATGGTATCTAAGCAGATTCTTACTCTGGATGGCATTACCTTGGCCTCCAGTAACGCTGTGAGGAACCTTGGAGTCATTTTTGACCAGGACATGTCCTTCAACGCACATATTAAACAAATATGCAAGACTGCTTTCTTCCATTTGTGCAACATCTCTAAAGTTAGAAATATCCTGTCTCAGAGTGACGCTGAAAAACTAGTTCTGTCATGGTCCTGGGTCGTTCAGCGTTTTGTTTCATTTTTGGTATCACCTTGTGTACTTTGTGTTAATTCTGATTTTGTATTAGTTCTTAGGTTGATCTCTACCTGTGTCTTTCCTCTGTGTTCTGTTCATGTCCCCGAGTTTGTGTTGTAAAACAGTCTGTTTCCTGTTTTACTTTGAAGGTTTGTGTCTCGTCTTGTGAATTAGGATCAGCTGTGCTCCCCTCCTGTGTGTCATTCCCTCATTACCTTGTGTGTATTTATAGTATGTGTCTGCCTGTGTTCCTCGTTGTGTCGTCTGCATTACTGTGTTAATCAGTGTTACTACTCGTCTCTCTATCCAGCCTTCTTTGTGTCATCTCTATGTATTCCCCGCTGTCCTTATGTTTTCAGGTTTGTCTGTTACAGTGGCTTGCAAAAGTATTCGGCCCCCTTGAACTTTTCCACATTTTGTCACATTACAGCCACAAACATGAATCAGTTTTATTTGAATTCCAGGTGAAAGACCAACACAAAGCGGTGTACACGTGAGAAGTGGAATGAGAATCATACATGACTCCAAACATTTTTTACAAATAAATAACTGCAAAGTGGGGTGTGCGTAATTATTCAGCCCCCTTTGGTTTGAGTGCAGTCAGTTGCACATAGACGTTGCCTGATGAGTGCTGACTAAATAGAGTGAACCTGTGTGTAATCAAACAAGGCCGAACAAGGAGAGTGCTGATCCGAAATGCAGCCAAGAGGCCCATGGTGACTCTGGACGAGCTGCAGAGATCTACAGCTCAGGTGGGGGAATTATTAGTCGTGCACTGCACAAAGTTGGCCTTTATGGAAGAGTGGCAAGAAGAAAGCCATTGTTAACAGAAAACCATAAGAAGTCCCGTTTGCAGTTTGCCACAAGCCATGTGGGGGACACAGCAAACATGTGGAAGAAGGTGCTCAGGTCAGATGAGACCAAAATGGAACTTATTGTTCAAAATGCAAAACGCTATGTGTGGTGGAAAACTAACACTGCACATGACTCTGAACACACCATCCCCACTGTCAAATATGGTGGTGGCAGCATCATGCTCTGGGGGTGCTTCTCTTCAGCAGGGACAGGGAAGCTGGTCAGAGTTGATGGGAAGATGGATGGAGCCAAATACAGGGCAATCTTGGAAGAAACCCTCTTGGAGTCTGCAAAAGACTTGAGACTGGGGCGGAGGTTCCCCTTCCAGCAGGACAACGACCCTGAACATAAAGCCAGGGCAACAATGGAATGGTTTAAAACAAAACATGTCCATGTGTTAGAACGGCCCAGTCAAAGTCCAGATCTAAATCCAATCCAGAATCTGTGGCAAGATCTGAAAACTGCTGTTCACAAACGCTGCCCATCTAATCTGCCTGAGCTGGAGCTGTTTTGCAAAGAAGAATGGGCAAAGATTTCAGTCTGTAGATGTGCAAAGCTGGTAGAGACAGACCCTAAAAGACTGGCAGCTGTAACTGCAGCAAAAGCTGGTTCTACAAAGTATTGACTCAGGGGGCTGAATAATTACGCACACCCCACTTTGCAGTTATTTATTTGTACAAAATGTTTGGAATGATGTATGATTTTCGTTCCACTTCTCACGTGTGCACCACTTTGTGTTGGTCTTTCACCTGGAATTCCACTAACATTGATTCATGTTTGTGGCTGTAATGTGACAAAATGTGGAAAAGTTCAAGGGGGCCGAATACTTTTGCAAGCCACTGTAGTTTTTCCAGTTTAGGTTTATGTTTAGTTCTGCCCTCACCTTGGTTTGTTCACTGTAAATAAAACCTCACTCGCATCTCCACCACTGTCTGCAACTTGGGTCCTCATTTAACTCCACCGCACGACTGCTGCCCCAGCCGTGACAAGTTTATGCATTTATTACGTCAAGGCTGGACGACTGTAATTCATTATTATCAGCAAGTCCTAAAAACTCGCTGAAAAGGCTTCAGTTAATCCAAAATGCTGCAGCAAGAGTCCTGACAGGGACTAGAAAGAGAGAGCAGATTTCTCCTGTATCGACTTCCTGTTAAATCCAGAATTGAATTCAAAATCCTGCTCCTCACATACAAGGTCTTAAATAATCAGGCCCCATCTTATCTTAATGACCTTGTAGTACCATATCCCCCTATTAGAGCACTTCGCTCTCGCTCTGCAGGCCTACTTGTTGTTCACAGAGTATTTAAAAGTAGAATGGGAGGCAGAGCCTTCGGTTTTCAGGACCCAAAAAGATAGTTGGGGTTTTTTCTGTTGTATTATTGTAGGTTCTTTATCTTACAATATAAAGCACATTGGGGTGACTGTTGTTGTTATTTGGAGGAATTAATAAAAAAAACTTTTATACTTGAAATTCTTTCATTTATTCTACATATTTATTCATCACTGGCTCCATAGTGTTGTTTATGTAATATGTGAAATGTTGCTAGTATTGATTTGGTGCTGTATAAATAAACATAATTAAATCAAATGTGTCTCTATAAAACCTGCCCTCAGTTATAACCCAAGTGTCAGGGCTCAATGGCTCATGAAAAGGAATGGAGTCAAGCACAGAACCAAAAAACGGAGGCTGAGTGACTTTTAACAGAAATGTATTTTACTAGATTTCTTGACGGAGAAAGCTGAATCACGGCTAAATTCAACAGCAAGCGAGGTATTATGAGAAGTGCAGAGCTGAGGCCAGAACATAAGCTGAGGCAGGTCAAAGGAACAACAGGGGCAGAATCGGGCGAATAGAAACTATCCACGATCACTGGAACAAAGGAGATAATAATCAGAGTGGTCCACAGTGTAGTGAATGAGTCCAAGATTTAAAAACTAAGAGGTGTTACGTGGCTGCAGGTGGAGATCAGCTGGAGGAGGAGATGAATTAAATCTGGGTACAGAGTGAGATGTGGGTGCACAGGGAGGCAGGCAGCTGAGGATGGCAGTTTGCAAGAGTGAGTTTTCCCAGCAGTGGCAGGGCAGAATCCTGAGGCGTGACTTATGGCGAGAGTTGGAAGATGTATCCAGGTGCCGACTAGGGAACAGGAAAAGAGGGTTACGCGAAACAAGCTGAGGAGCACAAGACAAAATGTGAGGCAGAGAACTGACTGTGCTAAGCACACAATCTGGAGAAGGTTCATTGTGAGTGCTGCTCATAAATACTGCCGGAGTAATTGGCAACAGGTGAGGAGCAGGGAGGAGTGAGGAGGGCTCCACCCAGGGGAGGAGAGCTGATGCTGTGGAAAGTTACTCAGACTCACTCGGATCATGACACCAAGAGTCCAGTGAACTGAACACATAACCACAGTAACCAGAATGCACTTTTCTCATTTGTGTCATTTGCTGTTTATTCATGCAGAGATTCTCACTGAGTGTCAGCTCAAACTCAAGTCAGACCTGAAGCAGAAGTTCCAGTGTGTGCTCGAGGGGATTTCTACAACAGAAAACCCGACCCTCCTGAGTCAGATCTACACAGAGCTCTATATCACAGGGGGAGGGACTGCAGAGGTTAATGATGAACATGAGGTCAGACAGATTGAAACAGCATCCAGGAAACCAGACAGACCAGAAACAACCATCAGACAAGAAGACATCTTTAAACTCCCACCTGGAAGAGATAAACCAATCAGAACAGTGCTGACAATGGGAGTGGCTGGCATTGGGAAAACAGTCCTAACACAGAAGTTCACTCTGGACTGGGCTGAAGACAAAGCCAACCAGGACATCCAGTTCATGTTTCCATTCACTTTCAGAGAGCTGAATGTGCTGAAAGAGGAAAAGTTCAGCTTGGTGGAACTTGTTCATTACTTCTTCACTGAAACCAAAGAAGCAGGAATCTACATCTTTGAAGACTTCCAGGTTGTGTTCATCTTTGATGGTCTGGATGAGTGTCGACCTCCTCTGGACTTCCACAAAACTGCAATCCTGACTGACCCTAGAAAGTCCACCTCAGTGGATGTGCTGCTGATAAACCTCATCAGGGGGAAACTGCTTCCCTCTGCTCGCCTCTGGATAACCACACGACCTGCAGCAGCCAATAAGATCCTTTGTGACATTGTTGACATGGTGACAGAAGTCAGAGGGTTCACTGACCCACAGAAGGAGGAGTACTTCAGGAAGAGATTCGGAGATTCGGAGCAGGCCAGCAGCATCATCTCCCACATCAAGACATCACGAAGCCTCCACATCATGTGCCACATCCCAGTCTTCTGCTGGATCACTGCTACAGTTCTGGAGTTTGTCATGAAGAACAAAGAGAGTCAAGATCTGCCTAAGACTCTCACAGAGCTCTACCTACGCCTTGTGCTATTTCACCTAAAAACGAAGGACATCAAGTATGATGGAGGAGCTGAGACAGATTCATGCAGGAAGATCATTGAGTCTCTGGGAAAACTGGCCTTTGATCAGCTGCAGAAAGGAAACCTGATCTTCTATAAATCAGACCTGACAGAGTGTGGCATCGATATCAGAGCAGCCTCAGTGTACTCAGGAGTGTTCACACAGATCTTTAAAGCTGATGAGTGCCACATGTTCAACAACGTTGTTTACTGTTTCGTCCATCTGAGCATTCAGGAGTTCTTTGCTGCTCTTCATGTCTATCTGACCTTCATCAACTCTGGAGTCAACCTGCTTAAGAAACAATCTCCTCGCTTTAAAATCTTCCAGAAAACACTTACTGTAAAAGACTTCTACCAGAGTGCTGTGGACAAAGCCTTAGAGAGTCCAAATGGACACCTGGACTTGTTCCTCCGCTTCCTCCTGGGTCTTTCACTGCAGACCAATCAGGATCTTCTATGCATGCTGACACAGACAGGAAGTAGCTCACAGACCAATCAGGAAACAGTCCAGTACATCAAGAAGAAGCTCAGTGGGAAACTGTCTGCAGAGAAAAGCATCAACCTGTTCCACTGTCTGAATGAACTGGATGATCGTTCTCTAGTGGAGGAGATCCAACAGTCCCTGAGATCAGGACGTCTCTCCACAGATGAACTGTCTCCTGCTCAGTGGTCGGCTCTGGTCTTCATCTTACTGTCATCAGATCTGGATGAGTTCGACCTGGAGAAATACTCCCGTTCAGAGGAGGCATTTTTGAAGCTGCTGCCAGTGGTCAAAGCATCCAAGAAAGTGCTGTAAGTGAATCTATGAACAAATGTGTTTAATAATGCTAGATGAATAAAAGAATATGTCTCCATTGTTATTCTTCCTCAGGCTGCGTCGTTGTGCACTCTCAAAAAGAAGCTTTGAAGCTTTGTCTGAAATTCTCAGCTCCCCATCCAATCATCTGAGAGAGCTGGACCTGAGCTCGAACAAGCTGCAGGATTCAGGATTGGATTTGCTGTGTGTTGGACTAAAGAGTCCTGACTGTAAACTTGAAACTCTCAGGTAAGGATACAGACTTTTTGACACTTTTTGACTCTTAAATCTGTAAGTTTATCTTGATGCGGACGTTCAAAGTCAGCACAATTTTCCTTTTAAGTTCCTGAGTTTATATTTTTGACTGTCAGGTTGTCTGGACAGATGTTTTTATTTTATTTTATTTTTTTACTTGTCCCTAAAGTCAGAACTAAACCCACATGTAGATGACTTTCAAATTCAAATTCAAATTTTATTTGTCACGTACACAGTCATACACAGTACGATATGTAGTGAAATGCTTGGACAACTGCTCGTGACCTAAAGAAAACAAAAAAGGAAAAGGCTATGAATAAGATAGGAAATAAATATGAAAAATTAAAAAGGGTAAATTTAACTAGGAAGGAATAAAATATAAATTAAGGTTAAAAATGAAATAACTGTACAACACAAATTAGAATGAAGGGTAAATTTAACTGGGAAAGAATAAGATAAAATACATAAATTAAAGTTGAAAATAAAATAACTGTACAACAAAATACACAATATAGAACTATATAAGAATGTATGAAGAAATATAAATAAATATATACACAATAACAGCAGCTGTACAAGTATTAGCTTGAAATGAAGAATACAATGTCCAGTGTTGTGCAATCCACATTATGTCTTGTGCAGTGCAAATATGCTTAAAGTGATTTAAGTGATGAAGTGAAAACAATGTCCAGAATGTCCAGTGTGTGTGTAAGAACTGTATGTGTGGGTCAGTACTGTGTGGTGGTGTGATTGTGATTGAGAGACCGTATCGCCTGCGGGAAGAAGCTCCTCCTCAGTCTCTCTGTGTTGGTCTTCAGGGAGCGGAATCGCTTTCCTGACCTCAACAGAGAGAACATTCTGTTGTTGGGATGGCTGAGGTCCTTCACGATCTTCCTGGCCTTGGTCCAGCACCGCCTGCTGTAGATTGAGTGCAGGTCAGGGAGCTCGGAGCGGATGGTGCACTCAGCTGATCGCACAACCCTCTGTAGAGCTCGTCTGTCCTGCATGGTGCTGTTCCCGAA